>NC_092458.1:98950312-99294062 GCF_047495875.1 Pithys albifrons albifrons | reverse complement strand
CTTAGCCTATTTCAAAGACAAATTTCTATACATGGATATTCTAGGACATGCCATTCACTAAGGCCCTCAGAACTGAGACACAGAATCAGTTTTAACAGCAAAGTGCATTTCACTAGGTTGTGCACATATTACACATTCTACATACTGGTAAGAACTATGATCAAGTTTATTGTTGAACACCTTGTTTAATTTCCAGTATTCATTAAAATATTTGGAAAAAATGTCTTCAGTTTGAGATTCTTTTATTTGTACCAATAGTTCAAAGTTTGTAAGGTTACAGACTGGAATCTTCTGGCTGGGTTCTGTGGCACGGCAAGAGAGATGGAGAAGCAGCACTTCACAAATATTCTCTGAACACTAATAATTGTACTCCTTTAAATAAGTATTAGAAAGAAATGCTATCAGACAGGAACAGAAAGCAGGAAAAGAGGGAAAAAATCCTCAGCTAGGGAACTCCTGGGCTTTTTCTGCTGTTAATTTAGGATTTTGATCTTCCAACCACTAGCAAAAGTTTCAGTAGCTGAAGAATGAATGCAATTAAACAGAAATTAAATAGAGAGAATTAAGGCAAAATGTCACTGCCAAATATTAATTGGAAAATTATGATCATGTACCAGATAGAAAAAGAGTAAGCAGCTTCCTGACTAAGGTTACTGAAAACAATATTCAGAGTAACTACTTCCAGCTGAGTATGAATGTTTGCTATGCTGTAGCCTACCAATTAGAATGCCAAGGACAGCACTTTTTAGAGATTAGTAACATCCTATCAGTAAGTTCAGAACCAAAGAGGAGAGAGGCTTTCAAACTTCCTTCAGGTCCTGCTTTCTCAGTTTGGTAACAACATGAGGCACAGAAAAGGAGAGGAACTTGGAAATGGTTTTTAATTTTTAGGGAAGAAAGTTTATCCAGGTGCCTGCAGTGTAACCCAGCATAAAAATCAACTGACTTGCTGCCTTTTTTGAGCATAACTTTCAGGAATAAATGGGTTTTTTTATCTGTTGACACTTAAGCAGCTTAAGCATGCTCCATAATTACTCAATACATGCTAAAATAACATATTTCATAAATCCTCAAAGCACCCTAGGACTTGCACTAACCTTGTTCAGTAGATTTATGGCTGGACACCTACCCCAATTCACACCACACAGTGCCTTGCCAATACTGCTACCAAAGTCAAGGAGATTTTTAAATACAGAGTAAGAAGAAACTGTCTAAAGAAAAAAAAAAGGTAGTTTCAAAAACAGGAGAAAAGCACCCGTTGTTCCTCACCTGGACCATCATATAGTCACAGCTACCATGTCAATCACCACCAGGCTTCTAACAGGTACCAGCTAAAGAGAAGACTACTTCCATAGTATGACAGCTTCTACAAAAGAGCCAAAACCAAGCTTAGAAAACCTATGCAACCAGGTGCTCTGACTTCCTGAGGAATACTAACCAAACCATATTTTAAAATCCTGTATATAAGTTTCATGGTTCTCATCTGCATTTCTCAGCGTTCGCCAACAGAAAACAAAAAGAGGTGGAGGAGGGAAGAATTTAAGGGAACTATTCCATGCACTTATCACTTAACACAAGTAAAAAGAATTTCACAATGCAAGATATCTTGCTCCAAATACGACTCATTTTACTACAAGACAAATCAATACAGAATCTCAAGATAGCTTAAAAGTAGAGGAACAAAAAAAGCTAAAAATGAAAAAGCCATCAAAAAAGGTACAAAATGAGATAAAATCAAATTAAAATGATGTGACATTTAAGAATATAGAAATTTTTATTATGAAATACAACAGAGAGAATTCGCTTGTTCATGATTTATCAAATATTCAAAAGAAGTTTGTTCAGAAGCAAAGAAATAAGCAGATGTTGGAATCAGTTAGAAGACAATTTAGTGAACATGAAAATATACATGCATGATGAAATGCAATTAACTGTATAAAATTCTCTTTCAACAGATGAAGGTAAGAATGTCTCTTTGTCTTTTCCCATTTAAATCAGAAGATTCTCCATTAGCAAATAGGAAAGCAAAATAGTTGCTTCTTTATATTCCACAAATAAACAGCTTACACCGTGTCATGTCTGCCACCTTTCTATGCTGTAGTTATCAAAACAGATGGACTTACAGAGCACAGCCACAGCTCCGGATTCAAACATAAGACATTCCTCTCTGTTCCTGGTTTCCACGATCACACTGAAGGGAAGTGGATCCAGCTTGTGATAGACACGGTATCCTTTACTGAAAGCCATTTTGCCCCGATCAGAGGCAGCCCTGTCCAACACAAGATGATGTTCATTAGTGAAACCTCCCTGAGCTTTCAGATACTGCAAAGCAGGTCTGACCTGCATCCTTTACTGGGGATTTTATGAGTTTATCAAACAACAACAAAGGGACCTGCTCCCCCTTTCTACTTCATGAGACTTATTTTATGTCATGTTCCAAAACAAATGTAAGGATTATCTAAAGACAACCTAACAATGTTTCAAAACCAGAATTACTCAGAGAAACATCTTTCAAAATAAAGGATTTTCTAAAGCTTCTTGGAGACGAGGATTTCACAGAATCCCACAGTTTGGGTTGCAAGGGACCTTAAAGCCCATCCAGTTCCAACCTCTGTCATGGGCAGGAACACCTTCCACTAGATCAAGTTGCTCCAAGCCCTGTCCAACCTGGCCTTGAACATTTCCAGGGATGGGGCAGCCACAGCTTCTCTGGGCAACCTGAGCCAGGGCCTCTCCACCCTCACAGGGAAGAATCTCATCAGAGTACTAACCTAAACCCACTCTCACTCACTTTAAAGCATTTTTTTTCACTCTCTTTGAGTTTAAAGCAATTTCTTTCACAATACTTAATAAATAGGATTTCTTCCTAGGGAAAAAAAAGGAAAATAAGCTTTTACAGCCACCACCAATACGGAAGAGTGGTAACTACCTTAATCATAAACTAATGCCTAAAGCAGGAGGTAGACCTCGATTTTTCTATCTGTTTTACTGAATCTGACCTTGTACAGAAAGATTAAGCAGCAAAAACATCTTAAAAGATTGTACAAAAACGTTAACCTGTTGTCGGGTTTTTCTTCCTCCTTTTTTAACTGGAAGTGGAGTTTGGTTTGGATTTAAACCCTGCCCTGCAGTGACTGAAACATCGCAATACGACAGCAGTGACGCTGTTCGTCAGCCATAGGGGTGAGACCTTAAAAATAGTAAGTAAAAAACAAAACCCGCAGGAAGTAAGTTCCTAGACAAATGCGAGAGCAGCCAGATTTTAAGGGCTGAAGGTCAGGAAACACAAAGCGAAGGAGGACTGCCCCTCTACAGCAAGAGTGGGGGCTTGTGCCCTCCCTTCCCGGCCGCTCCATGACCTTCAGGGCGGCCACGCACTTCCCGGCTCAGGGCTACCACTCCCTCCACGCCGCATCGCACATCCCCGGCACGGCGCGGGCAGCCCCTGCTCCATCTTGCCTGGCGCCAGTAGCTCCCCCGCCCGAGCCCCCCACGGTCCTGAGCCCCCCATGGTCCCGGGTCCCCACACGGTCCACAGTCCATGGTCCCCAGTCCCGGCCCCAGCCCGCCGCCGCAGCGGTGCCGCCCCCGCTCACCGTTAGCCACCGCCCGCCCGCTCCGCCCGGTGCCGCGGAGCCGGCGGGAGACCCTTCCTCCGGGCCCGCGACCCTTCCGCAATGCGCCGCCCGCCCCGGAAGGCGGAGGGAGGGCACGGCACAGAGGAGGCGGGCGCTGGTGGCCATGTTGAAACGTTGTTATGTGTTAAACGCAGTTCCAGGTCTAGGCCCCTCTGAGTATTTGTTGCAAGGGGCAAAACCCGAATGCCAGGCTCGGGAATAGCCTTGTCGACAGGGACGCCGCGCTATGTAAAAGGCGCCGGGCACAGGGCTGTGAGGGCAGCTGCTCCGAATGCCCCGCCTCGGGTGGAATCATGGAAAGCCGGCTAAAGCCGGCCTCTTCCCGCGGTAGTTACCACTCTTCCATATTGGTGGCGGCTGGAAAAGCTTATTTTCCTTTTTTTTTTTCCTAGGGAAAAATCCTGCAACAGAACTGTGGAATGTCCCGAGCTGGAAGGGACCCACAGGGATCATGAACGTCTAACTCCTGGGCCTGCACAGGACACCTCAGCAATCCCACTGTCACTGAAAATCATTGGGAAGAAATGAAACCCTCCAAAAGTACTTTTTAAGTGTTAGTGAGCTAAGCTAAAAATAAGTAGTGAAGCATTCCAGCTACCTATGTCCCTTTCAAGACTTTTCACGTATTTATAAATTTTAGCAAACAACATTAATTGGTTCTAAGATAAGCGATTCTCTTAGTATTCTATCCTTTATTGGATAATTTTGGCCCTCATTTTTTGATTCTCTTACCATTCTTCCTTAACAACACTCTAACTTTCTGGCTGCAATGTCTTGTTCTGTATCTTCTGGTTACTCTAACATGTCTTTGAAGTACTATAAGATCCCAGATGTTCAATCTTCAACTCCCTCAAGCTGTATTTATTGACGATTATCAGAACTTCAACAGCTTCAATCCAGAGAAACTCAAAGCTTTGGTGATTTAAAGATGAAATCGACAAAAGTCTAAGAAAAAAGTACCTAGCTACCTGCTATGATTATAATTTTAGGAAAGTTGTGTCATTTCCAACAATTCACACACCTTTGAAAGCGATCTTAATTATTTATTTTAAAATTACTTCCACTTCATTGAGTATTTAGCAAGATTCAAGACACTAAAATACAGTAATCACTATTAATAATTTCCAACAAGAGCAATCTTTGGACGTATTAAATTTTGGAGCATGGATTCAGATTTCAAAGCTGGCCTTCTGAAAGTGGATGACAGTGCTTTTCCTTGTGAAAGAAAGAACCTATGCCAGTGTTGGTGGTGCAGATGAGAGGCTGTCCAGGGAAGGTAAAGGCAAGGAACAGATTTCTCTCCAGGCTCCTTTAGGTGCTCAGATCTTAACTGGCTCCACATTTAATTCCCATCTCTTGAGTTGTGCCACACACACCCTGAAGCTTTGCCCTTTCTTTCATGGCTCTATATACCATCATCAGCTTTCACTCTCACTGAGCCCACATTAAAAAAAATGAAAATATCCAGCTGTAAAAGTATGCACACAAAGGGGAGCAAAAAGCTGGCATTCACTTTCCCCTTTCAGTGCCTGTGCACTACAGCAGACACGCCTGGTGCCCTGCACTTTCCCTAGGTATAGGCACCATCATATTCTCTCAATCTCAGAGAGTCTAAAACTAAGCAAAAAAGTTTCCATCTACATCTTGCACAGAAAAATGTGCCAGGACAGGAGCAGTTGCTGGACCACCCCTCTCCTTGCAACATGACAATGGGGCACTCCATTCTTCTTCCCAGCTAGAAGTGCTATCTCATTCCTTACAATCTCACAAGTCCCCCTCCCAGTTTGACTCATCAAGCCACCACTCCCCAAAATAAGGTCCTAGTGTAAAAGGACAGTGAAAAATTATGACAGTACATTTATTTATGCAAGGAAAGCACTAAGCCCTTGTGTTGGTGATGCAGATGAGATGTGCCCAGGGGATGTAAAGACCCTCATTTTGTCCCAGCAGTTTCAGTGTGGGAGCAACCCCCTGACAATTTATTTGCAGGTGCCATTCAAATTTTGGAGATGGGCTCCTGAAACAAAATAACATGGCTGCAACCAGATCCTCCAACATGGAGCTGTCCCGCACCATCACCAGGGCCAGCGCTAGGGGCAACAATGCTTCAGGGACCTGTTGCAACCCTCAAAGTACACTCATGGAGCTCCAACACCCCCCTGTCTCCCCTAAAATTCCTCTCTGAACCCCAGTCTCCCCCATGTACTCCCAACCTCCCCTGTCCCTGTAATGTACAGAAGTCAAAAATATGTTTCTCCATTGTTTTCTGCCTCTCAGTACATTCTGCTAACATCGCTATGTCAGTTTCCGTGTAAAAGTTTTCTCAAGGAAATATTCCCTGCCAGAAAATCCTGCCTTTGTCATTTCATTTCCCACATCTGGACTTGACTACGTGCCAAAAAACATGTGTAGAGGTTGGAAAGCATTAAAAAAACCTGAAGATGAATTCAGAAGTTAGAGGAACAAGAGACAAGGAGAAACTAGGGAATCTCGCCTGGTTTTTTTCTGATCTCTCCTCTCAGCTCGTCTTCCTCCCTCCCTGATAACCAATCTCAAACCTTACCCTTTACCCTTAGGAGCCAGACAAGGTATCACTCCAGTTATTACAAATTTAAAAGAAAAGGGAATAGTGGTTGCAACACATTCTCCTTACAATTCACCTATCTGGCCCGTGCATAAACCAAATGGTAACTGGAGACTGACAGTAGATTACCGACGCCTGAATGCAAATACAGGGCCTCTCACTGCAGCCGTCCCAAATCTAGCTGAGTTAATAGCTACCATCCAAGAACAAGCCCATAAAATTATGGCTACTATTGACATAAAAGACATGTTTTTTATGGTTCCCCTACAGGAACAGGATCAAGAGCGCTTTGCTTTTACATGGGAGGGTCAGCAATACACTTTTACCCGACTCCCACAAGGATTCAAACACTCACCCACTCTAGCACATCACGCACTAGCACAAGAGCTGTCACTTACTCCTCCTGCACCAGGAGTAAAAGTGTACCAATTAATTGATGATATTTTTGTGGGAGGAGATGAAATTACATCTGTGCAAACAACTCAAACAGACATTATCAGGCACCTTGAGTCTCTGGACTTATATATCCCTCCTGCAGAAGTACAAATTCCTGCACAAGAAGTAAAATTCCTAGGAATTTGGTGGAAAGGAGGAATGGTTTGTGTTCCCCCAGATACACTCACCTGCCTAGACCAACTTAAAACACCAGAAAACAAAAAAGATCTACAGCATGCTTTAGGCCTGCTAATTTTTTGGAGAAAACACATTCCTGATTTTTCAATAATTGGATGGCCTTTATACGATTTGCTGAGGAAAAAAGCAAAGTGGGAATGGACTCCCCTTCACGATGGAGCCTTGCAACTCCTAATTTTTGAGGCCAACACATGCCACTCACTGGGTCCCATACACCCTACTGATCCAGTACAAATTGAGTGGGGATTTGCAAGTTCTGGACTGTCCATACACTTACAGCAGAGAGGACCTGATGGTCCCACCAGGCCTATAGGATTTTATTCCTACAGCTTTAAAGATGCTGAAAAACGATATTCTACCTGGGAAAAAGGCTTGTTTGTGGTGATGACTGCTTTCCGTGAAACAGAAAAAATTGTCCGTCAGCAAGCCCTAATTCTAAGGGGACCCTTTAAGGTCATTAAGCCTGCTTTGGCAGGCACCCTACCCCCTGACGGGATGGTATGCTCAAATTGAACATTATTGCACCATTTTTCAGGTAACAGAAGGAGCTCGGAAAAATCTTCCCTTACAGGATGAAGTAACTTTAAATAGCACTGCTGACTCTCCACCTTCTGTGATCCAAGTAGCACCCCCATATTCAGAGCAATTGCAGCATGTGTGGTTTACAGATGCCTCAGCTAAGCGGGAAGGTAAAGTTTGGAAATACCGTGCTGCAGCTTTAGAAGTAAACACTGGAAACAATAACTGAAGGAGAAGGCAGTGCACAGGTAGGAGAATTAGCAGCAGTTTGGAGTGTATTTAACCATGAAGCTGAAACCTCTGACTCTGTGTATGTTTACACAGATTCTTTTGCTGTGTTCAAAGGGTGTACTGAGTGGCTCCCCTTCTGGGACAAAAATGACTGGGATGTGAATAGAGTCCCTGTTTGGCAAAAAGAAAAGTGGCAAGAAATTCTTGCTATAGCAAAGAAAGGGAATTTTTTAGTCGGGTGGGTAGCCTCTCACCAAGAAAATAAAACTCCAGCTAGCCACTGGAACAACAAAGTAGATGAACTAGCCAAACTATCCCCAGTAAGTGTGAAAGCTTCTGCTGAGAACTGGGAGAGACTGTTAGAATGGTTGCATTTAAAGCGACAGCACACAGGAGCACAAGACCTTTACAGAGAAGCAGGAAGCAGGGGATGGCCAGTCACAACAGACATGTGCCGCAGCTGCATATCCTCATGTAAGCAGTGCAGAACTCGCCTTGAGCATCACCCTTTAGGACAACCCCCGTTACATATAAGAGACGAAAAAGGTCTATGGGACACATGGCAAATAGACTATATTGGACCCTTTAGAAAATCTGAGGGAAAACAGTATGTGTTAGTAGGAGTAGAAGTTAGGTCAGGATTGGTGCAAGCAGAAGCTTTCCCTCGGACAACCAGTACAAACACTCTGGAAGCTCTTAAAATGTGGTTCAGTTTTTTCCCAAAACCTGTATCTATCCAATCAGACAACGGATAACACTTCACAGCTGCCATCATCCAGGAGTGGGCCAAGGAAGAAGGAATCCAGTGGATATTCCACACACCTTATTATCCACAAGCAAATGGCAGAGTGGAGAGAACAAATGGCCTGCTAAAACGATTTCTAAAACCTCAGAAACCCAATTGGACTGAACGACTCTGCGATGCTGTAAAAGTAATAAATGACAGATGGGGGGTAAATGGTTGTCCCAGACTCACAGCTTTTTATCCACAGCCTCCCTCTCTGCTACCAGCAACATCAAAACCTGAGAGTAATCAAAAACCCTCTCACCTTCCTGGACAGCCTGTATTAGTAGAGCTGCCTACTGTGGGAGCTGTACCGATGGCACTAGACACACCCTTGAACATGTACTCCTGGAAAGCTAAAGATGCTTATGGCAAAGAACACAAAATAAGCTCGCGATGGATTGTTCCTACATTTTAATGTTGGCCCTAAAAGGGGTTGGACAGACTTTTTTCTTTTACAAGCAACTGTTCAACAAAGAAAACTTTTCAGAACGGTGAATGAAAGAACCTCAAATTTGGACTATGTTTCAGTTTATGAGTAACTGTAGTTATAAGTTGTTAGTTATGTTTGTATGGTTATTTACCTTGTATGTATGCTCATCAGAACTAACTGTTAAAGGTGAAAATCAGAAAAATCTTGCCTGGGAACTAATCAAAGGGTTTGCAAAAATATGGAATCATACTGATCAAGGTATTTGTATCGCTTTACCTGAATCTACTGAACAAGGATTGCGGTTTTTTATGATACCATTGAATTTATCTTTTGTTTTTAACATGACAAGTGTGACAGCCCCTTTACCCCTATCTGAGCAGTGGACAAACAAGACCAATGGAGCTCTAATACTCTGGAAAGGTATTCCTATAGTGCATGACCTATACCAAACTTATATCCCACCTCCTAATATAACCCTAGCCTGGTTGTCACAGAGCAAATATTGCAAAACTAATCACCCAGAAGTAAATGTAACTATCTTCTCTCAAATTGAATCCCCTTACCCATCTATTAAATCAAGTAAAAGTGAATTTAAACCTGGAACAATAACCTTTGAGGAATACAATGCTAGACAACCCTGCCTTGTTTATTCATGGGATCCCCTCTTTGACCCCTTATACATGCCAGATGTATATGAAAGTAAGTATGCCACAGTTTTTAGTCCCTCCTGGTGTGTACGACTCCCTAATATAACAAATATAACCCCAATTGACTGAAAGAACTTAATGTGGGCATGGTCTGAAAAACAATTTCTTAAATCCAAATTTAAAGAACCCAAATTTACTGTGTCTCAAGTAGAAGACAGTCCTCTATTCAATTGCTCAAAGGTTATAACATGCAAAGAAGGACCAGGAGATCCCCCAGAAACATGGTTTATGCTTAGAATTAGAACATTAATAAGAGACATGTGTACTTGTTGAAGATACCCCTCTAAAGGCTGGAAAAATCAGGATGAATCCTGTAACTCAACCTCCAAATATCTCCTTAATCACTGTGGCATTCCCTGTACTCACTGCCCAATCCACGGTACTCCAATAAATACTAAACCTAAAATCGCCATCCTTGATCATGTACACAATACTGATTGTAAAACTGCAACATATATATAGCCCCTCTGGGAATGGCCTGGGGGTGCTCTGATAGGAAGTTTTATTCACATTTGTCACTACAGCAGCATGCTGGGCTTAGGTGTGGACCGGGAATTCCCTCTCTCTGCCCCAGATGTGTCTTTACTTTTGCTAAAGTGTTTAAAGAACGTCACCAGCGCAGTGTTATTCCTTCTCCAAAAGCAACACAAAGACCACAATGGGCAGTTAAAGGAATTGACTTTCCAGATTATTATACAACCGGACAAAAAGCCTCCCTTTTTCATGAAAATTTCTTTACCCCCTTTGTCACCTTAAAAAGACACCAATTTATATTAGAAGATATTACCTGGCAATTAAGTGTTTTAAGCAATTGGACACAGCATGCTTTTGGAGAATTAAACACTCAAGTCCAGCAAACTTCTAAGATGACATTGCAAAACCGATTAGCATTAGATACATTACTGTTAAAAGAACAAGGTGTATGTGGAATGTTAAATTTGTCAGAAACTGAATGCTGTATAACAATTTAAAATGCTTCAACCTCCATTGAAGAAGCATGAACAACAATGAGAGAAATAAGTAATCACACTAGAAATTTGTTTTACGCGATGCAACCACATGAAGTGTTTTGTGAATCATGGATTACTAACATCCTGGACTCTTTTGGACTCACGGGATGGTGAAAATCGATTATACAAATTGGAACAGCAATTGTCATTGGAATTGTATTCTTAATTATTGGCATTGGCCTAGTTAAATGCATGATCAATCGTTTGCTTATTTCATTCTCTCCCTCTGTTCGCTATATTCATATTACCACCACTGAAGAAAGCTACATTGATGTGCCGAAGAACAATGTCGAATCATCGGGGTGGAATATGTAATGTACAGAAGTCAAAAATATGTTTCTCCATTGTTTTCTGCCTCTCAATACATTCTGCTAACATCGCTATGTCAGTTTCCATGTAAAAGTTTTCTCAAGGAAATATTCCCTGCCAGAAGATCCTGCCTTTGTCATTTCATTTCCCACATCTGGACTTGACTACGTGCCAAAAAACATGTGTAGAGGTTGGAAAGCATTATAAAAACCTGAAGATGAATTCAGAAGTTAGAGGAACAAGAGACAAGGAGAAACTAGGGAATCTCGCCTGGTTTTTTTCTGATTTCTCCTCTCAGCTCGTCTTACCTTCCTTCTAACGCCACCAGCCGTCATCTGCCTCGAGAGAGAGAGAGAGACTGCCTGCCAGCCTGAAGAGAGACTGTTGACTGTGTGTGAGGTATATCCTTTCTCTGAATTTTTCTCTTACAGGCTAAAATAAAGCAGCCTCTTTTGCAGCTAAACCAGAAGCCAGCGGTCCGGCATGAGGAGAAATAACAGCCTTTTGCATTTCAAAGACTCACCATCCTCCTGCAGCTAACAGATACAGAGAAAGAAACTGCGTTCCCCCCCTTCCCCTTCTCCTCTCAGTTACATCGATCAGGCACTCAAGTAGTTTTTTTTTTCATGGTGGTATCTTTTCTCTGCTTCTATAAATAATCTTGAGCATTTTTCCTAACTTTTCTTATTTTTCCTCTTTTCCTTTCACATCTCTCTAGCAATCAATTCATAAAAATCAGTTTTTGGTATCTACAGACAACTTGTTTGAGTTTTAATTTTGCTCAAGAGAATGATTCGAACTCGTAGTTCAGTCTGCATCAAAATTGAGCGATCTGAATGTCACAGTCCCTCACCCCGGCCTCCCCCAATCCTTCTGTTCAGGACACACCCAAACCCCTCTGTGCCCCTGAAGTCACCTCACAGGCCCCCCACAAACCTCTCTGTGCCCCCAATTTCCCTCTCAGGATTCCCCAAACTGCTCCATGTTCCCCGAATCCTCTCTCATGACAAGCCTAAATCCCTTGGTGCCTCTCAGAACCGTTCTCAGTACTTCCCCAACCAAGGGGCTTGGCGGCACCTGACACCTGCCCCTGCCATGGCTAATGGGGTGGGGAGTGCTGGACCTTGCAGGGGTGTCTGACATGTCCCCCGTACAGGGACTATGAGGGTCATACATGTTTTATATATAGGGTCATGTAAAATGTATATAATCTCATCTCTATAAGGCCACCCTGGGTCGCCTCTGGGGAGCCCCACGTCCCTGTAGAGTGCTCCGCATTCTTCCCTCTCCCTCCCCCCCACTTTGTTGATGACTTCTCATTATAAAATAATTTAAGCAAAATCCTCAGGGATGGGGGTGTGCCTTCTGCCTGTCATGACAGGGAGATATGGGTCAGGGACACCCAAATCCCCTCTGGGACCCCCCAAGTGCTCCCCAGACCCTGGGAACTAGGACCCCCTGGGACGATGCTTCTGGGTCTAGGGTGACATCACAGTGACATCATGGTGACATTGCTGTGGAGCCTCTCCAGTATTGTGTTTGCACTTGTTGGTGATGATCCTGAAAAACTAGGGTAAATTTGACCATATGACCTCCCAGTGAGGTGAGCCCATGACCCAGGAGATGCTGTAATCCCAGATGGCCTTTTTTGAAACTGACAGTGGGGAAAAGTCAGAAAATGGGTCTGTGGAATATAACACAATTTTAGAGTCAGTGACATTTTTTAGGAGGCAGGAAAAAATGGGATGCAGACCCTGAGGGAGATTTTTTCCCGAGGAAATGCAGAGTATGATTAAAACCAGGATGGCAACTTGTCATCCTAACTGGGGGCACATTTGGGCTCTCCTGTACCAGCAGAGGCCCCATGAGGAATGAAGGCAGTTTAGAAAAGGCTCGGGAAGGAGGAGTTAGGAAAACAGAAGGGCTAGATCAAAAGAGGCAGGAATTTGTGGCAGGATTTGGGCTGGACTGAAGGGGACCAGAGACAGCTCTGTTTTATGTGCCCAAAGAGTCCACTCTAGAGGCTTTGAAATACTGGAAGGACAGAGGATGCCAGGTTCCAGCTGGGAGCAGCAATAGTTGGAATTGCTGCTCCTGCCTGGAGGATAGTTGAAAGGGTCTCCAGGATGGGAGGGTGGGGTCAGCCAGGGATCCCAAACTTTGGCTTTATCTGCTGATCCACAAGGACTGGAGACAGCACTGGAGGGGATCTGGATGCCAGAATGCCTGGGGTGGGATACAGAGGGTCTGGATGCCCTGACTGACAGAACCACCCCAGCTGTGTGTCCATGAAACTAGGGGTGCTGCTATGGGTGGTGGGAAAACCCTGGAAAGCAGCTGGAGGCCCTTGAAGAGAGGATGGAGAAACAGGCAAAGAGGAATTTCTTTGGACTCAAGATGCCAAGGGCTGCAGACATGGGGAGTGGGTCCTCAGGCAGTGCCTGACAGCATCCAGATGATGTTGATGCCTTAGGATTTTATATATTTGTAGATTTTTATACAGCTGTATAGCTTCTCACATTTGAGGTAGTAACCAACAGTTTCTACCTCTGTGCTACATTCCTGAATTTCTATGTTAAGGGTGAGATAGCAACTAGATCATGCTTGGGACACATGTACCAGGATTAGAATAACAATAGATATTGTTATTCTAATATTCTTATCAAAATAAGATAGAAGACCTAGGACTCTTGGTGGTGCTCCAACAGGGCAGTTCTGGGGGTGGCACCAGAGTGGCATCAGGGTGCTGCAAGGTCTAAGGGGTTCTTGGGCTTGATATAACCTTTACTTACAGTAATTAAGTAGTGTTACAAATTTGTAAGACCCCTATACTGCGGTGCGCACTCATATACTGTCTGCACCTACATGCTGGCATGTCTATATACTGGGGGTGATGGGACTAGAGCAGGGGGCCCCCACGCCCCCTTGGCGAGCGATGAAGAGCCTCAGGTCCTGCCTGAAGAAGCATGGGGATGTCACTGGGGGCAGTATGCATGTCTATATACTTTGTGAATCTGAAAAGCTTTACAGTAAAAAAGAACTACTCTCTACTTTACCCAGATTAATATTGCCTCAAAATATTTTTCCTCGATTTTAGGCAACAGTGTCCCCCCAAAAAGGGAGGTTACGGCCCGAAAATGTCAGAAAATTCATAGGGAAGGGTGTGTGTTGTGTGTATGTATGTAAAATACTAAAATCTGTAATGTTTCTCTTTTTTGTATATATTGACAAATAATATCGATTCATTTAATATTCAATAATATTTAATAAAATTGATTTCAAAGTAAAACCCTGTATCTGCTCTATTATATATAGGATTTTAGGATATAAGAAATTCTGAATATGGATGTATAGGGTTAGAAAATAAAACTTCTGCAGATATAAATTAAACAATAAAGGACTGGAAAATGTAAGGAAAGATGATGGATATTATGTCAACAGAAGCAGCTCTGCGTATTTGTAGACATTTTCTGTCTCCTCTCACTGTCACACCCCAGTCAGGGATCTCGGCTGAGACTGAAAGCGCTGCTGTCACCTGGTAGTGAACATGAGGCATGGCACCTATTTAATGACTCGCTAGTGATATGTCCTGGCTGAAAGCAGTACTGCAACTGAGAAGTGTGCCCGTGCGCAGCGACTCGAACACCCTGATGTGATATAGTGAGTGCAACAAAGCGGCAGGGTGACACTTGTACAGTGACAAGAAAGGTTACCATGGCAATAAAACAGCACGTGCATTGTGACTTAACTGACACCCTATGTCACATGGGTTACCCACGAGAAAATGGCGCATGTGCTGTGGTGTGACAACTCACTAGGTGCCGCCAGCTGATTTAAACATCGGCCCGGGAGCGGTGGTGGGCGGGGCTCGCGGGAAGCCGAGAGGGGAGGTGTGGGTATGATTCCTGAATGTCATTGGGTTGCGGCTGCCCGACAGGTTGACCGGTCCCCACAGGTCAGCAGTGAACAGGAGACCTCTGTACAAAAGCATGGGGTTTCGCCACACTTAAGACAGGAAGTCACGAGACCCTCTCTCCTCAGAAAGGGGCCCACCTGCCTGGCCGCCTGCCCAACCCTGACCCCGTGCTTGTCTCATCTCGCATCTCGCTGCGGTGTCTCCGATGCGTGGACAAGAGCTGTACAGTCAGCAGCACCAGGGATTGGCGGGAGTATGATGGGCGGTGGCAGGCACCGTTGAGGGCAGCCGGGTTAGAGCGGGTCAGGCCCTGAGGGGGCTCTGAGGCACCTCCTGGCACTTGTGCTCCAGGGGTCATCCCCCAGTCCTGCTGCGCCGTGGAGATGCTGTCGGGGCTGTGCCACCGGCTTCCCTTTGTGGTAGCTGTACATCGCGGTAGATGCTGTGTCAGGTCTTCAAGGGTATCGCCACCTGGGGTAAGCGGGGCCTGGCGGGGGCTCTTCTACTTTACCAGTGGCCATCAGTGGCTGCAGGGAGGTGAAATGAAAGGCAGTTTTCTTGCCTCTGGGGAGTGGGATGCACATCTGACTGGAAGGAGAAAATGTGGAGTGAGTTGCAAATCGGAGGACCATTTTTAGATGTGCCCTTGGATTGCAGTTACTCGGGGTGGATCTGTGCTGCCTGAGTTACAAAGAAGTAAATCTTGGAGTACATCTTCGCTCACCTGTTGAACTTGGAAGAGACACACTGGTCATAGAATTCCAGGGAAGCTGCACTTATTGTAGTGGTTAGAGTGAGAAGCTATTGAAGCTCCATCTCTCCTCTCACACCTCACCTCATGTTGTGCTCAGTGTGCGAGGCCCCCATGTTTTTGAGCAGCATTCCTGGGCAGCTGCCATACTGTTCTTTGTAAATAAAGTGCTGAGAGGTCTTTAGGGACTGAGTGTCAATACCTGACAGTGTCTTCCTGTGCTCCGGTATGACAGAAGGTTCTATTTATTCTCCTTGCCCTCTAGTTCGTATATCCCTCCGCTAAGTATTATAAATTGTTGCACTTGCATTCAATAAATGATACAGCTTTGCTCCAACCTGAACAACATCAAGCTATGTCTTGTAATACCTTTAGTCACCACACATGGTGCCTGAACAGGGAGCTGGTATGGCTTTCCAATATTCAGGAACATACCTGGAAAGGCTGTCAGTAATCGAGGCAAAGGTTTCAGGTCCTTTGCTGCAGTGGCGATGCACGGCTGAACTTGGAAGAAAAGCACCGATTGATCCCTCGCTGCAGGACAGCAAGGTGAGCAGCTGTGGATGGGTTAGGGACTTGATAAGACCTTGAAGAAGGCTGTTGAAATGGGGTCAAACATGTCCTCCTATCAAAAAAATGTTTGTGAGATTATGAGACGCTTGCTTAAACATCATGAGTCAAAAGTAGACAATATACATCTGCAAAATTTACTGCTCTGGGCTCAGTGAAATCATCCAGGGCTGGACATTAATGTTTTTGATATTTCGAAATGGGATCATACTGCTGTCAGACTGTGGAATGCTGCAACGAAGGGAGACAAACAAGCTGCTAACATTCTAGGGCCATGGCAAACTGTTTTTGAAACCTTAAAGGTCATATCTCTAAAAAATCACTACCCTCCCAGCTGGACAGTTCTGATTGTTTTGGTCAATTACCCCAGAATGTTGTGTCAGCAGGAG
This sequence comes from Pithys albifrons albifrons, assembly GCF_047495875.1. Lineage (NCBI taxonomy): Eukaryota > Metazoa > Chordata > Aves > Passeriformes > Thamnophilidae > Pithys > Pithys albifrons. The sequence continues at coordinate 99,277,588 of NC_092458.1, read as the reverse complement.
ACACTCCCTCTGTGCTGCCATTACAGGAATTTCCATCTGTACCTTCACTTAGGAATAAATCATCACATCATGGTGGTGGTGAGCTGCAGTGTGGAGAGAGTGAGGCCAGGCATGTCAGCAGTCCCTCAGTCACGGCATTGTTGAGTGCCTCTGAAGCCCAGATGACTCCAGACCCTGACAAAAGCCCCTGGTACGCTGATTTATCTAATTCCAAGAAAGAGTATCCTCCTGAACCCTCTGTTCGATGGGCACAGACTCAAAAAGACTTAACTGCCACGGGAGACTTAGAGAAGCTGCAAGCCTGTCCTTTAATCTGTGAACCAAACCGACCCTCACACTGGGAATCTGTCAGAGGAGACCAGACTGATGAGCACATGCAGCGACTGAATCGGGACCATGGGGGCTTTCGGATGGACACTTCCCCAGTTTAAATGTTATACCCTTAATATGGCTACCCTGGTTATTTTTCCCTTAGTCGTTCCTTATCCAAGTTTCCTCTTCCCACAAAACCCTCCGGGTCGCAGCCCCCTCTCCTGGCGCACCCTGGCCATGGGGGCGGTTGCCAGCGGGGCCGTCTGCGAGGCGCCGCTGGAGCCCAGGCGGGGGCTGTCCCTGGCCTGGGGTGCCGGGAGCCCTACGGTAGAATTTCCCCGCCAACCTCATTCTCCTATTGGTCCTTTTGCCGCTCCTCCCCTCCCTCCTTCCCTTCGTTTGCATGCACCCAATGAAGTGCGTTACTCCTCCCCGTCTCCTCCCCTCTTCCCCGCCCAAATCTGGGAAATTCCCATGCTCCTTTTATAAGCCAGCGTGCGCTATTAAAACTGGCTTTTCCTCATGGACTCTCGGCTTGTGTGGACTCCTTCCATCAGGGGTGGTCGCCGGGCTGAGAGCGGGAGGAGCCGCCCTAAGTTTCTAAGGGGCCTGATCCTAGGGAGCCCCGCTTGCCACTTTTGTAGCCTTGCTCCTGGAAGAAGGAACCTCTCCACTGTATCAGTGGTTTATAACAATCCACTGATAGGAATCCATCCCTTATCAGATTTTGAAAGACTTACGAAAGACTGTTATCGACTATGGCTTGGAAGCTCCCTTCACAAGAGGGCTGCCAGATTATCTGGTTTTAGTACCTTCGTTTTAACCCCTTATGACTGTACTTCTGTGGCAAAAATGCTTCTCAGGACTATGCAATTTGTGATGTTTGAATTAGAATTGAAAAGCCTGTTGAAAAAAGAGGCAGAAGAACTCTCAGCTAATAATGGAGTTCCAATCCCAACTATAGTAAATACTCTCTTAGGGGAGGGTCCATATGCCCCCCCCCCCCCCATGGCACAAGCCAGAATTCCACTGTTTAATTTGAATCTTGCCAGAAATTTAGGTTTGCAAGCTCTGTGAAGGTTCCAGATGTAGGGACTGCTACTCAGTCATTTATTACTATAAAGCAGGGACCCCAAGAACCATTTATGTGGTATGCAGAGCAATTGAGGGATGCCATAAACAAGCAAGTAGATTATGCTTCTGCACAAGTGTTAGGGTTTAGCCAGGTAGGCCTACAATTTGGGTTTTAAAGTGCAGACTAGGCCTGGAATTGTCACCTGACTTGAGCTGGGCTGGACTGCTGCTCTTGCTGCCCTACTTGCATTTTGTTTGAATTCAGGGAAGTAGAAACATTTTGCTGTTATACTTTGTTTCTTGCTGGGTGTCTTTTGAGGTGCTTATAGATCAAGAGTAATAGAATCTGGTTTTGGTGGGGGGTAAAAATTGTTGTTATACCTAACTTGTGTAAGTGTGTGTTAGATTGTAATTTTCGCTTAATTTTCTCTTTTCTGTATAAATATATGTAGCTAGTTTAAGCATAAACGTAGTTTGAGAGGTTTTTTTCCCTTTCTCCCTTTTCTCGGTGAAGGGAGAGAGGCTCTGACTTGGTATTGAGCAGGTGGCATTTTGCCAGCTCAAGCCTAGACAGCAAGAAATCCTTTTCACGAAAATAGCAACTGATCATGCTAATGACAACTGCCAAAAAGTATTACATGCCCTGTGTGATCTTACAATTGCCAAGATGCTTCAAGCATGTCAAAATGTGGGCTCACAGTCTTCTAAGTCTGCTGCCCTCGCTGAAGCTTTTGTTGCCTTGTGCTGGTTTAAAGCTAAACCGGCAGAAGAAACTACACAACACAAAAGAGATTATAAGTCAGAGTTACACTTTATTAAAAATATTACAATAAATGCAATGGCACAAAGAGAAATTGGTTTTAACCCAGAAAACCCAGAAGTATAACCTTGCACCCCAGGGCACAAACACAATGGGATTTGTTAACCGTGTACTGAGACCCACGTGGGTCCTCCAAATCCAAAGCAAGAGGATGTGAAAAATCTGTTGGTGCAGATGACAGTCGCAGTCTGGTCAAGAGTGGTGGTCACAGTCTGGTCGAGGTTCTGGTCCTCCTCTTGATCCACCGAGTGGTTCTAGAAGTCCCCAAACCCCCAAGATTATATACCGTCTGGTTCAGGTGGGACCACCCAGTACCTCCCTCAGGGCAGGGAGTTCCACAATGGGTCATCTGACTCTGTGAGTCATAGGGTTTGGAGATCTCTGGGACCACTCATCAGCACTCTCGACCAGACTGTGACAATCATCCACACTAACAGGTTTTTTTCCTTTCCTTTTACTTTGGATTTAGGGCAACCATGTGGGGCTCAGCACAGGGGCCAATGAACACCATTGTTTTTGTGTCCCAGGGTGCTGGGTTGTACTTCTGGGTTTTGTGGGTTAAAATCAATTTAGCTTTGTATCATTGCTTTTATTGTAAAGTGAGGTTTTATCTTTGCTCCTTTTGGTGCAATTACATTTATGGGCAGCAGGGGGCGATGCTGCTATGGGTTTTTGGGCAAAGCAAAGACAAAGGGTCAGGCTCCCGCTCTGTGTCTCATGTGAAAATGGCAGCTGCAAAGGGACAGGCAGAACCCTCTCTGTGAACAAAGCAGAGACCTCTCCTGGTCTTTTGTTCAAAGACAAAAGTGCTGGTGATAGGGGATGGTATTCAGCTACTCCTCTACTGATGAAAAACTGGCCCTGAGGAAAATCTGCAGCAAATCCAAGGCAGTGGTGACGGCTCTCTCTGATGGGCAGCACAGTGCATGCAGAGCTAGAGCCAAACCAGGGCAGCTCCCTCTAAACGCCTCCACGAGCCCAGCAAAATGGTGGTTTCCACTCATAGCAGCTGCTGAAAAGAAGTGGGTCCAGCACACCATAAGAAACCTCTCTCTCTGGACAGCACTGCACTGGGCACGCAGAGCGGATGGGGTCTGAAGCAGCAAATAGGGCTTTGGCCCATACTGTAGCTGAAAGCCACAAAGTGTGTCCAGCAGTAGGAAACACTCCCACACCTCCCACCCCCCACCCCCCCCCCATCCGCCCCTGGCCCCAATCATTAAGATGGAATGCAGAGCAATCACCCACCCCTTTTATTATCTAGTAGGGGGGGGGGGGGAGGGTATTAGCTCCCAAACATTTGTTTATTATATCTGTTGGTAGGGAGAGAAAATTCCATGACAGGTTCTGAAACTATAACAGGTGGTTATGATGAAGCCAATGCATGCAGTCAATCACCACCTTGTTGAACTGCATATCAGAGCAGGAGAGCAGCAGAAGTGGGGGATCTCACAGTAGAAATGATGGATGAAGTTTGGGCCATAGAAGGAGAGGCAGAGGAAGGCCCAGGTATGCACCAGGACATTCGGGCTGCCAGAGGCATAGGAGCCCACCACCAGCTGGAAACAAATCCTGTGGGACATGGTGGTGACATGGTGCAGGGGCTCCCAGATGTCCATGAAGCAGTCATAGACCATGATGGCCAGGAATACAGCTTCCGTGGTGCTGAAGACCATGAAGAAGAACTGTGTGATGCAGCTGCTGAAAGAAACTATGTTTTCCTTCATGAGGAATCTCAACAGGAGCTTTGGGATGTTGGTGGAAGAGCAGCAGATGTCCAGGAAAGAGAGGTTGCTGAGGAAGAAGTACATAGACACATAAAGGTGAGGATTGGTCCTGGTGAGGATGATCATCGCCAGGTTCCCCCCCCCAGCATGGTAACATAAGTGAGGAGAAAAAAGGGAGGAGGAAAACCCCAAAGAACAACTGCTGCAAGTTGGCAAAACCCAACAGGACAAACTTGTGTAGCATTCAACTTACAATATCTGGAATGGAAAAAGTCCTGTCAGAAGTGGACTTGTGAAGAAAACAAAGAAGCTAACTCTAATGCCTTAAAAACTGAGGTTTTGAATGTTGTTTAAACGTACAAAATGGTTTCTATTGTTCTTTTTGCCAAGTCACCCTTCTCCTTCCCAAAATCCCCTGAGGTAACTGTTATCTCACCCCTGAGGAATGTATCTGGTGGTCTGAAAGGAAGTTATGAAAAGTGTTCTGATTGGATGTTATCTATCCCTTTCTATTGGTTGTTAACCTTTTATTCTTATTGGCACAGAGCCAAATCCCCCTTTGCTTACTATTGGTAGATTTAGGATCCCTCCAAAACCTTATAAACCTCACCCTTGAGCAATAAACTCTCACTCTCGTTCCTCTCCTGTGTGGTCCCTGTGTCATCTCTGTGGGCTCCCCAGGGGCCACATGGTGCGGGACTGCAGGGGGGAGCACACCCCTCTAGGTAAGGGGCTAAGTCCTGGACCTAGAGCCCCACTCAACCATTGCAAACTTGGTCATGCTTGAGTGGCTTTGACCAGCCATTTTCCTATTGCCAGCCTAGCGGAGGCAAAAAAAAACACAGGAAAGAGGTTAAATAATTTTTCCCAGATCATGGGAATGTGCAAAGCCTGAGGTTAACACAAGATTTGCATTCTCATAGATGAATGCACCCTTTCAGAGCCAGGGGTTAGCCTTGATGATCCTGGCAGGCCCCTTCCAACTCAGGATATTCTGGGATTCTGTGAATTATTTGGAAGAAAAAAATATGACAGTGGACAGGTTGAGAGTCCAAAATAATAATAATATTAATAGTATAGTGATAAAATAATCCCTAATAATTCATGTATGGGTGAAAAGCCCTTAAATCTTAAAAAAATGTAAATGAAATTTTAAAAATTAAATAAATTAGAAATGAAATTTTAGAGCTCTGTCTGATTCATATGGAAAGAATTGGTCTTGCAAATCATATCTTCTCACTGACATCCAAATTATTTCCAGGTTTGGGAGGATTTCTTTCCATTTATTTAGGGAGAAATAAATACAATAAAATCATGCTTTAACTTGCCATGTTAATTAATGCTGCATTGAATAGTTAACAGACTCCATTGGAGGGATTTCCAATCAATTTGGGTCAATTAAAACAGGACCAGCATTCTCAATTGTAATTTCATCCATATGCAGCTTCCAGAGAAAGCCACCCCCTCCTAATCTGATTTATAATTGCACAACATCTTCCTTGTGCCTCCTGGGTGTTTTGTCAGGAAGATTCCTCCAAAATTTAACTTAGGAATTAAGATTCAGATGTACTGCAGTATGTGTTTTGCCATCAGGAAGCACCTTTCACACTTTCATGGAGTTACTTGCTTATTATATCCCATAAAACTTTCATGGAGAGGTTCCTGCATTCTGTGGGAACTTGGGAAGGACAACTTTCCCCATAGAGCAAAAAATGGTCTCAAAACCACTTCAGATTTCACCCTCTTTAGTTATTGGCAACTCAAGTCGAGATACTCACAGCTGAAGACCTCAAGCTCCACTGAAGTTTTCCCTATCCCATCCTCTAACATGACTGAAATATTTAAGTTTTACACTATCCCCATTTGACTAACTACCAAGAAGTCTGGAAACAGAATGACCCTTTGCCAAAGGCTCTGGGATTCATCCCAAGGTTTCTCTCCGGGGTTTTAGAGGTGGCATTCCCATGACACATTGGAATTAAGATCTGTAGAGCCTGTGCGATGCTGCTTGTGGACACATTGTTGGGAGGAGTGAAATACAAAATACAAAATAAGGATTTTTCTGAAGACTGGAATTTTTTTTTTGTTAGATAATTCTATATTATAATGTAATTATATAATTATATACTATATAGTTTATTTATTTTATTTATTATGCATGTGAAGTAAAAAAGTAATAGATAAATGTAAGGAAATTATTGCTTTATCTTTGCAATTATCAATTTGCTTTCATACTAGACATTCCCATTGAGCAGATCCGAGATCCTGGAATGACAGATTGGAAGGGATCTTAAAGCTTATCCAGTTCCACCCCCTGCCATGGGCAGGAACACCCTTTACTAGACCAGGTTGTTCTGATCCCTGTCTAACCTGGTCTTGAACATATACAGGGTATCATTTTACCTGCTAAAATTTTCTTCCTCTTTTCCTATTTGATGTCTTAAAATCTATATTATATAATGTTTTAATATAGCTTTTTAGTACCTTTAGCTTGCTAAGTATCTTTGTACAAGGCATCTAAAAATAGTTTAACAGTCTTTGTCAAGAATTTCAATGGACAATAGATTTTAACAAGGCGAAGAAGCTCCATATCTGTAGAAATGCAGTGAGAAAGAGACATAACAAAGTCATAACACTTAATATAAGTAGTCAAAAGCTACTCAGAGGCCTTGAAATCATTCCAAGAGGGTGACAGGAGATGAGGAAGATACAGGGGTGGTCTTTTTAGGACCACTGACTCAAATTCCAGAGGTGTGTCAGAGGTGGGGTGAAGGTGTTACTAGTGGAAAGATGATTTGAGAAGTGGGTGTAACAGATGATGTAGTGTTGGATTTTATGTAAAACTATATCAACTCTGTTACTTGGGGTGTGTACTTGGGAAATTATTTCTATGCATCCAGTATGCTTTAAATAAAGAATACTTTGCTTTCTAATACTCAAAAAGGAGTGTGAGAAAGTTCATTCTGGCCTTTTTAGGCATCATATTCATGGTTAAAACAACAACAAAAAATATAATAGAGAGCTAACTCCTTCTCATCCTGTCTGCTCTGACCCAGAAATACACATATTGCTGGTGGAGAAATGAGTATTTCCCCTTCCTTCCTTTTCACTTCCTTTTTCCCACCAGCCATGTGAGCTCTTTGCTACTCTGTGCAGGAGGTCTGTTTGCTCTGGTCAATTCCTTTTCTCCCATCATCCTCTCTAAGCAGCTTTTCCTTCTCTGTTCCTCTAGCTGCAAGTCAGCAGTTCTCAGCAGGGAGTCACTTGCACCCAGGATATATTGATAGGTCTTCTTCACCTTTGTGGCCACCACAACTTACACAGCCACTCTCCAGCCTGTCGTGGTGTCTTGGTTTTTAGGCAATGTTGCTAAGGAAGATGGAAAAGGCACCTGTACTTTCCTGGACTTACTATAAATTTGAAAAAATAAAAAAACAAGTGATACGAGGAAAAAAGTGTAGAAACAGAACAACAACTTTACTGAAAAACCAAAAAGCAAAAACCAAAAATAAACAGTAACCAAGAGAGACTATCACCCAGAAAAATCTCTGTCCTCTGAGGTGTTGCTGAACCAGTAACTGCGGTTTCCTTTGGTGCAGTTAGAACCGCGGCCAGAAGGTGGTGCTGGCGGGCTTTCTCGGCAGCGGCGGGCCCAGCGGCAGCCGCGATAAAATGGCGGCCCTGAGCCCAGGTGGGAAGCGGACCAAGCAGGAGGCCGCAGCTGTGGCAGTATGGAAGCTTCGGTATGCAATGCTGGCGCCGGGCATGGGCGGAGCAAGTACCCTGCTCTGAAACGGTCCGTGGCAGGGCCTCACCTCACACAGTTCCCCGGCTTGCAACTACGTGGCGTTCGCGCTCGAAATGTGGGGCGCGGGAGTGGGGAGCAGCTCTGCCGGCGCAGCAGGGCCGCGGGGGGTCGCCTGGCAGGGAAGGGGAGAAGGCACCTCCTTGTCCGGAGCTGAGCAGGGACCAAAGAGGCAGCTTACGTGACAGCAGCAGACTATATACGCCCGCAACTCCTGCGGGCTTCACGCGATTTCATCTCCCTTGCCCGCTCTGATCTTGTAGTGGCAAACACCTTAGAGTGGCGGCCCCTGCCACTCTCCAGCGGGTCCTGGCGTTGGCTGTGCCGGCAGATCGCGGTGCTGATATCAGCGCACGCCACCCACTGTTGATATGGTAAAATTACAAGAGACAAGTTTAAACCTGGTGCGTTGGGAAATTATTTCCCATGGGAAAAACTTCAAAAAGGGAAAAACACTTGAGTCTTCGTGGTTCCCATCTGCTTCTTTTTGACCAAAAAAACACATTTTGAAAAGCCATTTTGCAACATGTGCTTCAGAATGGGTTCAGGAGGCTCACCCGCGCTTGTCAATGCTGGACAGAGAACCCTGGAATGGTTTGGGTTGGAAGTTCATCTCATTCCTACTGCCTGCCATGGGCATGGCAATGATGACTAAGGATTTTTAGTGTGTATTTTGTAGATTTTTAGAATTAGATAGATTGCATGGATTTTCTTGGGTTTCTCACATAATTAGGTGGTGTTAGACTTTACTAAAACATTTTCTCACACGTTCCTGTTTTGAACAGCACCTGCAAGACAGCTTGAAGACAAAACAGAACAGAAAGCTCAGAGCCCTGGAAGGGCTCCAAGGGGCAGTTCTGAGGACCTCCATGAGTGAGCACCAGGGGAAATTAGCACTACGGGTTGGCTATAGATAACACATATGCTAATTACTGAAAGTTATAAAAACTGTAACATCACTGAGCCACACGTGTGCATGCTTTGAGTGTGCACCTGGGAGCTTCCAAATAAAGGTACATCTCTATCTCCACTAATGTTGTTTTGAGAGTCTTTTCCAGGAATTTAAGCATCAGACATGGGATGACTCAATCAGGATGTCAGTCAGGAGGAAACATCAATGCTGGATGTTCCTTCTCCTTCCCAGAATTTGTGGTGGTTCTCTGCTCCTCCCATGGTCAGATGCTGATCCTGCAGAAGTTGGACACAGTTCATCCCTCCTTTCTCCAATCCCCACTTGCACAACAAGTCAAAAGCTTTCAGTTTTCAGAGCAGCAGCTCCAGCATGAAGCCACAACATGCAGACTTGTGTTTTTAAGTCACTCATGTTCCTGCTTAAACACCAGGAAAGAGTGAAGGCAGGAGCAGCTGGACACAAAGTTGTTAAATGTTGTCATGAAGTATTTTTCAAGTATTTCAAATATTTTTCAAAATATTGAAAACTTTTATCGCCCAACAGTGGTTGCAAGTCACTGGAGCAATGAGAGCTGCTCTAGGGTTTATGCTTTAAAAGATTTAATGTTTTATTAATTTAATGGTTTTGTGTTTTAATGTTTAAATAGAACATTAAAAATAAACTTGAGTCTAGTTAAAGAAAAAATTGATCTCTGCATCTAAACAAAATGATGTCCTGAGAGTGATGATCACAGAGAAGCAGAAGGGTGGAAGAACAACAGGAGTTGCATACAGAGGTCCCAGTTCATGGTCCTGATCACAGAATCATGGAATTGTTTAGGCTGGAAAAGGCCTCTAAGACTATCAAGTCAAACTGTTCCCCCAGCACTGCCAAAAACACCACTAACCCATGTTCCCAAGTGCTGCATCCACATGGCTTTTAAATCCCGGCAGGAATAGTGAGACCAACACCGCCCTGGGCAGTGTGTAGAGGGCTGGACAACCTTTTTCATGAAGAAATTTTCCCTAATATCCAACCTAAACCTGCCCTGGTGCAACTCAAGGCTGTTGTCTTCACATCTGGAGGCATGTGAGATGACCTGCAGGGTCACAACAGCTGATGAGAGAGGAAGGGGAGAATAAACATCTCAGGAGAATGTTCACCTAGACATCCAGATTAAATAATAACCAGGGAATTATCAGGAAGCTTTGAGAACAAAGGATTTGGCTGATGGACCCCAAGTGTCTGTAAGTTGTGTGTTATTAATAAATCAACAACGCCCTTGATCCTGTCTTGATTTTACTCAACTGAGAATCTTCTCCTCCATTCCAAGATAGTCCAAGTCTCCAGGAGAGCACCAAGGCTCGATTTCATGGACCTGGCAGAGAATAAGTTAATGCAAAAATACCACCATTTATGTTTTTTTTTTTTAATCTATGCAATGGTTTTGCACCAAAACATTGACACTCAAATGTGTCATAGAATCCTAGAATTGTTTTGACTGGGGAGGGGGCACTAAAGACCATGCACTTCCAATCCCCATGGGCAGGGAAACCTCCCACTAGCCCAGGTTGCTCCAAGCCTCATCCAAACACCAAAATTGGAATGAAATTATTATCAGCTGATGTTGAATCAGCCAATGCATCGTCCAAGTCATAATGCAGAAGACCTCAAAAATGTCCCTCTGAGATACCTAACAAAAATCTCAGGATATCGCTCACATCTCCATTTTATCCAGCCACAAATTCACACCATGCAACCTCATTTTATTTTCAAGAGTCTCATCAAAGCCTCTTTCACCTCCTGGTTCCTCAGGCTGTAGATCCAGAGTTTTGGCATGGGGGTCACCACAGTGTAGAGCATTGTGGCCCATTTGTGTCCTCCCTTCAGGGTGTCTGAGCTAGGGTCTAAGTACATAAAAATTAACACCCTATAAAAGATGCTGATGGTGGTGAAGGCTTCATGCTTGTCCTTGGCTGATCTGATGCTCAGGATGGTGGAGATGATGGCCATCTAGGACACCAGGATGCTGGGAACACTGAAGAAAGAAGATTAAGTCCACGAGATGATGTGGCTGTGGGTGGCGTCAGAGGAGAAGAGTGGTATCAGCAGGAAAATGTCACAGAAGAACAGGTCAATGATACTGGAGAAGCAAAAGAACAAATTAGACATGCCCACAGTTTGTCCCACGGCATTGGTAAAACCCTATGAGGTACGACCTGGTCACCAGCCGGAAACAGTGTTTTAGGGATATGCTAAGGGGATAGAGCAGGGGGTGGCAAATGGCCACATAATAGTCATAGGCCATCATAGCTAGCAGGAAACTTTTGGTCATCCAAAAAAAGTCAAAACCGAACACCTGAGCCACACATGCAGCATAGGAGATCCCCTTCTTCCTTGACAAAAAGCCAACCAGCATGTTGGGAGTTATGGCAGTAGAAAAGTAGAGTTGCACAAAAGCCAGGTTGCCCAGGAAGTAATACTTAAAGGAGTGGAGAGGGGCGCTGGCCCTGATCAAGGTGATCATCCCAAGGTTCCGTAGGATGGTGAGAAAGTAGGTGAACAGGACCATCAGGAAGAGGGTGACCTGAGTTGACAGGTTATCAGTGAAACCCCCCATCAAGCTGAACTCGGTAGCTTGGGTACAATTGCTTCCTGCCATCACTTGAACATGTATTCTCTGTGTAAACTCCTTGCTGCAGATTTCTTCCAGGTGGAAAATCCTCTTTCCACTGAGATCTGCTTGGATATAATCCTACATGATTGAAAGAGAGAGATTAGGTACAGACCAGTTGGAAAGAACTGGGCAAAAGTCAAGGCATGGTGAAGGTAGGGAGAAGGTATAGGAGGTTCAACATCCGAATAGCTTTACCTGGTGCTGTCTTTCATCCCCTGTGTCTGTTCAGTTTAGAATCTCAGGATCATCCATCTTAACCTGAAACATGGAATAAACACAATAAAAATCTATAAAAGGCAGCACAGAGTTGATTATTCATACTCTTGTTGGCATTTGCCAACAACCCACTTCTTCTGTCCTCTTCATAAAATTTCATAATGGTTTGGGGTGTGTGCTGGTTTAAAGGCGAACCAGCAAGGGAAATGAACTCACCACAAGAGAGATTATAAGTCAGAGCTAAAATTAAATAATAATATTACAATAAATACACTGACAGTAAAGGAAATTGCTTTCAACTCACAAAACCCAGCAGTATAACCCAGTGTGCTGGGGCACAAACCCAAAAGGGTTTGTTAGCCCTTGTGCTGAGACCCGCGTGGTTCCCCCAAGTCCAAAGCAAAAGGAAGTGAAAAACCTGTTGGTGCAGGCAAGGGCTGTAGTCTGGTCGAGAATGGCAGTCGTAGTCTGGTTAAGAGTGGTGATCTCCTCCTGTCGAGGTCCTGCTGCTCCTCTGGATCCGACGAGAAGTTCCCGAGGTCTTCTTACCCACCACTTATGTACCCTCGGGGAGCACCCAGTCCCTCCCCCTGGGCGGGGACTCACACAATGGGTGATTAATCCTGAGAACCATGGGGTATTGTTGAACTGTTGATGGCCCATTAGCAGCCACGCCCCCTCAGGCTGGGTGTAAAGGTGCTGTATTTGATGTGCCAGGCCACCAAATCCACACAGTCCAATAAACCCGATTATCCCTCTCCTCTACCTGGCTAGAGGCAGGGCTCCCCTAGTCCTGATCATGGTACTCACTGCGCTCTCCTTGTGAATATGACCAGGAGGTTCCTTCAAGAGGATCGGGCATGACATCATCATTCCTATACTGTCTGGAGCCTTGCCCACGAGAGACCGGAGCAGCCTTCAACCTTGAAGAATTCCCTGTGTTAGTTGTGCCTCTTTGCAATTCACGAACCGGAGCTGCTAAGGAAGAGGTGGGTTTCCCATCCCACTTCCTCATATCTTCTCCATGCTCATGGAGGTAAAACCACAAATTGCCGCGTGGAGTGTACCCTTTCTCCTTAGCCGGAGGACACCTTCTTCTGATGGCAGAGGCTCTTGTTTGTTCTGGAGGGATGTGGAAGAGTCCTTCCTTAATCGTCTCTTCCAGTTCAGCCAGTTTTGTTTCCACAGCTGAGACGTGGGCTCGTAATGGAGCAGTGACAGTGTCTTCATAAATCCTGAGTTTGCTGACCAGTGCGCCCACCTTGTCTTCTCCCTCTCTCCACTGCAATGTTGCAAGGTAGCGAGAATACATTTCTGGCCCAAGTCGTGCAAATTTTAACCACGTCTGGGATGTGAACTGGAGACCATCCGGACTTTTAGGGAATCTCTCATCCCCTGAAAAGATTATCTCCAGTACGGCTAATTCCCTTAAGCACCGGATACCTTGTTCTATCGTGTTCCACTGTCCTTGCTGTACGTGGAGGTCCTCCATACAAACATATCTCTCCTTCATGCTTGACAACAGTTGCTGCCAGAGGCTGAGAGTTTCCTGTCTCTTTCCAATGCCCTGATCAATGACAACATCTCGAGAAAGGGATCCCAGCTGCCTTGCCCACTCCCATCTAGAATTGTATCATTGGCTGCAGCATCCCAGATTCGAAGTAGCCAGGTCAAGATGGACTCATTTGCCTGTCATGTGAACTCTCTCCGGAGCTCACGCAGCTCTCCCAGGGATAGGGACCGGGTGATTATTTCTGGCTCCATTTCTTCTGCTTGAGGTGAAGGTCCTGACTCTTCCTTGTCATTCACTGTACGAACTGATTTGGTCTTTGATTTTCTTTTCTGGACAGGGGCGACTGCTATCGGTTTCTGTTGTCCTTCCAGCTCCTCCATGGTTTGTGTGGGCATGGTCACGATTGATGTGTTTCTCTTTTCCTCTCTGGCTCAGCCGTGGTTTGGGTGGACATGGCGCTGGTTGATGTGTTTCTCTTTTCCTCTCTGGCTCAGCCGTGGTTTGGGTGGACATGGCGCTGGTTGATGTGTTTCTCTTTTCCTCTCTGGCTCAGCCGTGGTTTGGGTGGACATGGCGCTGGTTGATGTGTTTCTCTTTTCCTCTCTGGCTCAGCCGTGGTTTGGGTGGACATGGCGCTGGTTGATGTGTTTCTCTTTTCCTCTCTGGCTCAGCCGTGGTTTGGGTGGACATGGCGCTGGTTGATGTGTTTCTCTTTTCCTCTCTGGCTCAGCCGTGGTTTGGGTGGACATGGCGCTGGTTGATGTGTTTCTCTTTTCCTCTCTGGCTCAGCCGTGGTTTGGGTGGACATGGCGCTGGTTGATGTGTTTCTCTTTTCCTCTCTGGCTCAGCCGTGGTTTGGGTGGACATGGCGCTGGTTGATGTGTTTCTCTTTTCCTCTCTGGCTCAGCCGTGGTTTGGGTGGACATGGCGCTGGTTGATGTGTTTCTCTTTTCCTCTCTGGCTCAGCCGTGGTTTGGGTGGACATGCTGCCTGTGGATTTGCTCCTTTTCTCCTCCTCCTGATGATGCTGTACCACACCAAGCAGTGTGCGGTAGGCAGTGGCCACGGCCCAGCAGGTTGCTGTGAGCTGCACATCTCTGGGACTACCAGAGCATCTTCCTTTCACATAGCTTAGCATTTTGGAAGGGCCCTGCAGTTGTTCTGGGGTGAATTTCCAGATCATTTGAGGAGAGAAAGTCTCCAAATACTGGCCCATATCTTCCCACTTCCCGTGCCACTCAACATCATCCGCTCCCAGGGCAGGCCTCCAGCAAGCCTCCTTAGAAAGCCCAGTTCTGACCCTAAACATGGTGTATACAGTACAGAGGAGACAAAGTAATACTAACAGTAAGATTATGCTGTCCCTAACATCAAAAGGAAGCTCATTATTTTCAACGAAAAGGTGGAAGTAACCATCCCCACCTGTTTTCCCCACAGGCTGGGTGCTATTTTTAATGAGTCCCCTGAGGTAACAACCCAAACCAGGACAGGCAAACCAGACGGAATATACATTCACAATGGAATTCACTACTTCTGATGTTATGACAACATAAACATAGTATATTAATAAAGCAATTTTGATCCTTCTCCCTGGTATTAAAGAGAGCATCGAAATAGGCAAATGGTTCTCTATGTGTCAAAATATGAACAGGCCCAGATACACCATCCACATGAATGCATCAAGCAACATGGTAGTCAGGGAGTTTCTGTATCCAAATACACAAAATGAAATTGTAATTCTGACTTCTCTCTCGTGGCCCCACGTTGGGCACCAAAGATGTGCTGGTTTAAAGGCGAACCAGCAAGGGAAATGAACTCACCACGAGAGAGATTATAAGTCAGAGCTAAAATTTAATAATATTACAATAAATACACTGACACTAAAGGAAATTGCTTTCAACTCACAAAACCCAGCAGTATAACCCAGTGTCCTGGGGCACAAACCCAAAAGGGTGAAAAACCTGTTGGTGCAGGCGAGGGCTGTAGCGTGGTCGAGAGTGGCAGTCGTAGTCTGGTCAAGAGCGGTGATCTCCTATTGAGGTCCTGCTGCTCCTCTGGATCTGACGAGAAGTTCCTGAGGTCTTCTTACCCACCACCTCTTACCCTCGGGGAGCACCCAGTCCGTCCCCCTGGGCGGGGACTCACACAATGGGTGATTAACTCTGGGAGCCATGGGGTATTGTTGAACTGTTGATGGCCCATTAGCAGCCACGCCCCCTCAGGCTGGGTGTGAAGGTGCTAATGACTCACTGGGCAGCTGCTGCTAATGGTCCATTGTACTTGAGGAATGAATAGAGGGGGTAGAATACACAGCTTTGATCACCCCCACACAGTGTTAACTGGTCCCACCTGTTAAACTAGGACTGGGTGGAAGGGGCCTTAGAAACCATCCAGTTCCACCCCCTTGCCTTGGGTGCTTCACTAGGCCAGCTTGCTGCAAGTCCCTGGCCTGGAACACTTGCATGTATGAAGTGTCCACAACTTCCTGACTATGAAACCCCTCCTCCCTCCTGACACTGTTTTGGTTCTAAAAGCTTTTCCTAGCTCTTTACCCTGTTCCTGGAGTCTTCAAATGGAAACATGCAACTTCAAAGCTGAGCAATCTCTTCATGAAATTATTTTGGGGTGGGGGGGAAAATCCAACTGCTTTTGGTTATATCAGAAATTATATGATCCTTAAATGTTTCTTACAGGAAAGCTTCTAGTTCTCATTCAGGAGCCCTTTGTGGTCAGTAAAAAGAAGTCCCCATTCACCACACACCTGCTGGAAAACACCCACATTTCAGTGCTAACCCTGAAGTACAATGAGGAACTGGATCCAGGAGCCTACAGGTAGGACCTGAGGTGACAATTGAAGATGTTCCTTCTTTGCAAGGGAAAAGGATGGGAGATGGGTGGCTTGGCATGTGCTGTCCATGCTCCTGGGTTTCCAGGATGATCCTCACCTACATCTACACTCTCTCTGCTTTCCTCCTGATGCATCTGCCTGAAGCTCTGCAAATGAGTTTAAAATAAACCACTGTCAGCAAACATTTCTGCTATTTCAGGTAATTTGGGGACTATTGGAGCCCCAGAAGAGTGACAAAGACCAAATCAAGTCATTATCTCTTCTGTGAGCTGCTGAGTTTGAAAAAGAATGGTACCCAGAGGACATGATCTCACCTTGAGTGGGCCAAAGGGCGTTGGAATCTCCCCAGAGCAATCACAGAGCAACAGTAAAATAGGCATAAACAAATAAGCATCATAAGCCCTAAGTAAAATAAACATAGGCTCCCCCTTCCACTCCCCCCCCCATCAATACCAGCAAGGACCAGAACAAGACATATTGTTGTCAAAACAAGATAGAAGACCCAGAACTCTTGGAGGGGCTCCAGCAGGCCAGTTCTGAGGGTGGTACCAGGCGCAAAAGGTTCTTGGGTTAGATATACCCACTAGATACAATAATTACTAATTTGTAAGAACCCTATACTGTGTGTGTGCCTATATACTTTGTGCACTTGAAAGTTTTCATTAAAGAACTGCTCTCTGCCTATACTAATATTGTCTTGAAAGATTTTTTTCCTCAATTTAAGACAACAGCACCAGGGACATCACACTGTTGGATACAGTCCCATGGCAACTGGTATCCATCAGCAGTTCCAATAACCAGAGATGATGAACTACCTTTCTACCCATGCTAAATTCCTTATACCCAGACCACAGCTTACCTATCCCCTCCCTGGAATTGTACAAGGCCAGGTTGGAGCAGCCTGGTCTAGTGGAAGGTGTCCGTGTCCATAGCAGAGGGATGGAACAAGATGATCTTTAAGGTCTCTCACAAACCAAACCATTCCAGGATTCTATGAAGTTTGGCTGCAAGAATCCAGGAGAACCACAGAATATACTGAGTTGGAAGGGACCCACAAGGATCATCACATCTATCTCCTGGCTCTGCACAGGGCCATCTTCAAGAGTTGTATCATGTGCCTGAGAGCATTGTCCAAATGCTTCTTGACCTCTGTCAGGCTTGGTGTTGTGACTACTTCCCTGGGCAGCCTGTTCAGTGCCCAACCACTCCTTGGGTGAAGAACCATTTTTTAATATCCAATCAAAATCTCCCCCGACACAACTTCAGGCCATTCCCTTGGGTTCTGTCACTCATCACCACAAAGTGACAGAGTGCCTGCCCCTCTTCTTCCAGCTTCAACTCCAATTGAGCTTTGGCCACACAAATTTTCTTGCACCTGAAACAGATCCTCCTCCATATAAATTTTAACTATAGAAAATCTTAATTTCACATTTAGAAAACTTTCAGCAAAGCCCTTGGAAAAGCAAAGGTGATATGTGATTACCTGGAGTCCCAAGGAACTGAGGGGAAAGGAGAGAACAAGCAGACAGCAAACGACTTTACCAGCTTCTCACTCTAGCCACTACAGCAAGTGGAGCATCCCTGGAATTTTAAATTCAGTGTCTCTTTCAAGCTCAACAGGTGAAAAAACGACTACTCCAAGATTTATTTTCTTTGTATTTGAGGCAGCACAGATCCACCAGGAGGAAATAAAATCCAAGGGCAGATGTCAACAGCTGTTTTCCCACTTACCACTTTCTCCACCTTTTCTTCTTCCAGTGGAGTGCAAGTGCCACTCATCAGAGGCAAGAAAACTGCCTTTCAATTCAATACCAAACCTGCCTGAAAAGACCACAACCAGCTGCCATTTTTCCTGGGTTTTCTGCTTACAGTTGTTTTAATGCTGCTTTGCTCCACAAGTGCTTTTCTGCTGCAGTCATTTCCATCTTATTTTACCTTGAATAATGGTTTAGAAAGTTGAGTTTCACAAGAACTACTTAATCTTTTGATTATTCTTAACTTGAACTTTTCTCATGCTGCACTTGCCTTCAGGCTCAAGGAACCTTCAGGACCTCCCCAAGCCTTCACATCCCTGGTTGTGCAAGCTGGACCAGTTCCCTGTTCCTGTGAACATTAACAGAACACACCATAGGCACATTCAAGTTCCAGTTTCATGCCTAGAAATGAAAGACCAGATACAGCAATGCCAAAAGTCAAATTCCAGCTTCCTGGATCTCCACTGAAGTCCTCCAGTTCTTTTACCAGCTCTCCATTGTTCATTCCTTCGTCCACTGGAGTTTTTTAAAACCCCAGGGTTCCCAGTTGCCACACTGTGCTCTCACCAGCTCTAACACCGAGTCCATCCAGCTCTAACAGAACTGCAAGGAGTTGGAATTCTCCCTGCTTCATCCACCTCTCCAGCTGGAAAGCACCCCTTCCAGCTCCTGTACCCGCTTGTCTTACCTCCTGGAAAAGATGAGCTGCATCATCCTCGGTCCTCAAGCTGAATGCTCCTTCCCAGTCTCCAGCTACCACATGGTTCTGTGGTCAGACAGTACCTGAATCCACACCCAGCACAGCCTTGCGGGAGATTCAGCTGCTCATTTCCAGGCACAAACATCCATTGCCAGTGTCTGTCAGGCCTTGCTCCCTCTGCCCTGACATGATGGATTGATTCAATATCCACAAACTCATAATGCCAATATCAGATATCTCTGCCCACCAAGGACACGCCACCCAGGAGAGATATTGCTCCCACTGTCCAAACAGAGACCTTCTCACTCCACAGCCAATTCAGGGATCACCAGTTTAGTTCTGAGTTGTGAAATCAGAGACAAGCATTTTAAATTCCTCCCTGCCAGGATCGGGAGAAAATCCTTCCAGTTACCTTCTTGAATTTCCTTCCCTGCTACTTGCCTTTCTTCCACCTTTGTAAGGTCTGTCTTGGGGGCATTTCAGAATCTCAAAGGGCTTTTCCAACTTCATGGATTCCATTTCAGTGACTGACCCAATTGCACATAGTCAGACACAAAGATCACATTGCCATGAGTCAGAGCTCTTCAAGCCATCACTGAGAGAGTGCAGATAGCAGGAAAAAACGCAGAATTCCATAATTTTTCCTGCTCAGTGGTTTCCAAGTGGGAAATAAACACTACTGCCTTCTAATCTTGAGAGCTTCAAGGAAAATAACTATTAAGGTGGCACTGAAGATGCTAGTTTTCTGACATTCCTGTGCCAGAACCACAGCCCACAGTTTCTGTGGGAACCTGAATTATCTGTGTAGTTCAAAAACTGCACATCCCTAAAGCATTCCCTTGGGAGCATGCATGTCTCCACATGCATTTCATACTTCAGTTTGTACTTTCAGCACATTTAAAGAGAGTTTACATCAGAATGAGGTGACTTGGTGACCAGACAATATTCACTATGGACTCTCCATTCTCAGCACTCCATCTGTAGCACCTTCATTTCTCACAGATATCTAGTTCTATTTCTAGGACTTCCATCAGGAAATTGGTGGCTGTTGTGATGACGTGAGTGAACCCAAAACCAGGACTCCAAGCCAAGTTAATGTGGGATAAGATAAAAAGGTACATTCTTTAATGTCCAGGCTTAGGACTTTTAGGAATACATGATGACATCTTTGTGCCCCCCGAACACTGGTTTCCATGGCTTTTATAATATTGCCCACCCATTCATTACTTTACACATTTCTCAGTCCAGCCCCTGTGCCATCCCCCAGGATTTGGGGCTGGGGTCACTGGGACCCTCTGTCTTCATCAGTTCTTCCCTTCCTCTGGCTTTTGGAGTTCTTCCCGTGTTCTTAGACTCAAGGTTGTTGGCTTATGTTTTGTCTTGTTCTGCAGGCCTTTCTGATAGTCTTCAGCTTTTCTGCTTTGAAGAGAGTCTAAATAGCTAAAAGAATTTGAGCTACTAATCTGTGGTAGGGGCTAGGATACATAAACAATGAACTTACGCTGCCAGAATACCAGCACATTAAATCTACATTTGCTAGAGCTACAAGTACTTCTAAAATCTATAAAAATGAAAAATCAGAAACCCCTTCAGCATCAGTTGTCAGAAGCAAATCCCCAAGCTGTACCTGCTCTAAGTCGTTGCCCCATCCCCACCCACCCCTTTTATAGCCACAGCCCCACCCAGGACAGACAAGGAGGCTCCCAGGTGCCTCCTGAGACCCAAATCATTCCAGGTGGTTAAGGAAATAAGTGGTTTTTCTTGTTAAACTCTGTTAAGCTCACCTCTTTTGGGGTAAGGAATTGCCTTCTGGATGCTCCATCTTTCTTCCTCAAGCATGAGGGGCCAAGGCAGGGTGACAGATTACACAACAGGCACTGTCCCCATCCCCATTCCCATTCCCACTTCTCTCTCCTGTTACTGGCTCCTAAGGCAAAACACACAGATCAGGTGGGATCAGGGGGAAGGGCTGGGAAATGCCAAGTCCAAAACCCAGCAAAACATTTTTTTCCAGCAGTTTCCCTCAGGACTGCTCCGTTCTTCCCACTGAACCTCAGCCACAGCCATAGGAGTGGCTTCTCCCTGGGCTGCACCACCCCAGGACTGTCTGTAGGCACAAGGACACTGGTCCTGCTGCTTCCTGGGAAACAGAGCTTGGCCTGTTTCATATAATGTTGTCATCACAGATAGGAATGCTGCATGAGCTTTATTCAACAGAACATGATTCCAGAGAACTCCAAGCCCCAGGACAAAATTGTCCAAGACATCAGTGCCAAGGGATACTGCCCTCTTTAGGGATCCATCCCAACTCCAGTGAACCTTGTTTAGCCCTTGCTCTCCTCCAGCCACTCACCTGGAGGTAACAGTTGCTCATTCCCAAGCCAGGGGGATTTTCTCCATCCCTCTCTCAGGACAACTGCCCTACTATGGCAGGAGTGGGGCAACCCTGCCATAGGGGAGCGATCCACATGTTCTGCTCCCGTTTCTGCATCTTAAAACCTCCCAGATTCCAAGGTTGGGAAGTAAAACTCAGCAATTCTACTTCCTCAGGCATCCCCTATCTCTCCATTTATTTTCTCCAGAGCTCAGATGGACTCTGCGACACCTAAAGACCTCAGGGAGACATTGCAGCCTGGCTGACGCTAGGCTCCACATGCTCCATTGGGCAGTTGTTAAGGCCAAGGAACTTCTCTGGATTTCTGCAAATAATTGGAGCTAAGAAATAAAAGTTAACCAAGTATTCCAGGCTGGATTTTTGCTTCAATTTTTTGATGGGAGTCCTTGAAATAGGACTGAGGATCTGTGAAAAATGAGTGTCCTAGTTAGAGCAGCCATGACCAGCTTATTTCTGTGTAAGTGTGACCAAAACTGTATTCTACACCCTCTATCTCATTTCTAACAAACTGCTAACAATGGATCATTTGCACCAGATGCCCCCTCAGGCTACAGGCTGAGTGTTAGAGAACTCTGTGAGATATGGTCTTCACACCAATGACTCAGACATGATAACTCCCCTCTAGGGAGGCATTACCACATTCACACCCAGCCTGAGGGGTCATATCTGCTAATGGGTCATCAAGGATTCCAAAAATATCCCATGACTCACAGAGTAAATCACCCATTGTGAAATTCCTGACCCTGGGGAAGGTACTGGGCACTCCCACCTGAACCTGAGCATGTATAATCTTGGGGCATGGGGACTTCTGGGACCACTCATTGAATCCAGAGAAGGACCAGAACCTTGACAGGACTGCAACCACCACTCTTGACCAGACTGCAGCCGTCATCTGCACCAACAGGTTTTTCCTTTCCTTTTAATTTGAACTGAGGGGGACCACGTGGGGCTCAGCACAGGGGCTGACAAAAACCATTCTGTTTGTGCCCTGGGGTGCTGCGTTATACTTCTGGTTTTTGTAGGTTAAAAGCAATTTCTCTTTATATCACTGCATTTATTGTAATATTTCTATTAAACTGTAACTCTGACTTATAATCTCTTTTGAGTTGGGTTCATTTCTCCTGCCAGTTTACCTTTAAACCTGCACAATGAGGATACTACAGATGGAGTGATGGCAGAGGAAATCTTGTTCCTTTCAGTTACCCATGGGAAGAAAGCAAGTCCCAGTTGTCTTATGCTTGATAAACAGGTGTCACGTGAAAGAGAGGAGGGAGACAGAAATACAAAGATTTCTAGTCTTAACTGTATTAATAAAAGTTATTAGCTATAAGCGTCCTCAGAGTAATCAAAGGTTTATGAACCCAGTACTGTCTGCCGAACTCAGACAGAACACAGGGTGGAAAGATTTTTGACTCCCCTATGAGGACCACACTTAAGCCAAGGAGAAATATTAGCAATAAGTGCCTCCAGAAAAATTAGAGCCTTATGAACCCAGCACTGCCTGCTGAACTGCTGGACAGAACACAGGCTGGAAGGTTTTCTAACCCCTGATATGAGGACCACACCTAATAGCTAGAAAAGAACTTTTCCCACAACGGCTCCCAAAATAACATTTATTAATACAAATATGTGACAGTTATTGTGGGTTTGGTGTTGCTGGTGATAATGTTTAGCTGCAAGATTGTATTTAATTGATAATAAAAGACCCCAAAAGAAACCAGCACAAAACACATTCCACAGAGACACACTAAACTCAAGTTACAATACAGCAATGTATCCCATTTTCACAACAGACAGAAACTAGCAACAAAGAACTACTAAATAAAAACACAGCCACCTAAAACACTTATCTAGACACTCTCTCAATAACATAGGACAATAAAATATCTTGCACACCACTCTCTCTGTAAAACAAAACAAAAAGAAAGAACAGAGCTTCTTTTTATCAACACACATGTTGAAAAAGAAACTGCACATTGAAAGTAAAGCAAGTTTCTGTAGTTGCAAAACAGTGCTGGTTTTATAAAGTAAGAATAGCAAAAAGCAATAACCAATATAAACTAGCAAAGCGTGAAGCAAGTTACTGTTACTAGTATTAAGGCAGCAAAATATATTTAGTAAAGGAAATGTTTATAAAGTAAGAATCCAAGTAGCTGTTCGCACAAGATGTAAGATAGAATGTATAAAGAAATGTTGTAGTTTGGAATTATTATGTAAATTATCTCCCCTACCACTAACTGCCCTTGCCAGTAGTTAACAAAAAAAGTAGTTAACTGCTGATCACTTGGGTGGGGGCAGGTTTGTCTCTTTTGTTCTTGGGAACTACACACAGCTGGGAGTTGGGGGTGTGTGCGAGGTTGAGGAGAAGCCGGCTCGCTGCTGCTGCCTGCCCCGGGACTGCTTCGGGCCCCTCACTGCTGCTGCCTGCCCCAGACTACTTCTGGCCGCTTGTGTTTCTGCTTCTTGGACAAGGAACAAAGGGGATAGAGACAGAGTTCGTCTGAAAGCTCACCACTCATCTGTCTCACTGGATAGGGACTGGAAACTCACTCTGCAGCCAGCCAGGCTGTGACACTGACACTGCCTAAGTATAACTTTCCTCCCGGAGGAAAACCTGCTGGGTTTTGTTGTTGTTTTGTTTGGTTTTCCTCTGTGGTGTTGGGGAAGTGGTTTGCTCTGCTCTGTTTATAGTTATACCTATACCTACATATATAGATATATATATTTATAGCAGTTAGGGACAGTTATCCTTCTTGTATTAAAATTCCTTTTTCTTAAATTTGATAAAGAGTGGTGTGATTATTGTGGAGAAGGCCCCCTCCCCCTGCTTGTGGGTAAACATTTTAGTTTCTTCCCCTCAAACCAAGACAAGAAAGAAAGTAAAGTTAAGAAAGTAAAATTAGAAAAAATAGAAAGCACATGGTCTTCTCCCCCCTACATTGTTCCATGAGGAGGAGGAGACAGGACAAGCTGCAGGAGTTACCCTCACAGAGATGCTGGCATTTTCCCCTCTCTGCTGGAGTTTAAACTCCACTCTTTTTACACCTTTTTTTTCTTTCATGTGGTTTTGTGTGGCTAAAAGTCAATCTGTTGGGGGGTGATGGTGATGCAGATGCCTGAGGGGAGGTGGCTCCTACAGTGGTTATAGAAGATTTCAGCAAAGGAAGGCTGTGCTATTTCTTAACACTCCATCCTTTGTTAATCTTATCAGTTTGAAAGCCTTTGTCCTCAGCCAGGAGCATCCCTGCAGGGGGCTGAGGCATGTCCCTCAATCCGTCAGGCCTTATCAGGGGCCATCACCCCACAACAGGGAAAGGGAATTCTATGTCCACTCCTGCTTAGGATGGACATTTTCAACATCCCAAAGGGAATGATTTGATGCTTTACTGTCATTGAAGTGGGTCAGGGAGCTGCTGCCTCAGCGGTGCAAAAGGTGGAGCTGCTGTCTTGGGTTAAAGACAATGTTGCCAGGGAGGTGGGACCTCAGATGAAATAGAAACCCTTTCCCTCCTGGGCTTACTGTAAATTTGAAAAAATTATAATACTTATGAGGAAGGTGTAGAAACAAAATAACAATTTTTACTTAAAAACAAAGGGCAAAACTAAACAAAAACAACACCCAAACAGTAACAGAAAAAAGAAATGTCACCTGGAAATAAGTCTTTCACTTCTGTGCCACTGAGCTAGCAGGCAGTCCTAGTGCAGTCATGGTGCCCTGATGGTACTGATCTTGCCATGCAGAAAGCAACAACAATGGTGTCAGGCAGCAAGGAAAAGGGCAAGTCAGAGCCATGGATGGTTGCGATGAACTGTGAGGCAGCAGCAGCAGCAGGACAACTCTGGTATGTAGTGCTGGTCCAGAGCCCATGTGATGGGTACTTTGCTTTGAGTGATCTACAGCAGAGGTTGTGAAGTGGGCTTCACACAGTGTGGTGGGCAGGTACCACAGGGAGGTGTGGGATGGCAGGAAACGAGGAAGCTCCAGCGGGTGCAGTGAATAAGTGGGAGCTGGTGTCTGTGGCAGGTGGGAGCCAGTGGATGTGGTCCCAGGGCAGAGGAGTGGGACTGCGACAAAGCTGGCACAGGCAAGGTGCCAGAAAGTTTGCAGGTCCTCAGGCAAAGCAGAGCCTGAGGGACCTCCCGCAACTAGTCAGCAGCTAGAGGGGGCAAATGGTAGAAATGTCTGTGTTTTATTCCTCCAGTTCTTGCATAGTTCCCACGGTATCTTAGCTTCAGGGGTCACCCTTGGCACCCGCTCTCCATTTACAACTGGCAGCCTGGGCAGGGTGCACTGCAGCCCTGTCCCCAGGCTTGGGCTTGGGCCTGCGGGAGCTGCTGCTGAGCACCTTGCATCATTGTCAGCAAGTGCCCACTCATGGTGGCATGTGAAAATTACAGGACAATTTGAACTATAACAGCTGGTGTTGGTGACTGTGACAGACCTGAAGAGATTAATGGGGAATTATTCAGTGCACCGAAAGTGAGAGAGAAAATCAGCTTGATTGGTGTCATGTGTAGAGCTGGGGGAATGACCATAAGCCCCACCAGAAAGTGAAGGAACCCTCAGTTCTGCTGTGATCAGACCCCATAGGGGTGGTTTATTGGAAGCGCCAATAAGGAATAACAGGATTTGCCACATTCCCCCATCCCCTGGCTTGGTCCCACTTGCCCACACCGCTGCTCCTGGGAAGCACTTCTCTTCCCAGCTGGAAAACATAAACGTTTCTTTTCTTCCTTCCTAAAAATTGCTCTCTGGAAACCTCTGCTCTCCCATGTTTCTCCTCAAACACTGTTGCTTCGTCTTCCATCTCTCCAGGAGCAGCATTGTTGCTCCCTGGCGTTTCCACAATTAATATAATTGATGCTGAGCCTCGCCAGGATGGCGAGAGGGAGTGGAGTGGGGCAGGCCAGGGCTGGACTGGGATCAGGCCAGAACCGGCCGTGCCAGCACCGCTGCACGCTGCAGCTGCTCATAGGACACAAACATGACCACATTCCAGGAGCCCAACCGCAGGAAGGATGGGATGAAGCTGTGCCAGGAAAAGCAACACTAGTGAGGGTGTACCAGGGACATCCTCATCCCCAAAGCCCCACATGTGGGTTGGGATATCTGAGGTCTAGTGCTGTGTGTCCACGTGGTTGTCATGGCAAGTTTGCGGGTTCAGTGGGGTGTCACTCACCCCTTGTAGAGGCCGACGAGGCCGTCCTGCATGAGCAGGGCCAGAAGGCAGCTGAGGGCATTCCGGTACTGCCTGGGGCTGGCGTTCATATATCGTGTCTTCACTAC
Organism: Pithys albifrons albifrons; assembly: GCF_047495875.1. Taxonomy (NCBI): domain Eukaryota; kingdom Metazoa; phylum Chordata; class Aves; order Passeriformes; family Thamnophilidae; genus Pithys; species Pithys albifrons. The sequence continues at coordinate 99,251,568 of NC_092458.1, read as the reverse complement.
ATCCACTGGTGATGCCACCACGGTGGCACAAAACCCAGCACCAAAGGCAGCCACAAAGTGGCATGGAACATTGTCTAAAGGCAGGGAAGAGCTGGTGTTGGATGTTGTGGGGACAGGGAAGGCCCTGGCCATGTCTTTCCTGCACAGGATGTTGTCTAAAGGCTGGTAAGAATCAAGCGCTGGATGTTCTTGGAGTGGGGATGGTACTCTGCCATGTCCCACCCTCATGGAACATTGTCTAAACGTGGTGAAGAGCCAGTGTTGGATGTTGTTGGGACAGGGATGGCACACAGCTGCATCCTGCCTCTTGTTGTGGGGGATGTCATGAGGACAGGGATCGTGTCTGGCTGCATTCCCCTGTCATGGGACATTGTCTAAACATGGGGAACAGCTGGGGCTGGATGTTGTGGAGATGGTGATGGTCCAGCTACACCCCCTCCTCACAGGACATTGTCTACACATGGAGAAGAGCCAAGGGCTGGATGTTGTTGGGACAGAGAGAGCATCAGCCACATTCTCCCTCACAGGATATTGTCTAAAGGCAGGGAAGAGCTGGGATTGCATGTTATGGGGACAAGGCAGGCCTTGGCTGTGTCCCCAGCATGCCGTCCTCACCTCCCATGAGCCGTGTCTGCAGCAGTGCATCCTTGAGGAGGTCATAGGTGACAAGCTCCCCGCAGTTGATGATGGCATTGCGGGCAATGTTTGGCAGCGTCCCTGGACAGAAGGGGAGAGCATTGGGAACTGGGATCACAGCCCCTCCTGGAGCACCATCAGTGAGTGTCCCAGCACTGTTGTCCCCTTCCCTGTCTCCTTCCTCATCCCTATTTCTATTCCTACCCTAACCCTGTCCCCTTCCTCATCCCCGTTTCCATTTCTTTTTCCATCCCATGCCATCCCATGCCACCCTTGTCCCCTTCCTCAGCCCCATTTCCATTCCTCATCCCATCCCATCCCATCCCATCTCATCCCATCTCATCCCCATCTCATGCCATCCCTTCCCATCCTTTTCTCCTGTACCTCTCCAGAGCCCACGGACCCCCTCCTCCCTGGCGATTGTGCGGTAGGCATCCACGGTGCTGCTGTACCGGCGAGCCCCATCCAGCAGTGCCCCACTGGCCTGGAACCGGACCTTGACCACATCGGTGGGCTGGGCACAGGCCACGGCTACAGCCCCCGTGGTGCAGCCTGCCAGGAGCCGTGCAGCCAGGCCTGTGTCTGCAGAGGGCAGGTGCTGGGACCTCAGCCTTGTGGGAACCCCCAACCCTGCAGGGGCCCTGGGGCAAGGGGAGACCGTGGGCTGTGTGCGGACTCCAGACCTGCAGGGACCCTCAGCCCGCTGGGCATTCCTGGAATTGTGGCAACCCTCAACTGTGTGGGGACCCCAGACCTGCAGGAAACCCTGGTTTGCATGGCCCCCAGCCCTGTGGCCACCCTGGGCTGTGAGGGGACTGTGGGGCAAATAGGGATCTCAGGGCAAGCAGCCTGTGGTGCTTCACTGAGGGTCATCTCAAGGGAGTTGTGCCCCTCGAGTGGATTGCTTACCCCGGGGTGGGCTGTGCTCCTCCGGGATAGGGTCATGCATTGGGATGGGGGAGCGCAAGGATGTCTGGACCACCTAGACACTCACTCTCAGCACCCTTGGTGGTGTAGAGCTGCTTCACAGAGTCATAGAGCCCAATGCGGATGGAGGCGAAGCTCATCTGCCGCTGCAGCCCAGCCACCAACCCACGGTACAGGCTGCAGGGTCCCTCTGTCCTTACCATGGTGCTCAGTGTCCCCAAAACCCCCCGATACTCCATGGAGCTGATGGCCTGGGGGATCTTCGCCTCGCCCTGGATCTGTGGGGTACCAACCATGTCACTGCACCTTCCATTCCCCTCCAAATGCCACCAGCTCTGGGGTGTTCCCTCTGCCCACGGGATTTTGGGGGGTGCAGTGAGTCATACCTGCAGCCGCACTTTGGCAGTGTCCAAGGGGAAGGTGCAGAGGTCAGCGATGCATCCAGCCATCCCCGCGCTGACAAACTTCATGGCGGCAGTTGGGGGCACCTCGGGGGGCTTCAGACCCACCATGGTGACAGAGGGGCTGGAAGTAGAGGAGGGGTTTATGGGAGAGCAAGGATGCTGCAATGGATAGGGCTTCACACAGGTTTGGTGATGGAGGGGATGATGTGCCATGGTGGCTCTTGCTGGCTTTGGACATCCCCAAAACCCATATCCTGTCCTGTTTCCTTGCTTGCATACCTGAAGAAGCTGAGGCATGGAGCTTCCTTGCTCATCATGGGATTCACCAATCCCACCCTTTCCTATCCCAATCAAGCCATACCGGGTGTTGCTCGGTGACAGTTTCTCCCCCAGGATGACCCGCCAAGGGCCATGTCCCCCTGTGGCCTCACCGTAGGGACCTCGGCACTGTGTCCTGCTTCCTGCCTTACTCAGGCAGCACCCTGAGAGACTACTCCTTGGCTCCAGCCTTATATAGCACACGGCAGGACATTCCAGTGGCTGTGGATCGGGTGACAGGGAATCTGAGTTCCTCCTGTGGCATTTAAGTTGATGGGAGTAAGGTCATCTGGCACCCATGACAAGGTTGTCTCAGCCCTCTGCCCACCCCCAGGGCTCAGGCATGGGGAGGGAGCATCCATCCCAGATTCCCAGCATCTATTGGAGCAACGCTGTGGCATGGCAAAGCATTCAACAGCATCCCGGTGGGCCACTGGGACTGCAGGACTTGGGGCAGAACATCAGGTTTTAACCTAAAAGCACTCTGTGAAGGACAAGATACAGAAAATGCTTGCCCAAAATACAATCAAAACACATGACACCTTTCAGAGTGTGGCTGGGTGCTGGGGCTGAGGCTGCCAGGGAGAACAGGCTAGAGGCCAAGGTGGAGTGAAGAAATGCCCCATGAACTCCAATTTTTAAAAACTCCATGTGTGTAACCCTTGGTGTTTCTCAACAACACTCACTAAGCCTAAGGGATGGGCCACATGCCTCTGGATATGCCAGGATCCTCCATGCTCATGCCTGAGCTTGCCTAATACAAGAGGGACTTTGCATAGTCCTGACACCCTGAAGCCACCTTTGCTCCACCCCGTGGGCTCCAGGAAGAAGCTGCCTGGCACTGACACCCCCTTCCACCTGGCTCCTGCCTTGTTTTCCAGCCCAGCCATGCCGCTGACCTAAACGCAAGAGGAAGATTCTGTTTACCTCATGCTCAAGGGGTCAACTCTATCACCTCCTCTGTGACAGCATTCCCAACCCAGCTGGCATCCTGCCTGAGTTTTTTTGGGAATGCCACTGGGAGTGAAAGCAGCCTGCACATCACTCCTGTCCCTGCAGGGAACAGTGGGCACATTTACCTCTCATCGAGACCCAGCAAGGGCAAGTAAGGGGGCCATGATCACAGGGCAAGTTGTGCCAGCAGTAAATTATGCATTTAGGGACCCTGGAAAAAAACAACACTGCAAAGGGAGGAGGGAAAAGTGATGTGGATCCTTTGGCTCCTTTAAAACCTGAATTTCACATGTGGTTTGAGAGGCAGATTGAATTGAGAGCTACTCATTCCATATGGGCAGTGCTGCACTGTGATACTGAGTTCCTTGGCAAAGCAGTGACCTTTCCATGTGTCCCCAGACAGCCCAGCTCCCAGCAGCATTTCTCCATCTTGGAAGCTTGTGGGAGGAGTCCTGTCCCCTGATGAGGAGGGCACTTCACACCAGCTGACAAGAAACCAGGGGAATTTTATTGAAACACAAACACTGGAGAGAGCAGTACAAAAATAACTGAGCTCTGTTGGTCTGTTCTCCGAAAGGTGCTGGACATAAAACCATACAAAAATAATTTAAAATATAAAACTTTCACCTTTCTAGTCCCGCCACTTTTGTACAATCAGCAGTATTTTACAGTCCCCTTGGCCTGTGTTCACACAACCACTTTGAGGACTTCCAGAAACCACAAATTGTGCTGCCCACCAGTTATTTTTGAAAGGGTGATTTCACAGGAATACATGCCAGAATTGGACTACATGGAGAGCTCATGGATCACCCACAGGTGTGCATCTCCTCAAGGACCTGCCCCTGCAAGACAGACGGTCTCACTGCACTCTGTGGGTGATCACAGGCTTTAAGCTCCTCTAATCAGGAAACTGCAACTAACCAACCAATCAGGCAAATTAAAAGCAGAGTCTGAAAGCTGTGGCTTCCACCTCCCCTTTTTACTGGAGGACCCAACAGTTGGGATGGGGAAGCTTCACTGCAGACAGTCTCTTGTCAACACTATTCCTTCTTGGAAAGCTGAGCTGAGAAGATCCTGGCAATTCTTTGGGCTTCCTCTTCCGAGAGGTCAGATGTGGGCTTGCGATGATTGGGCTTTCGGTACGGGATGCCCTCTGGCACTGCTCTGCTCCTGCTCTGCGGAGAGAGGGATCAGATGTGAGAGCTCTGTCAGTACCTGGATTTGGGTCATGGCAAACCACAGGGAGATGAGTTGGATACATAGGAAAAACCACCCCAATGAGAAAGGTCCCAACCCCTGAACTCTGAATTTGTGAAAGTCCATCCTCAGCAAAGCCTCCCTGTAAGAAGCCAAAGAAATGACACTGGTGTAGTCAATGGAATCTGACTCTGAGTTTTGGCTTTCAAATATTTTATTTCTTTTGTTTGCAGAACCCCAAAGACCAAACTCCCTCACAAGTGGAGAGGCAATGCTCTGGCACAACTCCTAGCCTGTTGACAGCGCAAGGCAGGGAAGGGGTTCAAACTTAAAAATGAGAGATTTAGCTTGGATATCAGAAAGGAATTCTTCCATGTGAGGGTGTAAGGCCCTGGCACAGGTTGCCCAGAGAAGCTGTGGCTGCCCCACCCCTGAAAGTGTTCAAGGCCAGGTTGGACAGGACTTGGAGCAACCTGGTCTAGTGGAAGGTGTTCCAGCCCATGGCAAGGGGGTGAAATCAGATGAGCTTTGAGGTTCTTTCCAACCCAAACATGTGATTCTATGACAAATGGGATGGGCCAGGCTCAGCTGAAGGGTTCACAGAAGAGCATCCCACAAGAGGAAAACCCCTGGATTTAGCAGTATCATCTCCTCTGTGGTTTGCTGGCAGCTTCCCAGCAGCCTGGCTTTATCCTAGATTTTCCTGCAGCACTAAAGACAGGTAATTTCAGCCACAAAGAAACTCACATTTCTCCCCAACTAGAGCCAGATCATGCCTGTGAAGCACCAAGAAAGCAGCAATCCTGCTCCATGAGTGTTTAGAGGGTGAAGCTGCAGGGCCAGGAAAAGCTTCTGGAAAGCTGATCCAAGTCTGGCCTTTCACCTACATCACTGGGCTGCTTCTCTGAGTCTCAGAAAATGTCTCTGAGCTTCTCCTCTCTTTGATGTTGAGAAGGAAATGGCTTTTTTAGGAATAAGTGAGTCCTGGTGTTTGGTTGCCTGTACATTACAGGCTCAGGCAACAGTGTGCAGATAAATATAAAAATACACAGTTTCATCACACTGAAATAACATATATGGATAATTAGGAAATTACTTGCTTTGTTCTAGTTTCATCTTAACAATTCTCCAGGATGATTTTCCTAAATCAAAATGTAAGGAGCCAAGAGAGGTTAAATGCAGACCTGGCAACAGCAGAAGCTTAAAACCCAGCAGAGACAAAGCACCTCTCTTGGACAGCTCAGGGCTGTCCAAAGAAGACTGGATCAATAGTGCATTCTTCCCATGCTGTTTTCTGCCCATGTGTCTATGGAACAGCCAAAACAACCGGAGAGGGGCAGTGACCAGGCTCTGTGCTAATTCTAGAGTTCATCACTAAGCAGCTCTGTAGAAAATTTCCCAAATCTGCCAATTACCCCTATTTCAGAGGTGCATGAAACTGTGCTTTGTACCTCTTATAGTTCCCCTTTCCCATGTGCCACACATGTTGTCGTGCTCAGCCAGGGTTAGAGAGCCAGCACCTCCCATTCTGAATGTGAGGAATAGAATCCCAAAGTTGTTTGAGTTGGAAGGGACCTTAAAGATCACCTTGTTCTAACTCCTGCCGTGGGCAGGGACACATTCCACTAGACCAGGCTGCTCCAATGTGGCCTTGAACACTTCCAGGGATGGGGCTGCCACAGCTTCCCTGGGCAACCTGTGCCAAGGCCTCATCACCCTCACAGGGAAGGATTTCTTCCCAATACCCAACACTCTGAGGGACCCCTGTATTCTGAAACCACAACACAAGAGCAGGTATTTCATGCTATTCAATATCACTGAGGTGAAAGAGGGCAGATTGTTTGCTCCTGATGTCAGTAAACAAGGTGTGCTTGGAAAACACATGACTAGCATGTTGTTTCAGATAGAAATGCCTAAAACAGACCTACTCTAATTTTCACACCATCATTCCAATGTGCAGGGTGCAGATGTGTAAGCATGTGTGTACCTATCCCAAGGACATTCCTAAAAATTAACTTCCAGCTGTGGAAAAGATTTAGCATGAATCAAAATGAGAGAGGTTTAAAAGCACTGTTAACACTCCCAGCTCACACAGATCACACAGATCATGAGATCATGGAATCATGGAATTGTTGAGGTTGAAAAAGATCCATAAGACCATGGAGTCCAACCACTTCCAGCATCGCTAAAGCCAGCACTTAACCCATGTCCCCAAGTGCCACATCCACATGGCTGTTAAATCCATCCAGTGATGGGAACTTCAGCCTGTGCCAGTGCTGGACAACCCTTTTAGGGAATAAATTTTCCCAATATCCCCTGGCACAACTTGAGGCCTTTTCCTCTCATCCATAGGAGCAGAGCCCAACCCCTACTCTCCTGTCAGGGAGCTGGAGAGAGCGAAAAGGTCCCTCTTGAACCTCCTTTTCTCCAGGCTGAGCCCCTGCCATTCCCTCAGCTGCTCCTGGTGTTCCAGAACTCTTCTCCAGCTCCGCTGCTCTTTTTTTAGATGTCAAACCTCCATTTGATCCATCTAATGGGAGTTTTTATCCATAAGTTTTCACCTCCTGCATATTCTCCAGAGCACACATCTGAAATGTTGTGTTTACTACCATTCCTCACCCCAGGAAAAGGCTCATCCAGGTCAGACTTTGACCTGAGCACACACAGAGCCCATCCTGGGGTTCTCCCTGTATCTCTCTCATACTCCAAGTGTCTGGTGCTCAGCCAGGAAGCTCCCACGTTCCATCAGGAAAGGGATTGTGCACTGAGGATCATGCTTCACTTTTCTTTTTATAGGAATGGCAGTGACACTGAAGCCAGTTGAGGATTATCCAGGGGCTGGATTAAAGCAAACAGATCCATGAGCACTTTATAGGTCACGGGTGGGGGATTGGAGTCGGGGAATATTTCAGGACTGTGGCTCAGCAAGTTTGCTGGTAGTTTTGTTTGTGCCCAGGGAAGAAGGAGGGCAAACAGATGCATGTTAACAGTCTACAACCTCCCCTGGGAGTGGTCTTGCACCTAGTCCTGCTTTCCGGGCAGGAAATGAAGTAGTTTCAGCAGATCAAAAAGAAACAATACAACCAGAAAAGCATGTTTGGGCTGTTGCTGCCATCAGCATTTTTACAACATATAAAACCTGTCACTGTGAATCTGCCCACGGCTGTCTAATTCACACTGAAGGTAAATCTATGTATATATAAATAGGAATTATTCTAAGTAAAACTGTTTTTTATCCTTTTGGAATATTCCTAGAGGTCAGGGGAGAAAGAAATCAACTTTTGACAAGGGCTTGGAGTGACAGCAGAAGAGGGAATGAATTCCCACTGCCAGAGGGTAGGGTTATATGGGATATTGGGAAGAAATTCTTCCCTATGAGAGTGGTGAGGCACTGGTACAGGTTGCTTACAGAAGCTGTTGCTGCCCCATCCCTGGAAGTATTCAAGGCTGGACAGGGCTTGGAGCAACGTGGTCTAGTGGAAGGTGTCCTTGCCTGTGGCAGGGGCATGAGATTGGATGAGCATTAAGGTTCCTCCCAAGCCAAAACACCCTGGGATATCATGATTCTTTTCCATGATGTTTGTTTACCACTCCCAGGTAAGATGATGCATTGATTCCCCTTTGTATGACCTACAAAACAAACACTAAGGAACGTTTATGTCACTGGAAACAGTTTCCTTGATGAATCAGAACAGAATCAGGCAGGATCTAATTGCTCTGAAGTCATGGAAACTTGTGGTTTAACACTAATAGCAGCTTTACTCGAATCCTCTCTCAGTCCTGAGCTGAGTGGCTGAAAGCCCAGCCCTGAAAATTATTTATAATTAGACTATTAGCAAGGCACTATTTGGATATAGCTGATCTTAAACAAGCCTGATTCCAGGATTAGCTGCAGCACTTGTAGGATCTGCTGAGACAAGACTCTCTTGTGCCTCGTGTTCCACCAAACACCATGTGTGAAGAATGAGAAGAATTTTGCTGTTGCCAATGGTAAAATAGAGTTCCGCAAAACTGCTTTCTCACAGTTTTGGTTTTAATTTGCCTTGGGAACATCAGTTTCTAAACCTGGGCTGTTTAGTTTCTGCACAGTTCAGTGACCACAAGTGTGACAGCACAGTTGCAATCTGAGCTATTCTCTGAAGATCACCAGACCCCTCACTCACATGGCAGCTGGCAAACATATCTCCTGGCCTTCCCAGTGCTCCTGCCACCCCTCTATGACTTGTCTGACTCCTTGCTTTCCCTGCTTTCCCTGTCTTCCCTCACAGAGTGATGAAGCAGTGGTGAGGTGGGAAGGCTGGCAGGATTTTGAGATAAAAATGCTGTCTCAGCTCTTGCTGTGAGGATGTGGGGACCTGAGAAAGTGCTGCAGCAGCTCAGGCCTCAGCCTGGATCTGTGACCACCTTATGGGTATCCAAGTTTTGCAGAACCTCAAGAAATCAGATCAGACTCAGGCTTCCAGTTCTTGAGGTCCTTCCCAGCTCTTCCACACTCTGCTCTGAGCAGGGGCAGAAGGATGGATTTTAAAAATGAGAGTAAATAAACTTTTCCACAGAATCATAGATTCACTGACTGGTTTGGGCTGGGACCTTAAATCTCACATTGTTCCAATCCTCCTGCCATGGGCAGGGACACTTTCCACTAGACCACATTGCTCCAGCCCCATCCAACCTGCCCTTGAACACTTGCATGGATGGGGCAGCCACAGCTTCTCTGGGCAACCTGTGCCAGGGCCTCACAGCCAAGAACTTCCTCCTAATATCAAACCTAACTCTTCCCTCTTCTAGTTTAAAACTGTTCCCTCTTATCCCATCACTATCTCTCTGTGCAAGAAGTAATTTTCCCTCTTTTTTTATAACATCTGTTTAAGTACCGAAAGATTAATACACAGACCTTGAATTGACTGAGCCACAAACCTCTTGCAGTAAACAAATAAAAAAGTGAAACGTCAGCAAAACACAGCTTTGCTGCAGGAAGAACAATCATGCTAGTTATTCTGCCATTCCTTGTGTCACAGAATAGTTACTTGTTACCTGTCCAGGAAAGCCTCTCCTGCTGCAAATTCCCTCATTTCATTCTGATGAGCACAGACAATGCAGCCTTGAACATTAAAAATTACCCTGACAGACAGAAAAGGGATTAGGAAGATTCTCCTTGACATGATTTCGAAGTCATCACCTCTAAGCCAAGCACTCACAGGCAAAAGAAGGGAGAAGTACTTTTGTTCCTGCTTTAAGGAATGGACTTAAGTTGGACAATGAAGGAAAGGACATCTCATACTTACTCTTGGAACTGTGGAAGGATGAGAAGTGCTGAGCAGTCTCATGGAGGCTTCCATCTCCTGGGGTGGGAGGAAGAAGTTGGGAACAATGACAGGATCAGACCTGAGCAGAGTTGTTAAGGAACAACCTTTGGCAGTAAGTAGTTGTACAGGGCTTCAGATGTGGAATAAGCTTGTTAATGGATCCCAGACACTGAATCTCATTAATTTTAATCAATATTCTATTTTTCTAAACACTTGGTTCTCTCACAAAGCGTGGAACACCCAATCTGATTTACAGCAATACCTCATAAATCGGTAGAGCACTTCATCCTGCAAAAATTCCAAGACTGAATGGAAGTGGAACTGAATGCAAGATTTGGGATGTGTGCAAGAAACACTGGAAGTATCTTAAAAGCAAAATAAATCACACTTCTTTTCATACAGAACACAAGAGCTCTAATACATGGAGAAAAACAACATGTGGAAAAAATGCAAGACACGTTGGAATTACCCAGAATGAACCAACTCTCAGATCACAAAATATACTGGTTAAAAGCTTCAAGACAGTTGTTGCTACATTGTGTGAAACACAAGTAACAGGGTCTTCATTTCCCAGGGAATAGCTCCACATAGTGAATTTGTCTTTCCTGAGGCCAGGGAGAGTCTAAGTAAGCAGGAAGACATATTGCTGGAATGCAAGGAGTGTTTAAGGAAAAGTAAAGAAGGATACATAGTGATTTTTGGTTTGATGGAGTTTTCTGACCCTTCTAGTGGGTCTTCACTGCTGTCATTAGGAAAACTCTCACTGTTTCGTTCCGAGCCAGCTTGGGCTGCTACAGTCCTAACAAAATTCTCATCAGAATCACTTCGTTCCTTCTCATGATGCTCTTCATTTACATCCTCAGTGTTTTTCGCATCCTCTCTCCCTGTGGTTTTTGGATTGGTCAAACCCATGTCTCCTGGGAATGGCAGTAATTCTTCAGAGCCTGCATGGAATTCTACATTCTTCTTTCTGAGTTCACAGTTAAAGGTTCTCTCCCAGAAGCTCTGTCCAGCAGGCTGAAGTGGCTCCTTCTCCGCTGTTTTTGTGCCACTGCTAAAGCTTTGGAAGCCTTCTATTGGTTCCCAGAGACTGTTCCCACTCCCACCAGCGTGGGGGCTCATGAATGAACTCAGGGTGGTGAGCTCACTCTCTTTGTTCCCTTGCAGGATGCTGGACAAGGTGCTGCTATTTTCCCTTTGGAAACAATCCACATCCATGGAGTGCTGATCTCCAGGCCTGGAGTCCACAGAATGCTGCTCAGTCCCCTGCCCAGTTTCGGAGATCACAGTGGACCAGGGACTTGTTCTGTCTGTTATGGTTATTTCATTGAGAGTTCGTGGCTCTATAACATCTTCCTCATATTCCTCTTCTCTGTGTGGCTGGATGGCAAAAGCACCTTCATCTTCCTGGATATAATCCATTGGATGCTCATCTTCAGCGACAATAGGGTCTATGAGTTTGTGCAACATGTGTCTCTCAAAGACACGTCTCCCAAAATAGCATGCCTGCTGTGGATCACTGGATATTCTGGGTGGGTCCGGGTCCAGCTCCAGCCAGCCTTGATGGACTTCAGGTCTGTCTGCTTCCTCCTTCCAGCTGGACACATTGACGGCATCCAGCTTCCTGCTGCTGTCTGGATGCACATTAGAAGCTTCTTTACTATTTTTAGTTATGGTCTGTAAGTCTGATTAACAAAAAACAGCATCAGTAAATGCATGAAGCAACAATTCAGATTATAATTAATGTATTTTGGCTTTTTCCAGATAATCCTATGGGTTCTTCCCAATGAAAAAGGCAAAATATTGGCTCCAGGGAGACCTTAGAGCCCCTTCCAGTGCCTAAAGGGGCTCCAAGAGAGCTGGAGAGGGACTTTGGACAAGGGCCCAGAGTAATAGGACAAGAGGGAATGGCTTCCCATTGCCAGAGGGCAGGGTTAGATGGGATATTGGGAAGGAATTTCTTCCCTGTGAGGGAAGGGAGGCCCTGGCTCAGGCTGCCAGAGAAGCTGTGGCTGCCCCATCCCTGGAAGTGTTCAAGGCCAGGCTGGATGGGGCTGGAGCAACGTGGTCTAGTGGAAGGTGTCCCTGCCCATGGCAGTGGGTGGAACTGGATCATCATTAAGATCTCTTCTAACCCAAACCTTCCGTGATTCTATAATTCTATTGGTATTTTGGAGTTGGTAAAACCAGTTTGAATAGTTCACAGTACATGGGAAGGAAAAAAGAATTATCTAAGTGGATAATCTTTCCACCTTTCCATTCCACAGCTTCCCCAGTTTTATGTACAACAGTTGTTACTTATATTTTCCAGCTTCCACTTTAATTTCCCAACCTGGATCGAATGATAGACAACAATTAATGAAATATTTGTAACACAGAAATTCACTGTTGCTCAGTTGTGGGGGTAAATTTGTCAAGGCTGGAAACAAAGATCTGCCTGTGCTCCTAACACAGACCCTGTAAAAGGTGATTGAAATTAATCAAATCTATGCAATCCTGAAATCTTTGGGGATTTTACAAATTTCTTTAAAATGCACAGTCACAATTTTTGGTTCTTATTGAGCTAATCCTATTCATTGCTTGCATCCTCTGAGAAATGAGTTCACCAGTGTTAGTTAAAATGGGTAACTATTCTGAGGCAAGTCCTGCTCTAGGGGAATGATGGAGGATGTTTGGGAAAGGAGAAGGAAGAATCTGAGACAGATTGTAGAGAATAGCACGTAAAGAATCAGAAAAAACAATTACTAAGAATAAGAAGGGAAACAGAAAAGCTTGGAGAATTCAGAGGTTAAAAAAAAAAAAGAGAAGGTCAAGGAGGTGATACAGGAACAGTAAATCCTGGCATAAAAGGGATGTGCTCTTTAAGTTCATCTCTTGGAAGCGCTGCTTCTCTGTAGGGAGCCACTGGCAGAAAAACCATGGAGTAACTTTTCCACTGGCAGCAATAGTAGCTTTGAGCTACAGTTTATTCTCTATTTGATAAATTATTTAAAAAGCATCAGCTATCAGCTTTTAAATTGATTTCCATGTCATTTTGCTACTCATACCAACAACTTACCATTGATTAGGCTGCTGACCTGAGACACCAACTGACTGGATTTTTCCAAAAGATGGCATCCTTTGAGATCCACTTTTCTACTCATGGAGCCCTGATGGTTCCTCTCCTGCTCCTCATGGCTTGGTTTGGATGTGTTGCCGTAACTGAAGTCATGAAAAGACCTGGTCAGCTTCCAGCTGAAGTATCTTTGAACCTCATCCAGCTCATTTAAGTTTTTTCTGGAAGCAGTGGTAAGGAATTTGGTAAGAGTGGCATAAAAAAGCCTTTGGCAAACAGGTTTTAATTGTATTTTTCTAGTCAACAGCATGTAAATATGCAAATGCAAGACTAAAGGTTATTATTGAAAAATAGATCAGTAGGTAAATATGGAGGGTGCTCTAAGTAATAGGATAACCCCCAAGAACAAATCCTGAATTAGTCATGAAACTTAGGCTGGAAGTTTAAAAAAGAGCTAGTTTTAAACTTATTTAATGAAAGCCGTTGGATTTTGAGATGGTCTTCCAATAAAAGTCATCAAGCCAAGAATATTAATTGATTTTGTGTCTGAGCTTGATAAAAATCTGAGGATTTCTACCTGCTTAAGATCCAGTGATATTAAGACATATTGCTTGTGGTAGCAGGGGAAGAAGGGATGAAACACCTCAGAAAGTCTCTTTCAGTCCTATATTCCTACAGACTTCAATATTCTTCTATATTTATACCTGATTTAAACCTAGAATATAGTCAGGAGAAAAGTGCTTCTAGCAAGGAGAAAAGCATTGTGTTGGGAAAGGATATCCTGCTCCATGCACCACAAAAATGCTTACAGGTTAGCTGTGTAGACCAGCTCAAGGGACTAATGGCTCCATGGCACATGTTGCATGATAGGATGGATAAATCTAGGCACTCTATCCTGATTTGGAAACACTGCTGTTGCTGCTGCCCTCCAATCCTTTAAAACAGGATACTTCACTTCCAAGCTCTGCTCTGCAAACCCAAGGCTTGGCATTCCCTTGTAATTTTACCTAAGGGCAGTGAGGAGACTGGTGTGCAATGATGGCAATGCCGAGTCCAGCCTTGCTGCCCAGCGTGTATTCCCTTCCTGCTGCAGGGATTCATGGAATCTGCGCACGTTCTGCATGTGCTCTTCATGACGAGGCATGTGTGCTCCAGGTGTACTAATCCTGCTAAAAACAGCCCTATGTTTAACACCAAAAAAACAGGGTGAAATCTCTAACTGTGAAGAGTCCGCCAAATACGAATATCCAGTGTCTTGAAATCCATTAAAGATCCACCACAGATGAAACTAACTCTTTCAAATGTCTACAGGAATGGCATTTACTGTTTCAGATTTGCACCAAAATCAAGCTAATGGTGTGGCTGGGAATTTTCCACGCCCACTGGCAGCTTCCATGCAAGCTCAGATCCCATAATGGTGGAGCCACAGTCCATTAAACTTCAAAGACACATGTGGGAAGATCTCTATAGGCTAAATAAACAAATCATGAATTAAAATACCCTCTCACTAGTTAAATGTATTTGGTGCTTGTTTTAAGGGACAGAAAGCAAGAATTACTGCAGGATATCTGACAGTCCTACTCCTGAAACATCTAACATTGGTCACAGGTAGACATTAGGGAAAATAAGGGGATACATCAGGAATACTCCATTCTAACTTATTAAAAATAAAACCAAAGACAGACACAATCAGTCTGGAAGAAGAATCTGCTAGTTTTAGCAATGGCATCATGTCAATCCTAATTTACAAGGATGTAAATGAAAATATCAACAAGAAGAAAAAGAACATCCCAGCTGTGTTGAAAGGAACCTGTCCTAGGATTGCAATCTCCTATGCTTCCTGCTCAGTGGAAGAGGGAATTTCCTCTAATTTTTAAAGGCAAGACCTTTGACAGGGTTTCCCTTTTTATCTGAACCCTGAAAATAATCAAAGAGGTTGATGGTTTGTGGACTCACCGCTCTTGAGTAGGAACACTCACTTCCTTTGACAAGGAATTCAGTATCTGCTTGGAAATGTTTGCAGCATTACCAAGAAATGGTGGGAAGCTTGCCTTCTCCTAGAATGAAGAGGAACACTGTACATGAGTCTTTCACAGCAGAAAAATGAGAGAAATCAAAGCATTATCTTGCTGAACTAACAAAAACTCATGCTTTTGAAATAGCTTTAAATTTCCAACAGATTTTTCAGCAGTGAGCCAAAGTCCCATTTAACAACACTCTCATTTCAGACACTATTGTTAATTCCTCCCACAGATTGAAAACTGATGTAAAGTAGGATAGGGGCTCCATTACATATGTATGACAACCCCCCAGAGTACCTCGAAAGTGTGTATGGCCAGACTTCATGAACAAAGATTTGGGCAGGGCTCTCCCCACGTGGGTGTGCCCTTCCAACCTGCACAGTGGATTTTTTAGGTGAGGCACAGCGTGCACAGAACTGGCCCCACCATTTAAGTCCTAAGGTCCATTTGCCAGAGCCAAGCGAGCTTGGACAGTGACAGTGAAGTCCCTTGGGACTGTCTACAGCACCTGGTACTAACCAGGGCTGACCCTGCTGAGCATCCGAGATCTGACAGGATCAGATGGCAGGGAGGTATTTAACTGCCAGAGGACGGTCCCTACTGAGACTCGAACTCAGGTCCTTGGGATTCAGAGTCCAGAGTGCTCTCCTTTACACCACAGGACTGCCCCTCCTGGAAAGTCCAGAGGACAAAAGAAAACCCAGAAGAAATGGCAAATATTCCAAAAAACAGATTCCTGCCAAACCAGAAACAAAAGGCTGAATTTACAGTATGTTTTGGTCATCAGCTCCCACTCAAAGTAGCAAACAGAACAGAACAGGCCAGGCTTCCAGACATCCAGAACCACAGTATTTAGTTTATTATCCTAAAAAAATCCCATCCCAAACAGAGTGAAGCCACTGGGATTGTTCATGACTTGGTTTGAGTGCTGTAACTAGCGTTGGCCTGCAGCTCCCATGGAAACATGGAACAGAATTCCTGAGTAACTATGTGTTTCTGGCACATTTACACAGACTGGTCCACCAGAGTTCTGTGAATTTGCTCAGAAACCTGGAGGCTCTGTACTAATTATGAGGAATCTATGGAAGCACGTACGAAAGAACTTTCCAGCTGGGTTCGGGCCCTGGACTGTCTTTCTTCTTTGAGATTATTTATGTTTTGGAGAGGGGAAATTGCTACTTTAATCTGCCCTCGGCACTGCCCACTGAAGTCTGTGATGTTGTACCACCCACATATGAGCTGGAAGCCAGAAAGGAGAGGAGAAAGGTCCACGGATGCAAATCCAATCACCCGCTCAGTCTCTGGAGAAGGATATAAAGCACATATGAAACATTTTCAGGAATGCTAAAACACAGTCAGCTATACAGCCCTTAAAATATGCCTTGGAAATAGACTGAATCTCCAGAACAACCAATTCTATCCAAGAAGAGGATATTATTTGGATTATCTTGGTTATATTTGGCTACAACTGTTACTGCAGAGCCAGTGAAAGCCCAGGTAAGGGAGAGGGATTGGCAGAAGAACACTGTAAACACACATTACTCTGGATAATACAGAGGAAGGCTGAGGAAGTTGATTTTGGA
Source organism: Pithys albifrons albifrons (assembly GCF_047495875.1). Lineage (NCBI taxonomy): Eukaryota > Metazoa > Chordata > Aves > Passeriformes > Thamnophilidae > Pithys > Pithys albifrons. The sequence continues at coordinate 99,235,167 of NC_092458.1, read as the reverse complement.
AGCAAAAATCAGAGAGCTGAACTAATATAAAAAAACCAAAACAAAGTATTTGGTTACAACTGGTTACACTCAATCAACTGCAGAGACAACAAACCACATGTTTGAAGAAAGACACAGTAAAGAACACAGTAAAGAGTTTCTTTGACAGAAATAACACAGTAAAGAATTTCTTTCAGTAGGAAAATCCAACCTCTAAAATACTGTCAAAATAAAATCTGAAAGAATATAAACAAACCAAACCTTGTAAGATGATTAATGGGTAGAAGGAGGATGCCAAGGGCCAGGAAATCAATAGGTGTTTATCTCTGGCATTCTTCCAGTGCAAGGTAAAAATGTCATTACAATTTTAGTCTTCAATTTATTTAATAAAATTTATTTTCCTTGAATGAAATACAAGTAACCCAAGGAAAGGAATGCAGAGGACACTCCTCTCAATACTGCACTACAAACTTTACCTGCTTTGTGCCACACTTTGAAGACCAAGGTTTGTTGTGGATCCAGCAGAAGCTCTTTGGATAATCTGTTAAGAACAAACATCATAATATTTTATGCAAAGCAGGAAAAAGAACAAGTACAGTAAAATGCCTCTGGAGTTTCAGTGCCATTGTATCTACCCAGGAAACTCAGTTTCTTTCTGGAGTGATAGGGGCAGGAACAAAACAAACCCAAAAATTGTTGAGCCCTCAAAGCATAACTATTTTTATATGGTTTAGGCTTCTGCTAATTTCCCTCTTCTCACTCTTGCTGCACTTTTAAAAGACAGGACAATCAAAGCATAAAGGAACAGAAAAACGTTTATTTCATGACTCAATAACATAGTGACAGCAAAGCACTAGAGTCATGGTTGAAAGCGGTAACATTTGAAGTTCATTTCCGGAAATAAAAACAAACCCAAGCTGAAAATAGAAATGTCAAATGTAGAACAGCTTTTAAGCTGTTTGAAGCAATTCAGGTATTTAAAACAATGGAGGAGCCACAAGATTAGAAACACAGGTTTTATGTACGATTTGATCTGCTGAGGTCTAGTGAAGGTGTCCCTGTCCATGGCAAAGGGTGGAACTGGATGAGCTTTAAGGTCCATCCCAAGCCAAACCCGTGATTCTATGGCATGTCTTTTTCACACCTGGCCTGGCTCTCAGGTCTAGGCTGTTTCTGTATGAGTTCCCACCTCTTACCTTGCTTGTTCCTGGAAGTTCCAGACTGGTGAGTCTGTATTTCCTATTACTGGAGTAGTTATTGGAGCATCTGCACCAGCAACAGCAAATGATACACAGCTACTAGGGGCTGTTACTTCCTGTTCTGTTAAAGGACTTCCTAAAATTATACAGAATTAATTAAAAATTTGTTATTAATAGTAATGAGAAAAAAATCTAAAGACAGTTCAGCAATTAAAACCAGATAATCAGCAAAGAATCTACCATCTAGAAAATACTTCTTTTCACTGGTGGAGCTGAAAGTTCTTTATGTTTATGATGGCAGCAAATATTACAGAACATTTACAGAGCAGAAACTGGAATATTCAATTACTTCCAAAAATCCCCTAAAATGATAAGCTGAAGGCAGAAATATTGCAGTATTTCTGCAATTTTCAGAAGAAACCTCCTTTATGGCATCAAAAACTTTGCAGCAGCAAACAATGTCACATCAGTTTCCCAAAGACTATGAAATGCAGAAGATTGTAGAATCATTATAAAAAATCCACCTGTAGGGCTTAGAATTTTTTGGAATTACACACACTTAAATCATGGCTTATATTTGACTCTTAGTTGGGTTCTCAGGGGAAAAAAAAAGCTGAATTTTTGATTCATATCATATTTCCATCCATACCATATTCGTGGCCTATCACCTGGAGGGTGAAAGAGCGGATCTTAACTGAGATGTTTCCAGCAAACTTACCTTGAATCAGTTCCTTATTCCTATTTGTATTTTGGCCCAAGGTGAAGCACAGAGCCCCTGATGTGTTTGAAAGGGTTTAACCTATCTTGAACTAAGAGATTCTTTTACAGACTAGCCAAAAGGCTCCAAAAACCTATGAATTCCCCAATTGCTGCACGTCAAATTCAAACATCACCTCCCAGAAAGGAGTATTTTACTATATTCAGTCTAAATTTCAAAGCAAAGAGGAGAGACAGGAGAGTCTTAACTTCAGAATTCAGCCATCATCTGTAAGAGGGAACATTATGTTATTTATAATTTGGATTTTTTTTCATGGAGATAGGCTGAATAGTTTAATCTTCTCCTTTTCCTGTACGTACACAGCGATTAGGCCTTCAAGTTCTAAATTTTTGCTGGAGTATGAACAGATCCCAGAGGGAAAAAGAAAAGAAACAAAAAGAAAAAAAAAGAAAAAAGAAAATAAAAAAGAGGGAAGGTAATATTACCTTTTAAACTTAGACGCTTTGCTCTTTCTACAAGGATATTGACAGCAACTGTGTTTTCCAGAAACATCACGTTTTCTTCCTGTGGTTTGCCATTGGTAATTCCTGGACTTACAATTTTCAGCCGCTGATTTTCAGGGACCTGCTGGCTCAGATCAGGGGGTTTCCCTGTGCCTTCATCCTCACTGCTGCTGCATTCCTGGGCACAGGGAATTCTGCTGAGCAGAGCAGCAGGAGTGGAAGCAAGGCTGACATGGACACGCACAGCAGCTCCTGCCAGGTCTGCAGCATTGCATCTGAACAATGGATACACCCCTGCAAGAGAATCCATAACCAACCAGCTGAACAAGCCAAAGGAAAAGCAGGAGCTTGGCAAACAGCTGGTATAATTCACTAGAGCAGAGATCTCACAGCAACCCAGCAGAAGGAATTTTGATTTTCAGTGTAATTTTTATGTAAGGTGTCACCCAGAAGCATCAGCTTGGAAAGATTAACATCCATGACCAATCACCCAAATTCAGCAAACCTTCATATTCCCCCTCACAGCTCAGATTACTGTTTTAGAGCACACCAGCTTCCTGAGAGCTTTGGGAGTAGTGACTCTGCATAATTTTATACACATATATGGAGAATACAATACATAAACAGCATAAAAATTTGGTTTAACTCTTGTTACATCTCTGTTCCCTTCCCTGAGTGTATTTAAAAGAAGAGCCAATGATCTGTCCACAAATCTACCTGGTGGATGACGGTTACATAAAGCCATAAGCTAAAATACAACTTCTTTCCATAGAGGGTGGCAGAGCACTGGAATGGCTGCCCAGGATGGGTGTGGAGTCTCCCTTTCTGGAGACATTCCAAACCCACCTGGGTTTCTGTGTCACCTGCTCCAGGTGGCCCTGCCTTGGCAGAGGGATTGGACTGGATGATCTCCAGAGGTCCCTTCCAACCCTGACTATTCTGGGATTCCATGCAGGACAAAACAAAGCTGTAAACATTTTGCTTAAAGTGACTAGAGAAGGAACCAAATTAAATCACCATTAAGGAGGAATGAACATGACCCTGCTTTAGGAACTCACCACTAACACTTAGTGTTCTCCTTGATCTCTCTGCAAGCACTGCAAGGTCAACATAGGCAGATCCAATCAGACGATCTGTATCAAGTGGTCTTTCCACCTCATCTTCTTTGCCATATGCCCACCACACCTGGATTTCTAATTTCACCTCCCGGAAGAACCACAGCAGCCCTTGGCTCCTTCTGAGAGTTACCTTGTTTGGCTTCTTAAAGTTCACCGTTACATGCTCTGCATTGCTGCTCAATTTTGGGCGCCTAAGCCAAGTCCATGTGGCTTTCTGGTTGTACAGCTTGTACCTGAGGTAGCAAAAAGTGCTTTCATTGAGGTGTGTCTGGCCTGTGAGCAACACACAGTGGAGTGGCAGCCACAGTCTTGGGGTGGAGACAGTCATAGTCACTGTGTTGGCACTCTGCTCCCAGTCCTCGCTCTCCTCTGTGCTATCTCCATGAATCTCCTCACTGCTCCATCCCAGGAGTTTAGCAGCTTCCAAAACATGCTCTCTGTCACCCTGATGAGCAAAGGTAACAGAAAGTTCCAGCCCTCCCACAACAGCCTGTGTGATGTTTGTGCAGTGTGGAAGCATCAGATCATCGGAGAGGGTCACTGGAAACCAGCCTGAAATACCTTTGGAAGGAAACATCACCATTAGATTCATCCTACCCTTTGGAATACATCAGTAAAGAATTGTCACCTCTCTGGCCATCAGGCAAGGACCAGAACTTGAGGTGTTTATTTCTTGTTTAGAAGTTGTGAAATAATTTTGAATCTGAAAAAGCAACAAATTACTGGACTTCAGAAATCTTCATTAGTTCTGATCCCAAAGGCATGTTGCTTTCCATTTCATTAACAACACCCATTTTACAATAAAACTACATCTCATGGGGCTCCAGTTAAAAAATCAGGTATTCTTATTTCTTCCCTCCTCTCTTCCCATCGAAAACAACCCCAAAATTTCATATTGGAGAAAATGAGAACTATACTGAACTTAAAGCAGAAATAACCAGGGCTATAATGAAAACATCATTACTACAAGACAAAGTAATTCCTAACTAACACTAGATAGAGGAGATCATGAGTGGACTGGTATGTGAATAATTTTTTCACATATTTCACAGAATATTCTGAGTTGGAAGGGACCCACAAGGATCACTGAGATACTTTACACTTAGTTAAAAAAAAAAAGTTAATCCTATAGTTTTATAATTATCTAAGACTTTTGTTTTCAGCTTTGACATCTGAAAAGCAGTCACTGATCCTCCACTAAGCACAACTCTTGGACTTTCCATCCTAAAGGTATAAAATAAACAGTACTAAGTAAAATCCTATGGATTGTAGGGGCTGGTTTTAGCTGGGATGTGGTTAAATTTCTTCATAGTAGTCTCAGATTATTACTTCAGCTACTATTCAGCTATGTCCTAAAAACAGATCTTCAAACAACCTTTATACCAGTTTTTTAATACAAGATTTTTAGTGAGCATGTGGTCTGAAAGAACTTTAGTGTAAAAAAACCCAGAAAACTCACAAAACTAAACCCAAAAATTGGAACGAAAATTGTTTTAAGGAATTCCAACAGCATTTGCACAGAACATCAGCAGTGTAACGCTGCTGCATTACCTGATCTTCTTGTCAGCAGGTCTCTGGTTGGAATTGTGACTGTCCCAAGGAGATAATCTCTCGATGCCCGATCAGCCAGTCTGTCAGTGGCTGGAGAAGATATGAATTTGTAAATACACCACACTAGAACTTAAGATTTGGTACCTCCTTTGAACAAAAGGCTCTATTGCCTCAACAGAAAATAGCTCAGCTGTCATTCTGAAAACACTTTTAATCCTTTTTTAAATGCATTATCTCTTCATTTAAGAGATGATCTTGATCACCAGGAGTCTTAAAAAAAATTCTTTGCACCAAGGAACAGTCTCTCTCAAAGCCAATTCAGGTAATTACTTCTACTAGCACAGAATAGGTCCTGGGAACATTCAAATTCAGGCTGAACAGGGCTCTGAGCAACCTGCCCCAGTGGAGGACGGCCCTACTCATTGCAGGGGGTTTGGACTAGATGGTTTTTGGAAGTCTCAACCCAAACTATTCTATGATTCTATGACTATTCTCTTTTCTGTACTAAAAATTAAGGGAATTTCTGCAACAGCTTTCAGTCCTTGTTATCCTTTGTCCTCCTCACCTGAGTTGGTGCTCTGATGGTAGATAGAGAAGATAACGTTGCCAGACTGTAAGAGCTCCCCTAGACTAGAGGATTCTCCACTGCCTTTCTGAATTATGAGGTTGCAAAGAAACTCTATGTGATGCTCAAACTCTGGGCAGAAAGTACAAGCCACGGCTCTTGTGTTTTGTGTCTCTGCCTCAGGCAGGAAGGAGAAGTGCACAGACACATAAGAATTCACTCCCACATCTGCATAGTACCGGACTAAGGCGTTCTTTTGTGCCACAGCTCTTCATTCAACATGCAAATAAAATAAAAAGAATAAATAGAATTAATATAATGTACAAGGAATCTGAGAACTAACAAAAAGGTTTCAAGGCTTCATGGTGGAAAGATGGGGCGGAGCAGTGTGCAGAACAGTGAACATTTTAAATCCAAACAGATGTGTATTCTGGCTGCATATTATTTTTCATCTTTTTTCCATCTGAACAAATTAGGAACAGACAGGAAATGGGGAGAGGAACTATTGTGAGATCCATCACTGGTGGCTGTGCTCTTACCTGTGTAAGTGGTTGAGAAAGTACCCAGCGCCTTTAAAAATATATTGTACTCTAGAATAACTTCCCGGCAAACCTGGAGCCAAAGGCCAAGCGAAATTATTTTTAAAGACTAGCAAAAGGAGGGGAAATCTGCAGATGGAATAATTTACAATTAAACCAGACTCATATATTACTGAGGCCATACACCTGAAGGATTAGGAGTCTGAGGTCATCCCCACCACTTCCTTGACTTTGGCAGGGATCTTCATCTTACAGGGTCTACTTGAATTAAGATGGATCAGGAGCACAGCAATACTGAGAAAGTGTCACACCATTGCTCTTGAATGACAGGAGCCACCCTTCTCTTATGGAATTGACTCCCTCTAGTCTTTACTTCTCCCTAGTTCTTGAAAATCACATACTGGAACTAAGTCTTGGTTATCCCATGTACTTTGGCATCAGCCTTTTGGTGAAAAGAAATATATTTCATTTACTAGTTAGTCTATCGAGGTTCTCACAATGAAACACAAAAAACAGAGTTTAGCTAACTTTTAAATACCATCAGTAACACCAAGATCCAATGTCCAAATAGGTACTGTCTTACATCAATTTTGTATCAGTCTTTGGTGTAGAAAAATGTGCCCTTCCAATCTTCATCCCTCTCTGGATGAATGTTACCACACTGTACTGCAAGCTTCAGGGGCTAAAATAACTACTGATTGTCTTTATAAAGCTATTTTCCTTTCAGAGCAGAACCCACTTTGAATCTTGGTCTCTGCAGATGGAAAGCTGTTTTGTTACAATTTCTTCTAATCTCATGCCTCAGCCTGCTGCCTCCAGATAAAGCTGTTTTAAGTGAAAACCAGTCCTTTTTGAATGAGGCTTTACCTGGCTGCTGCCTGCAAGCCTGCTGCTCTGTGTATGTGTACAGAAAGTGAAACAGCTTGAGCAGTTATTCCTGCTTTTTTCATCGATTGTTGATATCTCACACTGACATTGAGCAAACCTGGATTAAATGAACGAAGGAAAAAAGTGGTCAGTATTAAATACAGTTACATCCAACATAATCAATATTTAGCTATACCTCTTAATACCAGCCCTTGCATGTGCACTCACTGTCAAAGCTTTAAAACACCCTCCTCAAGCATTTTAATACATCTTTTTATAGTGCTGCAGTGACAAAATCTTCCAAGAGATGTTGGAATGAACAGGCGTTCTGCAGGTGCATGTGACTCGTCTATTACAAAGTTACTGTGGTACAGTGAACTCCTTTCTTTGGCATCAGCTTGGTTTACAGCCCTTTTTTCCAAGACACTGCCTCAGAATTCTTCACGGCCTTCCCAGACCTGATGTTTGTGTTATTTGAAAAAGCCACAGGAAAACTTAGAAACGTCTCCACTCACACCATAAACAGCCCTTCTTCAGATCCAATTTTCCCCACCTGTTATAGTTTCAAAATCTTTCATGGAATTTTTTGTCCCTTGCCAACACAGAATTTGAGGGTTGGGGGCCCGAGCAAAGTGGCTTGTTAGAAACTCATTTTTTCCACTACCTTGGGAGCCGAGCTGGGGACAGTTAGCCCTCAGATAACTGCCTAAAGCCTACACAAAGGAGTGGATGATAGCCCCTGCATACCAGTTTAATTGCTTGGGGACATGGCGGGGAGGACATTTTTCTTTCTTTGTTCTTTTTTTTCTTTCTTTTGGGCACTTCAGTTATCCCTAGCTAATCGGAGAGAGGTTTCCTCGGGCTCATTTTTGTCAGTGCCATGGGAGTGGTCCTGGCTCGTCCCCAACTCCACACGCCCCCGTGCTGTTTCCTCTGAGGACAGCCAACACTGTCAGGATTTGCTCCCGACTCATCAAGGACCGGCGCCATCCGCAGAGGAGCTTCTAACCCCTCCCCAGCGCCTCTGGAAACATGGCGAGAGGGTCCTTGCAACTGCCCACGGAAAGGTCCCAGCCCGCCCCTGGGCCGCCCCCTACCACACACGCTCGGGAACCTGCACCTCTCTCTCAGCCCGGCAGCGCCCCCTGCTGGCTGTGAGTCACTGCAGCCCCTGCCTCCCGTGGCGCGACATCGCCCCCTGCTGTTTGTAGCTATAACTGCACGGAAGGGCAAAACTAGGACTTCATTGTTGAAAGTTTTGGTTACGGTGCTGATGTTTGTTCTGCTCTGGTTTTGGTTATATGTATATATTAGGAAAGAACTGTTATTTCCCTTTCCTACACTTTATGCCTGAAGCCTCTTAATTTCAAAATAATAACTTGGAGTGAGGTGTTTTTTTCTTTCTACCCCAGGAAGGCTCCCACCAACCTGAGCAGACATTTTGTCATGTTAAACTGAGACACCACTTTGCATGGGAAGTTTAAATACAGGCTGTGGCTTATTTGGCAGCAAAGCAGTTCAGTAGAATTTTTGAGAATTTGAGGGTTGCTCATATTTAATCACTGACTTTTCACTCATTATGGTGACAGTGAAAGATGGAAGGAAAAACACTCCTGGTTGGTTTCACTTGCCAACACAAATACATACTAGTATTTGCCTTGGAAGCAAACAGACTTTATTTTTACACACTGAATCAGAGAATTGGTTAGGCTGGAAAAGACACATAAGATCATGGAGTTCAGCTGTTCCCCCAGCACTCCCAAGGCCACCACTAACCAATGTCCCCAGGTGTCACATCCACATGGCTGTTAATTCAGTCGAGGGATGGGGACTCCACCACTGCTCTGGGCAGGACAACCCTTTTGGGGAAGAAATTTTCCCAGTATCCAACCTAAACCTCCCCTGCCACAACTTGAGGACATTTCCTTTCATCCTGTCCTTTGCTCCCTAGGAGCAGAGCCTGATCCCTCCTCTGGCTCAACCTTCCTGTCCAGGCTGAGGCCTCCCAGCCTTTTCTCCAGGCTGAGGCCTCCCAGCTCCCTCAGCTGCTCCTGGTGCTTCAGATCCTTCCCCATCTCCGTTCCTTCTCTGAACACGCTCCAGCCTCCTAAAGTCCTTTTGCCATGAGGGGCCCAGAACTGCCCCCAGGACTGGAGGTGCCTCAGTAGTGCCCAGCACAGGGGACCTTTCTGGACCTGTGGTCACACCACTGCTGACACAAAATCAGGTGCCCTTGACCTCTTGCCCAGCTGGACTCATGTTCAATCACTGTCACTAGCACCCCCAGGGGCTTTTTCCAGCTTTCCAGTCACTCTTAGCACTGCATGGAGTTGTGAGCCAAGTGCAAATGATCTGTTCCCTAACCTCCTCCAGCACTGAGGTAAGGCTGACAGGGCTATAAGTCCCTGGAACCTCCTTCCAGCCCTTCTTGTGGACAGGTGTTACTATTGCCAACTTCCAATCAGTTGGGACCTGCTCAGTATTCCTGCTGCACAGTGAAATCTAGCTCCTCCTGTTTGCTTCCCTCACAGGTGTAGAAGCATTTCAGTGGGGCTGATGATCCTGACACCTTTTTCGTGGGAGAAGCCCTAATTCTTAAGTGACCCTGCTCATGCACTTCCATGGTTCCTGATACATTCATACCCCTTGTGTCTCTGCTCCCACATGGATCTCCATTTCCTGCCTCCCCTGAGGAAACACAATGAAGGACTTTACTAACACACCATCAAACGCTGATTGAGGCTTCTCTACTAAGCCTGGTTTTACCACATGAAGTGAAAACCCAAAGCCTTCTTTACCTGAAGACTGTGGATGAAATTCCTCTGAGGAATCAGTCCAGGGGATCAATGGAAGATTAAAAGTCTGTATCCCTATTTCTTCCCGATGCTGCATCGTCACCATGGCACAGAGCCGTGACAAAGGCAAGGTCCCTTTGGCCACCAGCTGCTCTCTGACATTTGGGTAATAATACCTGGGAAGACACAAAGAAGCAGCATCAACATTTCTCTCATAACTGTACAGAAATAAACTTTATTTGTACGTCTTCAAACTCTAATTATTCTCTCAACACCTAAAATCTCAAGGAAATGAATTTCCACAGGAAAAAGGAATCAGTAAGAGGTTAAGTTAATGCTATGGAAGTAATGAAATAATTTCACATGGAAGTAAGTAATGAATAATAATGGAAGTGAGTAGATAATGTTCTAAATATATTTTTTCACTGGTTCTAACAAATCACAAGCAGTAAGTCCACTAAAAAAATGGCATCCCAAAGATAAACTAGAGAAGGGTTTGGCATGAAAAATTCTTCACTCTCAACTTCCATCAATAAATCAAAATGCCTCTTGCAGAACAAATTTGTGGTTCTACTTTGTGAGTGTAAAAAGTAACTCCAGATCTTTTCTTACTGTGTTACATGGCTTCAGATTCATCCTAAAGCGAGTTTTGGCACTTTATCTGATGAATAACTTGCAGTAATTCTCATGTGACTTTGCAAATTTTAAAAGCTTGACTTCTTTACTACAGAATGAACAGATTATTCTGTTTTCTAAACAGAAATAATCTGCTCCCCACTACTAACAATTAGCTTTGATTGCCAAAGAAACAATTTAAATTTACAAAACATTTTGTATTATTTCTTTCATAGTACTTCTTTTGTAGTAGGGAAATAAGCAAACCCAACACAGTGAAATTATACTGTCAGTATGCTATCAAGTAAAATTTAGATGCGTCAAGCCTTTGAACACTACTTTTAGATTGCTGTGCTGACAAAAAAGTGGAAGAAATCAAACTAAGAACCTTTTCTAAAGCAGTTGCCAAAAGAACAGAGTCATTAGCACTTTTGGGGAGGAAAACAGGTTGAAATGCGGATATTTATCACCAAATGTTGAAGACCTTGTAATTTTTGCCAGTTAATATTAAATAATATTCTGCAATATCCATCCCACAGCTTTTGAATACATCTCTACCTGTATTGCTGTGGCCATATACAAAGACTAGGATGTTATTCTGTACCTGCACCAGACTTCAAACTGGATTCCTCCTCCAGCCACTCCTGGGGCCATAAATGCACTGACCAGGAGCCTTTGGACTGGGACATCAGCAGAAACCACCAAGGAATGATGATGCTCATCATTGAAGATGGGATCAGGGACACACAGAGTGGTTGCTGTTCGAAATGGCTTCAATTTGATGTCTAAAAAATAAGCAGAGTTGCATAAAATGGTGGCATTTGGGGGTTTCAAACTTTTCCTACTTGCCGTCCTTCGCGAGGCAGGATCCAAGCAATCCATGCAGTGCAATGACCCTGTGAGCCACAGGCTGGAAACTACTGCTAAATGTGACTGAAAGCTGATAAATCCCACAAGATATGCTACGAAACAATGCTACTGACTGTCATTTTCAGTGGGATTCTATGTCAGTGATCCAAAGTCCTCAAATCAATACTACATTCTTTTCTACGACTTGTTATTTAACCACTCTTTTACAATCTGAAAAATAGCGGGTTTAGATGGGATATTGGGAAGAAATTCTTCTCTGTGAGCATGGAAAGGCCCTTCCATAGGTTGTCCAGAGAAGCTGTGGCTGCCCCATCCCTGGAAATGTTCAAGGCAAGGTTGGAGCAATGTGGTCTAGTGGAAGGTGTCCCTGCCCATGGCAGGGGGATGGAATGAGATGATCTTTAACTTCCTTTCCAACCCAAACCATTCCATGATAATCCTAATGAACTAAACCAAGCAAGTCTTCTCTTGGTTGCATCCATTAAAATCGTAGAATCGTTAAGACTGGAAAAGCCCGCTATGATCATCAAGTCAACGACTAAATCAGCACTGCCAAGGCCACCACTAAATCATGTCTTCAAGTGCCACATCCACACGTTTTTTCAACATTTCCAGGGATGTTGACTCTACCACTGCCCTGGACTTTTAATTTGGTGAGACTGCCCAAGTACAACTGGATGCAGACCTTCCAAGGAAAACAAGCACTGGCTGCATGAAACTCGGAAAAACACCCCCCCTCTTCCTTAGGCAGAGAGGACATGTGTAAACAATATTTAATTAAAGCAGTGCTCTAAACAAGGAGGGACTATAGACCAAATTTACCATCCTCACGAAATCCAGGGCCTTGCAGTGCAGCACAACCAGCCTCCTGAACTGGGAAATGGTACTGGATGTAGCAGTCGGCCTCTCCCCAGACTGTGGACTGCAACGGAGTGAGTCCTTTCACACTCTCCACATGGATCTCAAACACGTGTTCCATCAGGTCTTTCCCTTCGGGGTCTGTCTGCTAAAAAAACAAAGGGAACTCACATGGAAAGGATGACTCTTTAGGAAAATTTGGAACATTTCAACAGGCTGTCCAGGGAAGTAGTTGAGTCATTCTTGAAGGGATTTAAAAGATGTGATGTGGCACTTGGAGGACATGAGTGAGTGGTGGCCTTGGCAATGCTGGGGGACAGTTGGACATGATGATTTCTGAAGGCTTTTCCAACCTAAACAATGATTTATGACAAGAATCTAAGAAGCCTGAGATGGGGCAGAGACATTATCTGTCATTTTCCTCCTAAATTTCAGAGAAACTTAGAAATCCTGTGAGCAATTTTTTATTCCTGAAAAAAACAAAACTCAGCACATAAAAGTTCCTACACATTCAACTCAAAGGTAGTGGCAAAACTTCTACAGTGAGGCGGTGAGAATTAAGATTTTCTAAAAGGTTGGGGTTTTTTTGCTGTATTTGTACAGACAGAAGCAAGGAAACAAAAAGGGCAATAATGTCAAGACTGGTGAGAGCAAGTTGGTAAGAAAAGGGTATAAACAATATGATTCTGTGAAGACTGTGGTCAAAACAGCATCAAAAAGAGACTGGGGATCACTCATCTGTTAATGAATCTACTGGTAAAACCCTTTTCACATGCTCCTAACAGCAAGAATGGGGATTTACTCAACAGTAAATAAAAAGGGATTAATTGAACAATAAATACCGTTGTGGGTTTTGTAGGAGGAGGGTCCGGAGAGTGGGAAGGACGTTGTGGGACGGGATGTACCATTCCTTCTCCATTCTTTAGCCTTTGCAGTGCCACTACCTGATCAGCTGATCCCATTGCCAAGATGACCCTGAGGCTTCCACTTGTGCTGCCAGTAAAAACATCAACCACAGGCATGTAACTGTCCACAGCAACCACTGGGTACTGAGCCTGGAGGAGCAGGTGGGAAATCTTTGGATCTCTACAAAGGATTAAAACAAAAACAGAACAAAAAAATAAGAGCCATCTGAGATGGGATTTTCAATGCTGTTAAAACCCAACCTATCTCCATTCCTCCAAAATTTGTCTCACACAGCACAGATCCTTGAGCTGCTGACTGAAAAATGTTATTTTTAGCAATGAGAAAGCACAACTTTCCAAAAAATAACACAGCCTCGAGTTCCATGACCAGAAGACTCCCATTAACATTCTGTAGCCATATTATACTTTTGTGAGACAGTTTTTATGACTTTAGGGATGGACCTTCACGAGAAGAAAAGAAGGGACAGGGACAATCTCCCAGAAAAATGTAGAAACCTCTAATAACACACTGAAGATATTCAAGGCCACGTTGGATGGGCTTTGGAGCAACCTGGCCTAGTGGAAGGTGTCCCTGTCCGTGGCAGGAGATGGAACTGGATAAGCTTTAAGGCGCCTTCCAACCCAAACCACTCTCTGGGACTGTAAGATATACACAAGTAAAATACAGTGGATTACTGAAAAAGTTGCACAAATGACACAGTAATAACTACCAAAGTGGTGTCCAGCCAATTGCAGCACCATCTGATTTACATCTGCCACTAGATGTGATCAAAATAAAAGGAATTAATCCTTTGCATCAGGAAGAATCTCTTCTGTCCAGTATTTCCATTAATTTAAACTGTTAAGCAGGTATATTTATTGACTGAACAAGAAGCCAAAAGATTAAATCCAAAACCAACAAGGAACTCGTACTTCTGGACAAGGACAGTGGAACTTACTCATACACTGCTCACTGTAGGAAGCTTAGCAGGGTAAAAATGCCTTTTGCTATAAAAAGTGTCATTAAGAACCCTCTGAATACAACCCCCAGACACCATCCATGACTTCTTTCCCTCAGCACCAGTGAGGATATTTCCCAACCCAATAAAATATGGAAAAAAAATCATGTTTACTTGAATGAGATGTAAAACTGATGCAAAGGAAGTTTCACTAATCCCAACAGTCTGTCACGGCCAGGGCTTCCCAGCTTGTTCCAGGCTTCAATAATCATGACATTGTCCTTCAGCCGCTCCAATCGTTTGGAAGTCAATGGAAATGGCATCACCTGGAACGGTTACAGAATTAGCATTCAGGATAAACTGGAAAATATTGGCTAAGTCAGGAGCATTCTGGTAATAAATTTTATCACAAGGTCATGTGGTATGTTAAAAAACTTTGCTTTATCTTGAAATACATGTTTACTAAGCAGACAAATCATTTCACACAACTGTTTCAGATGTGCTTGCTCTGTTTTTACATTTATTTCAGCTGAAGAGTCTCACAAATTGCTACGATTAAAACAAATGCATTTGAGCATCCTGGCATTTCCAAAGGAAAATGTTCATAAAAACTACAAACTCATATAACTACTGAATGCCTGAAATTCTGCTGACTGCTGGGGGATGGCTCTGGCCCATGTTAGGCCAGTAAGCCACCGATAAGAACACAATGCAACACACACAAAAATTTTACATCTCCATCTTAGGATGTCACCAACAATATGTTTTCTTGCTGAAATTAAAAAAAAATCAATTTTTTTCATTTTTAATCTAAACTTTTCTGTTTCTTGTTCATACTTCAAAGGCCTCATTTATTATTTAGATGATTCAAAGAACTGCATTCAAAATGCAACCTACTCAAAACAATACTGAAAATACTTTTTGATACATTGGACAGAGCCAAGCAGAGATGTTCCTACATATATAAAAGTAATTTATCTATGAAATATGTTTGTCAGTGTGGAATAATCAGTGTGAAATGGAGAACATGTGACTTGCCTGACAAAAATTGAAGGCAGGTTGTGTTGTGCCCCACACAACAGTAGATCTCGTTGCCCCCTCAGTGCTGAGCAGTTTGCAGTTTAAATACACATTACAAGAACTGGGAAGTCCCTTGTCTCCAGCAGCAAAATCCTTCCCATCAGGCACCATCAGCAGCACGTGCAGCAATAACCCATCTTCCTCAGATTGGGTTATCTGGGTCAGCACATCCTGGGCCACGACTTTCCTGCTGCCCACTTCTGCCTTCTGGGAATCCTCAGAGCTTGTTATCAAGCAGTGAGGGCTTTCTGCATTTACACTCATCCTGTTGGGCTCTAGGAATTCCAGCTGGGGACTTCTCACAGCATAAGCTAGAACTTGGTGCCCAGCAGGAGCCGATCTGGCAGTGATGCAGGTGAAATCCTTGTTGTCTGCCGCAAGCTCTAAGGATCCCTGCAAGGTAAGGCCAAGTGGGCTGGTTACGTGTGCCCAATACCAAAACAAGCAACTGCAACAGAAACTCAGGAAAATATATCTCATGCTTTGCTCAAGAGCTGTGTTGTCTCACCCTAAGGCATGTGCTGGTTACAAGCTACAGCTGTCGCTACAAAATAAACATGTGGTTTTATGAAATAAAGCCCAAACTGGAGTTCAAAAGCACAGTTACAGGTGATTCAGAGACTGGTTTGGGTTGGAAGGGACCTTAGAGGTCATCCAGTTTCACCCCCTGCCACAGGCAGGAACACCTTCCCCTAGACCATGTTGCCCCAAGCCCTGTCCAACCTGGCCTTGATCACTTCCAGGGGTGGGGCAGCCGCAGCTTCTGTGAGCAACCTGCGCCAGGGCTTCACCACCCTCATAGGGAAGAATTCCTTCCTATATCCAATCTAACCTACTATATTTCAATTTGAAGCTATTCCCCCTTGTCCTGTCACTCCAGGCCCTTGTAATTAGTCTGTCTTCGCATCTCCTGTAGGTTACCTTCACATACTGGAAGACCATAATTAGGTTACCCCAAAGTCTTCTTTCCAGTGTAAATAATCCCAGTTCTCTCAGCCTTTCCCCACAGGAGAAGTGCTCCATCCCTCTAAACATCTTGGTGACCCTCCTCTAAATAAAGTAAAAAACTAAACCAAGTCCAAACCCAAAGCTGGCTGAAAATGAACCCCTAAGCAGGCAAGGTAAAAAGTACTGTGACAAAGTATTGTAACTGTCAACTGCTCCACTTTGCTACAGCATGTGCTGCTTGAGAAAAATCAGGAAAACTATGTGTTTCTGAATGTTTTCTTTCACTGCTGTTTCACTTTTATGCTTCCTGGTGATTTTAGCTATTTCTAACTCCTGTCCCTTCCATGGGCTCCTTCTTTTTCTCTCTAATGGCCTAAATATTCCACCATATTAGTCGTTTATTTTTCTGAGGCTGTGTTTTTTTTGGGTTTGTTTTGCTTTCTAACAGTCTGAAGTGCCTCTTCAAGTTGCCAAGAGAGAGGTGTTGCAGGAGAAATAGACTGGTGTGTGAAAGCAATGAAAGAAACAACAGAAAAAAGTTAAAGGAATTGCAAGTGTTAATTGCTATAGAGTACCATAGATTTGCTGGATGCATTCAGGTGATAAGGCAGCAAGAAGTAGAGGAATAAACTTAAGTCCAGAAAATAAAAAACAGAATAAAGAAAAGGATTTGAGCCACAAAATGACCAGGTAAGGAAAATTAAATAATCAGGTATTTCACTGAGCACCTGAAACCCAAGAGACAGGGCAACCAAAATCAGTTTTCCTGAAGTGTTAACTTCCCCTTCCCTAAATTCTTGGATTGAACTTTGGTTCATGAATTCCCCACAACATCACCTTCCACTTTTCAACTCTCACATCCTGTTTCACTCCATTGTCTCCATGAATAAACACACCATTTCTCCTCCCTGCATTCAACACCTTCCAGATCTAACCATACTTTCTTAATCCTTCAACTGCTAATCTAGAGAGCTTTTTATCTTCAGAATTGGCAAATCTGCTGTGCAGGACTGTTAATCCTTCTCAATCAGGAGCTGTGCAGAAACGGCTGGAGAAAATACCTCCTGAAGTGACAAGGTGGTACCAAGGACAGGGAACACCAGGCTCCACATCAGCTCATGTGACACATGAACAGAAGCCAAAGCTCCCAGCCCTGAATATGTGCCCCTCAAAACTTGCTTGTGGAGAGGTTTCTGTATCCAAGCCCCAGCTTACAGACAACATCCTCAGACATGCAGGAGGTTCAAAATATTTCTCAAAAACCTTAATGAATAAAAAGTTCATATTATCTTGTATTGGTCTTACAAACCTTCATATCAAAGACCTGGCAAATTAAAACAAAGAGAAAAGACAGAGGAGGGAAAAATGAGAGTGTGCAGCCAAAATTAGTAACAAGGTAGTTTAAGAAACTCAAGATGGTAAAACACATACCGTCAGTGGTCCAACTTGTGGGTGATCTCCCTCTTTTTCCACAGGTATTTCCCAGCTGACACTGAGCAGCTTGGCCTGGATGACTCTGCAGAGCTGAAACACTGCCGAGCCAATGGCCACGGGCTGGGGGCAGGCAAAGAATCAATTTTGCAAGATTTCTGTCAGGTTTAAAGGATTTTTGTAAAACAAAAGCTTTCTGGGAAGCTATGGGCAGCCATACAGCCTCCTGACCCCTATGACATTAGTAGTATCAACAGGGATTGGGAAAATTTTGCCTAAATCCAATTACTAGAACAACAGTAAGACAAATTTTCCCAGAACCTACTGGAAAGAATTCCAGATTAAGGCAAAAAATTACCATCCCAAATTCTACTGAGCAAAATTTCCATACTTACAGATGCAATTTATTCACCTGTTGAAAGAAAAGCAGATATCCTTGGTGTTGATTAAAACACAAGGTGAGTTAAACCCTCTCACCATCTTCATCACAGGCAGGTGATTATAAAGATACTTTTAGTGAACAGAAATGCATTCCCCCAAAAGCACAAGTTACACCAGTTTTTCACACCTCATGTTATTCCTGTTATCCTGAGTAGGGTAAAGATACAAACTGCATCCACATGAACTCATTCTATGTTGCTAAATGAGCTGTGTTCTCACCAAAGAATAGTGTTTATAATTCATCCAATGTTTTAAAGATGAGGGAAGGACAAGGTTTTTTTGCCCGTCAGTTTAAAACTCAGGAAAATCTTGAATGAAAGGACAAGAGTGACAAGCCTGGAACAGGCTCCCCAGGGAAGTGGTCACTTCCAAGCCTGCCAGAGCTCAAGGAGTGTTTGGACAACACACTTAGGCACAGGGTGGGATTCTGGAGTCCAGGAGCTGGGCTTTGATCCCTGTGGGTCCCTTCCCATTCAGGATATTCTGGGATTCTGTGATGAGAGAACAGCAATCAGTTCAACTTGTATTATCTGCCCATTCCCTTCTTAATATCTGGTTGTCTGTGTGGGAAATCAAAATGCCAAGAATTCTATGTTTTTCAGGACACAAAGTAGAAACAACTAATAAATACCTTTTTCTGGGTGCTTTTCCTCATGTAGATTTTAAAAGCAAGGTCAGAGCCCCACCAATGCTCTACCATTGTTCCACCAAAATGGACAGGGAACACAGATCGCTGTTGGAATTTCACCCCTGGAAGACAGGAGCAACAAATATTCCAAATTACCTGAATATAAATAAATTTTCCCCTGAGGATTGCTCTGTTACACACTCAACCATTTAATTTTGCATAATTTATTAACACCAAAGCCAAAGTAAACTGTTCTTCATTTTCTAAGGCCTGAAAAGAACATGAGGACACAATTAGATTAAAATTAGAGATTATCAATATCATTTAAAGGCTCCAGTTGATACCAAGTCTCTGTCAACTGTGTGCAATAAGCCTTGCTTTTCTTCAGTGTGAGAACCTTGTCTCATTTTGAGTTACATAGTTCAAACTGTTCATTGGAGCTGCAAGAAAAATCACAGCTTCAGGAGAAAAGGAGTATCTGCAGGAAAAGATGGAATGATAGTCTGCAAAAAGAGTACAAGAAGTACAATAACAGTGTTCAAGTACTATTTTTCCCTTGTTCACAATGGGTAAAGAGGTACTCTTGTGATGACAAAAATGCAGACTAGACATCTTGAAACTCTCTCACTACAGCTTGTCTTGGATGGCTCTGGATTTTTTCTTAGTGGGCACCTTTAGTAAGTGAGATGTCTCAGGAAGGATAATGATACAGTTGACTGGCTTGACTTCTTCTCCAAATTATTTTCAGCCCAATCTGTTTTTCTAGGCTCCAAAGAACTGGACTCTAAACAAGGTAAAGGGCAGGCGGATTTTTTGGGATTACAAAAAATTCAGAAGAACTAGATGTCTAGTTGGGCCACAAATGGTGAATATACAAGAAAACTCAGAATCTTTCAAGTGCCACTCAGAAAGATGCAAAGTCAATGAATGTCCATATGGGAGAGGCATTTGAAAGTCAATCTGGAATTCTAGTTTCTGGGAAGACAGCATAGCTCCTACAGCTATCTTTGCTCAGGGGAAACAGACAGGAATTGTTTTTAGGGATACCAACACTGGTGGCTCTCAGAAAAGTGATTAATGTCTGATTTGAGCACAAGATTCAGAATCCCTTGGATCCAGCAGATTATTTGAGCTCTTGGAGATATCACATGACATCATCTGGAAAATTATTTATTTGAGGTGTAAGCATCTGTCATATTTTTGAAAGTAATGTATCTTCCTCTTACTATGGCAGAAAGGATATTGACCTTAAGTTGAAATGTAGGAATGTGCTTATTGACTTGCACTTCTTTCTCTAGGAAAGGAAATTTGAAAATCCTAAGACATGAAAGAGTCAACAAAACTAAATATAAGGGGGGAAAATAATACTCTTACCATCATCTGTGATTTTACTTGAAGCTACTCGAATTAATTCTGTTTTTATGGAGACCTGTCCTTTATCATCCTTGGAGACTCCCACGGGAAAGTGACATTCCACAAAGAAGGTGCTGTGAATAAAAAAGTGAACAATGATCACAATCCATCAAAAATAAAATTAAAAAAATAATTAAAACCCCCAAATCCATCAAAAATCCATTAAAAAGTGTATGTAATGAAACTGAACACAGCAGGCAAGTTCCATGTTCACAGTTTATTGCTACTCTACTTTTTTAGGATAATCGTACCACCTATCTTCTGATTTTTTTCCATATGACATGTTCTCATCCAATAAAACCAGTTTTGTTTTCAATTTACATTTGGACCTCTCCAAAGCCTCTGGAAAAGCACAGCCTGAAATAAGGCCACATCAGGATAAATTAGTCACACTTTTAACAAATTTACAGAATACAATTTCCCAACAGAAGGAGAAAGATAGAAAGATCTCAGAAGCCTGGAGAACTCAGGGAAGCTGGACTACACAATAAACCTCAGTGAAAACTACCTTGAAGGCACAGGAAACAAGCTGGGAAGACACAATCCCTCTTACCACTTATTAACAGATGCAGGTCGTGGAGGTTTTCCCATTAAGTCTTTCTTCCTCTGGGAAATCTGGATGCTCTTAGGAGGGATTTTCAGGTTCTCAATGATGACTCTGGCCAGGTGTATTTGCTGCAGCAATGCCAACCTGTCTGAATCTAAGGATGTGACATGAGCTGCTTCCCTGTTATCTTCTGGGGGAGCAGTGGGAGAGCAGCTGGAGAAGAAAATAAGACTCAGGATACAGAAACATCCTAAACATGACCACATGAAGGGAAAACTGTAGCTTGGGATGTTATTTCAAAAATATATGTTTTAAATATATTTGTACAACAAATTTTGTACTCTCTGTAACAGAAATCTCACAGTATCTGAGGTGTATAACTGAAAAAAAAACCCCAGAAAGTGCATGTTCCCATGTTTTTGATTTGAGAAAATCTTATGTTAACTCTTCAAAAAGAAAAGCTTTATTTAATGTCATATTTAAAAAATGGGAGATGACACAGTTACACACAATAACAAGTCTCTGCTGCAGATGAACAGCACTAGGATTTTAGTCATAATTTAAAATCTCACTTGTGTAATTTGTAAAACGTCATATGTACATGGTTTTGTGTTGGTACCTCTGGAGACATGAATTGGACCTGATTGTAAGAATAGCAGTATTTGTAAGAAAAACAATCTGAAGCAATTGTTGGGGCTGAATTATTAAAAAAATGTGTCATAGAACCTTAATACTAACTGTATTGTACAAGTGAAGCTTGATTTTTAGAGACACTTTTATTGGTTCTGTCAGGGGAAAAGGGGAATACAATTAGATGAGGTCAGAATAGAAGTCACTAATGTAACTATTTACCTGGGTCTAATTTCTGTCACATTCTGATCCAAGGTATTAAAATCTTTCTGTGGATTTGCTGCATTAGCTTTCCTGAGAGTTTCTGTCTTGGATGTTTTTTCTGAGGATTTAACATCACCTTCACTGAGGGAATCACTTACACTGGAATCAGACTTCTGAAACAGAAATAAGGCACATAAATAAGAAGTTAATTAGCAGTTTCAGGAGAGATACATAATAGTCATGATACATAAATTAAAAACAACTTGAGGATTGCTTAATTTGAAACAAATCAAAAATTATCAAAATTTTTCAGTGGTTTAAAAAAAAAGTCTTCCTGGACAATTCTTCCTGAGTAATATCCAAACGCGGTGCTTGACTATGCAGTCTTGACAGTATTCTTTTAATAATACTAATTTTAAGCAAAGTACTCACATACTCAAAAGCTTTTGTACGATACTTAATGTTTATCTAGCTTTAAAATCCTGACATCTGTTGAATTTTTGATTACGCAAACTTCTGGTTTTCTTCCCATCAGGGAATGCACATTTTCCTTTGGACCCCCACTTACAGGAATTGTGTAAAAAAGCCTCTCCAGAAGACTCTGGTCATAATGGGGATCCCCCAGTTCACTGTCATACACCTCACTTTCATGAGAGAGGGAATCCCAAAGGGATCCTGTGTGATCCCACAAATGTCCCGAAGAGAAATCAGCACTGTGGGTGAGAGAGAAACATAACTTAGTCTTCCAAATTTTGGTGGTATTTTCTAAGGAATCTGGGCAATACAGTCTCTTTTATACCAGATTTGAACTATATTGCCTCCAGATGGAGCCAGTCTGTGACCCAATCTGAGGGATTATCCTATGGTAACAACTATGGATCCAACAGGGAAAAACTGTGGAAAAGACCCCTGGAGATCATCTAGTCCAACCTCTGCTCAAAGGGAAAGTATGTAAAGGAAAATAATCCAGTTGGATTTTTAGTATCTCCAAAGCTGCAGGTTCCACAGCCTCTGTGGCTAACTGACTCCACACCTTGATGACTTTACTTTCATAATAAAATGTATCTATTAATATGTAATTGAATATTCTAATTTTTATCCTTAACTGCTTTATAACTTTTGCTTTAAGGTACCAGTAATACTTATGGACAGTTTACTTTAATAAAAAACCCAAACAAACTATACCCGAGTGGGTAAATCCAAGGATTTTTGGAACATAGTTGGAACAAACTGGATTTTGTTTGGTTTAATGGGTTTTCTCTGTGCTGTGAGTTCAAAATAATTTTATGATCTGCAAACACTTTAGTGTTATCCAGTGATAAACCACAGGGAAAAAAATAACAGCAAGGCACAAGACACATGAACTGAAATTCTAAATATCTGATGCAGAAACTGTGGGTTCAGGTTGCTTCACATCCCTGATTTGGGCTCAATGGAAGCATGATTTATTCTCCTGCTACACAAAAGGAGAGAAAAATGTTAATGTATTATTTGGAGGAAGATTAAAAATAACTATTGGTTCTCTGCAGTTTTACTTTACTGTTTCTTCTTCAAAGTAACACTGTATTTGGTTTATATACTTGGTAACATTTTAGGTTACAACAATAATGACTATTAAATAATTTAGTTTTATCAAAGATTTTGGCTGATTTTTCTTTTAAATTGACATGACTTGGAGCTTTCCAGGTTGTCCTGCATTAAAGCTGAGGTATAAAATACCTTCGTCACTTGCACATTGGTTACATTCCCAAAGTATGGAGAACTTGAGGAGTCAAGAGACATTCTTTAGTATAAAATGGTCAAAAAAGGACAATTTTCCAGTAATAACCCTCAGTGCATCACACTCACTTGCCCAACAGTAACTGGATTGCTCTTTCTTCAGAGTTTAGGTCAAATTGCTGCTCTGGAAGTTCAGATCCAAACTGATGGGAATATTCAGGAGGGGGCACAAAACTGGACTTCAAGACTTTGGGGCTTCTGGGTAACAGTGATTGAAGCACAGAGAGTGAAAGGAAAAGTAAAGATATTAAACAGTAAAAGGACTTCAAGATTAAAACATTAATCCATTAATTGGTCTATCAACTTTTCTTGCAAAGTCCAAAATCATCTACTTTTAAACAAATAGAAATAGATTGAGTAGCAGTAATTTAAACTGTGTTTGCAACAGCATCACTGATTGCCAAAGACAATGACATTACTTTCTGGTTGTCACAGAACAACAGGAAATATTTATATTTTTCCAGATTAAAAACAAGGAAATGAAGTTTCTCCCATTAAAAAAACGTGCATTGGTCTTAATACTTTTAATACTGAACTGAGAATATTTATTAAGTCTAACACTAAACAAAGGTGGAGTTAGAAGTTGAAAAGGCACCAACAATTTTTTTTTAATCTGCTAAGAAAAATCTCATGGAAGAAGATAAGGACTAATAATTTTGAGAACACAGTTATACAGATGCAAGTTTTCATGGAAATTTTGGTACCAGGAGATACAAACTAGAATATATAATAAAATAAATAAAAAGAAGATATATTGTTTAATTATATTATTTCACATACTGATGTGTTTTTATTATATTATTATTTACATTATTGTGCATTGTTTCATTATATAATATATAGAATAAAATATAATAAAAAGTATCCAATTTACTTATTTGAAAACATGTTCTCTGTGTTGAAGTACCATTTCACTTGCACTTCCTTACCCTACTCTTATTCTTTATCAACATTTAATATTTCATTATAACTTAATATTTCCTTACCAATTCCTTTATCATTAATATTTCCTTATCAATATTTAATATTTCCTCATCAACTAAATACAAATATACTCCAAAATAAAATTAAAATCAGTGACTTAAATCAACGTTTACTACAAGAAGATTAAAATAAATTCACAAAATTTAGGCTTTTATTCATGGGTAGAATTTAATTTCACATTTGAATGAGAATCCTAAAACACATCTCATTAACCTTGGTATTTAAAGTTCTCCTGATAAGGCCTCAAAATGTGTAGTTTGAATCTTAAATCTCACTTCCCCCATTCCAAGCTCACTTTGTTGGTGCTTTAAAATCCTCTCTCTCTAAAAAAGGAGCCACTTTATTCAGTTCAGTCTCCATGTCAGGGCTGGATTTCATTGCAGAGACAAACATGGCATCTCGGAGTTTCCTGCCCTGATCCAAGAGAGCTGAGAAACAAGCAGAAGGATTTATATTTTAGCATTCAAATGTGATTTAAAAGCAATGGGTAAAACACAGTGTGTTGGTGCCAGTCAAGAAATCTCTGTTTTCAGCTGTTATAAAAAGATCTTGACAAGCTGGGGATTAAACATGTTTTATATACCACAAAACAGCTCAGTGAGAGGGATCCTGTATCAGTTTCCCACTCAGAGACATGAAAACAACTTATGCAGACACATCAAGTCAGGCATTAGAAGAGCATTATTAGGATACAGGAGCAAAACTAATTTATGGAAGAGTAGTTTGTCACCTGAGGATGTCTAATTTTAGGTCTTTTCTGTGAATATGAAGCTCAAAACACAGCATATATGGAAATCTGCCCTACTCTGATGCTCATTTCAATCCAGTTCAGGCAGCCTGTGGTCTAAAAAGGATGGAAATAGTTTTCCACCTGAAAATTCCAATTGAATAGGAACCCTTCCAAGACTACCCTGAATATGAACAGCAGCTCTGATGGCCATTTCAAAAGACCTCTCAAAGACTAAAGACACTGTGAGAAGCTGAGCTTCCTTTTCTTTTATCCTTCCAGGCTCAGGAATCCTGCTGGGACACCATGTTTTCCGTGAGCTGGATACTCCAGTCACCTTCCAACAAGACTAAATCAGCAGTTTTTAAGTAAAGTAAAAAATATAAAAATTATCTTTGATATAATATAGTGAGAGGGTGTGAAGGATCCCTTTTCCTTCAGAAAATCTCAGCTCTGGAGAGGCACCTGAAATATTATCAAGAGCTGTTTGTTGTGAACCTAAAAGATGATGCCAGTTGCACACAAACCTGACAGCAAGTCTTTTGTAGTTGGGTTGTGCATGGAGAGCATCTGCATGTTCATTCCAGGATTGGTGCTGGTGGGAAACAACAAGGAAGGATTTGAAGGATTCACTTTCAAAGGCTCATCTGGTAAAATCCCAGGCTGATAAGAAGCAGGGAAAGTGTCCTTTATGTTTTCAGAGTTTTCTTCGAAGAGCAAATGGTCCTTTCCTCTAGTGAAAAATGAAATGTTATCTCAGTAACAACTCAAGGAGGTGGCTAAAGGAATTCAAAACTCTTTAGGTGCTCCAAAAAGAAATGTGACGTTATTTTCATGACTTCTCACATGCCACTTAGACCATCAGAGAGGCCCAACTCAAGCTGCAAGTAATATAATTAAATATTTTCAGAAGATCATTTTACAAAAGTATGTAGTGACAGGACAAGGGGGAATGGATTAAAATTGACAGAGAGTAGGCTTAGATTAGGCATTAAGAGGTAGATCTTCCCTGCGAGGGTGGAGAGGCCCTGGGCACAGGTTGCTCAGAGCTGTGGCTGCCCCATCCCTGGAAGTGTTCAAGGCCAGTCTGGACAGGGCTTGGAGCAACCTGTGCTAGTGGAAGGTGTACCAGCCCATGGCAGAGCATGGAACCAGATGAGCTTTAAGGTCCTCTCCAACTCAAACCGTTCCGTGATTTGTGGCACCTCTTGTGTGAACCAGCATGCTTGAACTAAATCAACATAGGATGCAAATTTCTACCAGATGAGAAATTTTCCCTGTAAGCTCCGAAACCCTCAACATTCTGGATTTCATATAACATACACATTCAAAGAGATAAAACATTCCATAACCCACAAGTGTATAGTATAACTAAAAAACAGTGGTGTGAACTGCAAACTAAACCAGAATTTTGTAATGGGAGAGAAAAAAAAGGGGTACCTGGGGCTTGTGGCTCTGCTGTTTTCAACAGATTCTGGGTCAGTAACAGCCACCTGTGTGTGCCTGGGCTCCTGGGATGGAGCAAGAAGTTGGGACTTGCTGCTTCCCTGAGCAGGGTCCAAAGTTTCCTCTGTGGTGGTGCAGGTGTCATACACTTCCGGCAGAGGTTCTAGAACCAGCGAGACCTGAAGGACAGAAGGTGAAAATATTTGTTTGTTCTTTTCTTAAGTGCAGCACATACTGTATTCAAATTCACATGTCATGCCATGAAAAATTGCTGCTCTTCTACATAAAGTAATATTTATATTTTGCAGTTATGTAACATCAGAAAACTCTGACACATTTACAACTACTTGTTTCCTGTTCCGTGTCTTCCAGTCTAAGATAAATTATCTTTCAGCATCTATTCTTCAGATCCAGGGCTGCAGGATAGAATTTTCTTCATTCCAGATTTCAAAACCTCCTACAATTCCAGCCCAGTGATGTGTTAGAACCAAGGATCCATTTTTAAATCCACTGCTAGAACTCATCCTCATCGTATGGACAACAACATTTTCTTTATCAAGCTGAACCATCACATATACCTCTAAACAAAATGGAGTCGAAACCACCAGTATCTGTTTTTCATTTTCTTCCCTAGCTCAGAAATGCCTTGGACAGAGATCAGGTGTGCAGTGTGCCATGCACAGTTTGATCCTGACACCTGACTACATAAATAATTTATAATGAAATAATTTATAATAAAGATCAAAGACATCAGGATTACCTGCAGCTCTCCAAGTTTATCAGATGTTGGTGACACCAAGGGGAAAGACCCTTTGATGGGATGGCTGGGAGAGAGTTGGGACAATTTGGTGATCTGCACTCTGCCAATGGGGAGGTGATTGAGCTTAGTCAGGACCTCCAGGACAAGCACACCCATATCTGTGAAAATTAGGAACAGTTTCAGGTCAGTCTCATGGTCACAATTAACACTTTTTAGTTAAAATGACAGAGATGTCAGAGTCACTATGTTTTACAAAGAAATTATGATAATGAGACAGCAGGGAAAGAAGAGTCATTACAGATATCATTACTGGTAATAAATTATGATAAATAAACACAAGATTGCCAGAAAAGGAATGATATTACATGAGGGAATGGCTTCCCACTGACAGAGGGTAGGGTTAGATGCAATATTGGGAAGAAATTTTTCCCTGTAACATGAGGCCCTGGCACAGGTTGTCCAGAGAAGCTGTGGCTGTCCCATCCCTGAAATTGTCCAAGGCCAGGTTGGATGGGGCTTGCAGCAACATGGTCTAGCCCATGGCAGGGACTGCAACTGAATGAGCTTTCAACGACCCTCCTAACCCAAACCAGTCTGGGATTCTATGAGTAGCAACAGCCAGCATGGGTTTAACGGAGAGACTCTGGACATCAGGCTTGCATTAATTTCCTGCATACTTTTCACTAAATTAAGCATTTAAATAAGAAAAGTTATGCCTTTAGACACTGAAATGCTTGTATGTGTAATACCAAAACCCACAGAATCACTGAACAGCTGGGACTAGAAAAGACCTCTGGAGAGCATCGAGTCCAACCTGTGACCGATCCCCACCTTGTCAACCAGATCAGAGCACTGAGTACCATGTCCAGGCATTCCTTGGGCACTTCCCATGATGAGGACTCAACCATCTCCCTGAGCAGCTCCTTCCAGTGTTTAACAGCTCCTTCCATGAAGAAATTCCCTCTGATGTCCAACCTGACCTTCCTCTGGCACAGTCTAAGGCTATGTCTTCTTAGTCTAACCTAATCCTAATAAATATTTCGGCTTTTGTGGGCCTCCCACGCGAACCGTCCCTACCTGCCAGGTACGCAGCGAGCTGCCGGGGCCCGCAGCGCACCGGGAAGCGGGCGGTGGTTCTCCCGGCGGAATGCCCGGTCCGGGAAGCGGGCTGGAACACGGTGCCGCCTGAGGTTTCCCCCCACCACCTCAAGCGGACGAGGACGGGTGGTTTGGGGGCCGCCCAGATCACCCTGGAAACGGTGCAACGGAGGAAGCAGCGTGGCGGGCCCTGGACGAGCGGCGGGAGGCTGGTGGGAGAGTGGGGGGCACCGGGACCTGCGGGAACAGGCGGCGTTAGCGGCGACCCGAGTTCCCGTAATCCTTTTCGCCCCACCCCGCCACTATTGTAGCCCCCCAAGATCCCTCCAAACCTTGTCTCCGCCCTGCCATCCCCTTCCCTCCGCCGCATCCCACCCGCGCCTTCCGGCTGGCAACGGCAGCCAGGGCGAGGGACTACACCTCCCGTTATGCACCTCGCGCCCCCCCCCCCCCCCCCAATTATGCGGCAGTCCTGTGGACTACATTTCCCATGAGGCCAAGCCACCGTTTCCCGTGGTGCCGCGCGGCGGCGTTGTGTGTGTGGGGAGGCTGCTTCCGGTGGGGCGGGGCAGAAGCGGCTCGGGGCATTCCGGTGTGTCCCCGTATTACCGGCGTGTCCCTCGCGATCATGTCGGCCCTGGAGAAGCAGCTGCACCTGGGCCGCCTCCCACCGCGGCCCCCGTTGCCTGGCCGCGGCGGCCAGTCCTGCTCCAAAATGCGCATGGGGTAGGCGTGGGAAGGGGCCGGGGGGCGTTCGGAGGGGAGTATTGTGGCGGAAGGGGAGCTCTGGAGGTTGGGATGGTCGTTTTAGAGGGTGTGGATGGAGAGGGACTCATTCTGGGGATTATGGAGGAAGGAGTGTTCATATTGGGGGGTCAAAAGGGAGGAGTTGTCATTATTGGGGGGTCTAGAGGTAGGGGTGGTCGTATTGAGGAGTCTAGAGAGAGCAGGTCCTCGGACTGGGGAGTCGAGAGAGGAGGGGCTCGGACTGTGGGGTCTGGATGAAGGGGGTGGTTGTTATTGGGGGATCTGAAGAGAGGGGAGGCTCATATTAGTGAATCTGGACAGAAGGGGGCTCTGTTTGGGGGGTCTGGCGGGTGATCATTTTAGGGGGGTCTGCAGGGAGTGGCGCTCATTATTTGTGAGGTCTGCAGAGAGAGTGTGTTCTTATTAGGGATTTTGGAGGGTGGAGTGATCATTGTTGGGGCTCTGGAGGGAGGGATACTCGGTTTTGGGTGGTCTGGAGGGAGGGGGGCTCATTATTTGAGGGGTTTGGAGAGGGGGGGGGTCACATTTATGGGAGCTGGAGGGACGGATTGTGGGGTCTGGAAGGAGAGGTGGTCGTATTGGGAGGAGTACTCCTTATTTGGAGGGTGGTCGTTCTGGGCATGTCTGGAAGTGAGGGGGCCTCATACTGATGGTCTGGAGGGAGAGCTGGCCTTGCTTTCCAGTGCTTTCCAGTGCTTCAGAAGCAGCACCTGGATCATTCTTCTCGAGCCACAACGGGCGAAGATGGTATTGCCTGGAGTATCCTTAGAGCTGGGGAAAGGTGATAGGTCCTGGGATTGCTCTCCTCCATCTGTTTTTTCCAAGTCCTTTTGCTCTCAGTTTCGGGAGGGAGGGTCAAAAACCTTGTTCAGCTGGTACCTCAGAGTGCCACCAGAGGAGAGAGGTGTGTTGGAATTCTTGGGAATTGGATTCCTAAGTCAGAGTTGGACTTTGATGATCCGTCTGGTGGGTCCCTTTCCAACTCAGTGTTTATTCCATGATTGTGTGAAATGGGATTTCTCAGCAGCAGGTACCCATGGGAGGTAGGTGAGCTCTGCTAAGGGACTTAAATCCCTGCTCCAGATGATGGAAAGTCTGTGATACTCTTAAGTCTTTCAAGCTGGAGTTGAGAGCACATTTTGGGAGCTGTAGGAGAAGTTTGACATAAGGATGTGGATGACAAAGAAGGGTGGAATGGACAAGAGAAACCCTTATATTCTCTGAGTCAGAGGAAGCAAGTGAGTTGCAAACGGGATAGTTTTGAAGGGAATTCTGTAATCCCACCTCCAAAAGTGTGAGGGAGGAGCTTGTGGAGGAGGAAAACAGGATCTTGCAGCAGGTTGGTTTGGAGGGAGAGGGTTCCATGTGCAGAAGGAAGCAAAGGAAGCTGGCAGGGATCGTGTAGGTTTGAAAGATGGATGTTTTAATTAATTTAATTAATCTGAAAAGTTAAATTTGGAGAAGAGGTGTTTTCAGGGATGTGAGAGTATGGAATTTGAAGTTTGGCTCGTGACAGAGAACAGGGGTTGGTGCTCTGGTCCTCTCCACCTCAGGATCTCCTCATGATTCCTCCTCCTTTGGGAGGATAAAAAAATCCTACAATTCCCATAGGAAATTTGGTTTGATATAAGAAATCAGATAACTAAAAGAAATAATGGAAATTATTGGAAAAATGGAAATAAACAGTCAGGGTGTTTATGCATGTAAGAGGACCATTTTCCTCTCCTTTAAAGTGGAGTTTTAAAAGGTGGATTCATGTATTATTAGTTTTGGATTTCCATCCATGTTTTTGGATATTCATTGACTGTATTTGGATGGATAGAATGCGTGTGGTGTTAGGACATGAATTAATACTGCCAGCTCTTCATCTGATTTATCTTAGTATGAATAATTTTAAAGCTCTGCTTCACCCAAGTACTTGCTGGCATGCCCTTTAGGTTAGGCCAAAAAGTTGTGTTTAAGGATTAGTTTAGGTAATAGGCATAGAAATTAGAAAATCAATGAGCTTGAATGACTTTCAGTGGGACTCGTCTGCTTTTCTATGGCTCTTGGTTACCTAAATTAAGTGTTTCCTGATGTGTTGAAACGTGGGGTTGTGAACAAGCCACTAAACCCTGAATTCCCCAGTTTGTCATTGGGAGTCTTGAATTTCAGAGCAATGGGCTGAAAGTTACGTGGACATACAAAGTTAGATTTAAGTGTAAATATATTATTTAATTTTGCTGGCTCTGTTCAGAACAGGCTTCACCAAGCAAAGTCTGCCAAGCACAGTTCTCCTGGTTTAGATGAAGAAATTCAGTTTTTAATTCTTCCTCTTGGTTTATCCTGTTTAACTCATCCCTCACAGTTTTTTTGTGTATTTTTGAATGTACTTTATACACTGTAAACTTTGTCAACACATCATCCAACCCTTTTGATAATTTTTGTCAGAGAAACTGACAAAAGCAGAGGCAATTAGATTATTGACTTAATGAGGTGCTGACAAATCACACACCCTGTCCCTTATATATCTTGCTTCATTTACTCATCACAGGTGAACAAGCGACTCATAATGGGCATTCCAGGGGTACTTCAAAGGATTTTATAGACACTTGTGGGTTTTTCTTTTTAATTTTGAGATATTTATGCTCCTTAGTAGCAATTCCATATATTAATTTATACAATTCTTCCTTGTCTTGCTGCACTTTGGAGGGTTTTTAAACACCACTGGGGAATTATTATGAAGGAGAGTTTGCTTTCTGTTGTCTTATAAACCTCTTTTTTCCTTTTCAAATACTTCCTGATAGCACTGATGTGAAACATGGTGTTTGTGCTTAAGGATCAAGAATTCCCCTGGAATTCTTTTCCTTGGAAGCAGCAGGGCATAGTCCATAATAATGTTATCTTGCATGACACAGTTGTATATTTTTTGTTTCTGCCCCTTTGGGAGAGACATTCCCATTGCACATCCAACATACCCTTGTCCAGAGGGGCTTGTGGCTTGTATGGAAAGGAGACAAGAAAAAGTGGGATAGAGTTTAGCTTAGCCTGAGTTTATCCTTATCAAGGTTTAGTTCAGTGCAAACAAGTGCAAGATTCCACAGGAAGAGAATTCCACCAAAAAAGAATGGGATTAGTTGTACAGAGCAAAACAATTGGGTTTTACAGTGCTGTATCATCTCCAAAGATCTTTTAATTATTTGGAATTATTTGATCAGATCTGTATATCTCCATCATGGCAATTCTAACTAATTTCTCCCTTTTTAATCCACTTTTTTTCCCATGGAACCTTTTAAATAAAGAAACATTTTACGTATTCAGCATGTTTAAGGCAGAAATGAAGACATTATCATTTTTAGAATTTCCAAATACAACTTCTCAGCCTTGGCAGTTTTTACTTAGCAGTGGTGTTTGATTTGGTCAGGCTCAAATATGATGTGAGAATAAAATCTCGATAACTTGTTTTAGTAGTCTTAAATCAAGGCTGTCAGCAGAAAAAGGAATTTGTGAAACTGGTTTCCTCTGCTTGTTCCAACCATTTTTTTTTCATTTTAGCAAAATACCTGAAAGAAAACCCCTTCAAAAACTGGTGAGAGATTTGTTGAGCCCCCCAATGAAGAGGAAAAACTGCACAAGGGGATAAAGCAGCTGCAGAAGGTGTCCAGAATGTGTCTTGTAATTCCAGTTTAATATCTGGAATTTAAGGATCATTCCAGAAAAGTTATTCTGTTGCACTGGTTTGGTTTGCTGGATCCTTTAAAAAGCACTAATTAGTTCTGTCTATTAAAATATTTGGTAAGCAAAACGTTGTTTCAGCAGAGGAAGGTGCAAACCCACAGCTGCTCTTTAATTGGTTCACTTCTAATTTTGAATTTTGAGTGAGTGTTGTGGTAAAAAAGCAGCTCTAGACAAATTCGAAATCAAAGACGATACTCATTCTTTTCTTGAGAAAAATGTTTTCCATCCTCTGTGGTCACTTGGGATTTTGTGGAAAACTCCACACTTAGTCTGCCTTTTTGGGGGTTTAGTTTTAAATTTGATTGTGTGTTTCCCCAGCATTGCTTTGAGGTATTTTGTTTTAAATTATGTATTTATATCAGAGGTAACAATAGTTTTTAATTCCCAACTCCACTTTCTGCTCCAATTCCCTTGCAAACATAGGAATTGTTAAATTTTTTTTCCCAGACATTTCATGT
The DNA here is from genome assembly GCF_047495875.1 of Pithys albifrons albifrons. Taxonomy (NCBI): domain Eukaryota; kingdom Metazoa; phylum Chordata; class Aves; order Passeriformes; family Thamnophilidae; genus Pithys; species Pithys albifrons. Next base: position 99,202,067 of record NC_092458.1, on the reverse strand, counting down.
TTGTCACATAACTATTAATGTTTTCCCTGGAGTTGTTAACTCTTGTTAAGCTGAACTTGAAGCTGCTAAATCCCTCAGTAGAGCAAGTTCCCAGAGAAGGGCTCAGCCTTCATTTCATGGATTACTCTTGCGATTCCTGAGCTACTCTCCATGGATCTCTCTTGATATTGTGTTCTGCCTGCCTCTTGCATGGAAATTTTGGCATTGGATCTCTGCTGTCAGAAATGGAATGAGACACAAAAATATTCACCCTTGGGAGTGCTCAAGGCCAGGTTGGACGGAGTTTGGACTAGTGGAAGGTAGGGGTGGCAAGGCTTTGGAATGGAATGGGCTTTAAGGTCCCTCCCAATGCAAACCAGTCTGGGACTCTGTGAAAAGCTGGATCTGTTCCCAGGAAGTGGTTAAATGTGTAAAATGAAGAAGCCTTCCAGGTTTATTCCGTGGTCCAGGGTTTGTGTACCAGTGCTCCCAGAAAGTGGTAAACCTTTTTCCAGGAGAAATTGCTGCTCCGGGCCAGCCTAAGAGGCTTGAGACTGGTACTAGCTTCTGCAGGTTCTCTTAAATCATCTGCTTGGGAAAGCAAGCTAAAAATTCCTTTCAATCCAAGCAGCTTCTGAGATGAAGTTAAATTTACCTATCTCTGTAAAGCTTCTTGCTCTATGCTCTGTTTTCCAGTGTGTATTATTTCTGTACTTCTCTGGATCCTTTTGCAGTTAGAGCCTTAATTTATTGATACAGCTGCAGGTTTTGCTAATTTTGGTTAGTGCTGTGCTTAATGTTCCCCATGACAACCTTGAGTGCTTAAAAATCTGCATTTATTGGTAGAAGCTCTGGGTTTTGCTGTTTGTGGCAGATCCTGAGCCTGATGTCATCGGTGAGGTATTTTGCATCATTGCAGTGTGGTTTTTTGGCTTTGGTGTGCAACAGCAAAAAGTTAATTTCTTGCTTTTTATTATGATTAATTTTTATACCAAATGTCCCAAATTTGTGCTACTGAGAAGTCGTGTGATTTCATACATCTCTCACATGCTACAGATTTCCTGACTGTCCATCCTATAGCCATTCTTCCAGAAAAATGGATTAGTTTGTCACACAGCCAAAACTCTTCATGACATAATCAGGAGCTTCCCCATGTCCTGCCTCCCTTATGCATAAGAGAATTTCTTCAAAATTTCTGCTATCACAATACAGGGGGTGAGTTACCAGGGAGTTCCTGCTGTTTACCAGATTTATGAGTTATGTTGGAAGGGATATAACCATGTGATGTTATTTTCTAATCACCTGGATTTCTTGGGGACAATCAAACCTAAATCCAGCTGTAACACACTGTGGAAAAGTCTGACTGCAGTCAAAATGCTGCATTTTAAAGGCTGGTGGAATTTATTTCTTACCTATTCAAAAATAGGAGAAGGGAATTCATCCAAGCTATGGGAAGTTCTCTCTGTCTCTAGAAAGAACCAGAAATGGAATGGACAGAGCACATGATCAGAGCTGGGATGGCTTTCATGGAAAAGTTAATTTTGAATGTGATTTTTTTTCTTGAGCAGAGCATGAGATTGAGGCAGTAATATTTTCTGGTTTTACGGAGGTGACACCTCATTTATTTGAAATTTGACAAGAAATCTGGAAACTCACAGGAGGGAATTTGGTCCATTCAGGGGGTGGCAGGTTTATCATAGAATCGATTGGGTTGGAAAAGACCTCCGAGATCATCAAGTCCAACCCTTGGTCCAACTGCAGTCCCTTTACTAGATCATGGCACTCAGCGCCACGTCCAATCTCAGTTTAAAAACCTTCAGGGAAGGGGAATCCCCCACCTCTCTGGGCAGGCCATGTTTCATATTCTAGAAATACTAGGGGAAATAGGAGTTCTATATCTACAAAATCCAACACCTGCTTTGCCGGTTCTATTCTATTTCTTTAGGAAGCCATGACTTCAGGTGAAACTTCCTTCCACAGGAATTTTTCTGCTGGGAAGGTCACCCCTCACACCTTTTAATATTCTGTGCTGCCTGTGTAAATACCAGCCTGAGAGCCAGATTTTGCATCAACTGAGTCATCAGGAAAATTCTGATTATGGATCTTTTTTCCGGAAATGGGGATACAAGCAGAGGGCACAGCAGCACCTGTTGAAAAATAAATTGTGTTTTCAATTGGACACCTATGAGAGTTGGTTTATGGGATGTCCACAGGTCTAATGATAATTTATGGAGTTTGCATTCTGTAAACTGCTGGATATACCCTGACATTAGTGCTGCAGGAACAGCTCATTTAAGGGGTAATTTGTTGCAGTGCTTGGTGATGTAACCACCAAAAAACTGCAGCAGGAATTATTACAAAGAGGAGATCAGGAATAATGACTGTAATTCATGTTTTGGAAATGTTTTCTTGAGAAAACCAGAGGGCTGTTTGCTGCCTTTGTTTAGGTATTATTCCCTGAGCATGTGGAAGAAGATGCCAGGTTATATGAAAAGGAGGAAAGGTAATTCCTAGGTATGGAGAAGCCACAGGTAGCAGCCTTGATGTCCTAGTTTTTCATCACACCAAGTCCACCATCCTGATGTGGAAATACTCCACCAGCATCTGTTGCACAGTTTTGTTATTATGATCCTTAATTTGAAATAGTTCTTAAAAGTCCTACCTTTTAAAACTTATTTATTTTTAATCAATATAGCCTTTTGGGCTCACTGTGTTTTACCTGCATTGCTGGATTTGAAAGCATCCTTCCTAATGAAGTATTTTTTGGATAGGATATTGTCAGATTGCCAGGAAATTGCCTATAGAGCTCTAAGGATACAGAAAACAGCATTTTGAGAAGTGTATATGACATTTTATAATGATGTTGTTCTCGTGGTCCTTGTGCTTAACTGAGTCAGGATAGACATGAAAGCATAGAATGAATTAATTTAATTTTTATGTCCCTTCCATTCACATTCCTGATGTTGCTCTATTACCCATTTTGAATACTCTTTGCAAATATGTCAGGGTTTTAACTGTCACAATAGATTTCACCTGATCTGTAATTAAAGCTTGCTGCTGTGCAATTAAACCTGGTGGATAGATTTTATTTATTCTGCTCCCAACAGCGTTTCTAATTTATACCACATTCTTCAACTCTATCCATTGTTTTTCCACCAGCCTTTGGAACAGGTTGACATTCTATTTGAATGTTGCTTCTTCCAAAAATTAGAGGAGATTTCTAGGAATGTTGTCATCTGTACCAAGTAGTAGGTGGTAAATTAACAACCTTCAGTAAATATCTGGCACTGCTTTTCAGTACTCTGGGTGACTTCTGGAAAGCAACATGTTCTTTTTTAAAAATTATGATCCGTATGCTGAATCATACACTTGAGATGGCTCCCTGTGTTCTAGGCTCTGGAGTACTCCCAGTCATGTGAGTGTCAGGTTTGCCTCAAGACCAGAGGAAAAATACAAAGTATTTAAAACAAATTATTATAAATGCAAAGTGTTTTGTGACCTCTGACTCAGTTTTGAAGCACCTACAAACTGGTAGGTTGTACTGGAATGCAATCTCTGTATTTCCCGTTCCTTTAGTTTTCCCTTGGCTTAGTGTTGTCTAAATCACCATTTTTCAGTCTTCCTTGGAATTACTTGATGAGGAAAATACTCTTCTATCTGTGTTTCCATGAGATCTCCTCAATAGGAGCAACAATTAGGGAAAAAAAGAATTTTCTCGCTGACTGTAAAATCCTTAATGTTGTGTGGGAGTTTAACTTCCAGTCCTGAACTGTTGTGTAACACCAGCACATTCTCTTCAGTGGATGGAGGGAAGCCTGGATGCTAATTTCAGTGGATGATTTTAAAAATAACTCCTTTCTTAGGGTATTTTTGTCTTGCAGCCCTGGAAGAAAGAGGGACTTTTCACCAGTGCTTTGGAGCCAGTACTTTGAATCCATGGAGGATGTTGTGGTGGAAAATGACACTGGCAAGGATATATCCTTATGTTTTCAGATTTTATTTGTCATAATCTCAATGACTGGGGCTGTATCACTTATTTATTGGAGGTTATTGAGGGTTTTTTCAGCTTTTTCATGTACTGCTTCTCATCTTCCATTATGACCCTTGCAGGGCTCCATATCAGGAACTAGAATTATTCCTTTTAAGCTGTTCCTAGCAAGGCCGTTGTTTCTTTAGTAATCATTAGTGTGAAAGGAGTATTATTTCCAATGGCTCAATACCATATTTTGCAGGGAAACACTCGTCAGGTTCCCATTCCTATTGGAATCAAACCTGTTGATTGATTTTTGTTAACAGCTTCAGTGGTACAGCAGGTAAACCTTGACATGAACCTTTTGATGTTGATAAATACTTCCAAATTTCTGGCTGATGTGGTGATGCCATGAGTCTTCTTCCAGTGCCAGCCAGGTTTTTGTCTGCAGGTGTTTCTACTCCAAGATAAAGAAAACCTAACTTTCAAGCTATTTCTCTCCAAATACCAATTTAGTAATTACTCCTTTGATTCCAGTAGCATATGATGCTTTGAAATGAGAGAATTCTCTCTCCTAGTTTTTTTGCTCAGTTTGCCATTATGTATTTGTCCACTTGATCTCAGAACTCTACATGGTCCAGCTCTGGAAGAGTTCCAGGCCAGGTCGGATGAGGCTTGAAGCAATGTGGTCTAGTGGAAGGTCTCTCTGCCCATGGCAGGGGGTGGAACTGTGTGAACTGTAGGGTCCCTTCCACAACCCAAACCATTTCCATGATTCATAATATGCACCTTGTCTGCATTTAATGCAAGGGCTGTGCAATCCCTTCAATATGAAATGAAAAGCATGATAGAGCTATTTGGATGGGTTGTGTATATAAACATCCCAATTTAAGCAAATCTTAGTTGTTTTGAATTTTTTTCTGCACCCTTTAGAGAAGCTTCAACTTCTCTATGAAGGTTGTGGACCGATGTGAACTGTGGAAGCAGCTGAGTTAATGGGGGGGTTGGTGCCCTCTGCTCTGCCCCAGTGACCTCTTAGAGTAATTCGGATTGAGTGGGACTTTAAATCTCATCCCATTCCTCCCTCTGCCATGGGCAGGGACTCCTTTCACTATCCCAGGTTGCTCCAAGCCCTTTCCAACATAGAGATGGGGCAGCCACAGCTTCTCTGGGTAACCAGTGCCAGGGCCTCCCCACCCTCACAGGGAAGGATTTCTTCCCAATACCCATCTAACCCTGCCCTCTGGCAGTGGCAAGCCATTCCCCTTGTCCTGTCCTTCCAAGCCCTTGTCCAAAATCCCTCTCCAGCACTCTTGGAGCCCCTTTAGGCACCAGAAGGGGCTCTAAGGTTTCCCTGGAGCCTTCTCTTCTCCAGGCTGAACACCCCCAACTTTCCCAGCCTGTCTCCAGAGCAAAGGGACTCCAGCCCTTGGATCAATTTAGTGGTTTTCTAGTTTTCTCTCAGTTGTTCAGTTAACTATTGTGCACAGGGGTGAAAGGGTGGGGGCAGGAGATGTGGGAATTACAAGAAGGAGAAAAACTGTACAGCTGGAAAACATCTCTTGAAGCTTAAATTCATTTACATTTTGTCCAAGTAATGCTTGAACATAATCAGAGGGATAAATGGTAAACACAGGGATAAAAACAAAACACTGTTGGGTATTGCAGTCTCCAAAATACATTAAAGCAACTTTGACTAACTCTCTGAAATGTCCTTAACTGTTCATACACTTTTCGAATTTACAAAAGCGGGTTGGAGGGGCCTGTCCTGCTGCTGTTACATGGTGGAGGCCACTCTGGCCTGTCCTGGGCTGTGTTTACTGTAAGTAAAGCTGCTGCTTGAGATAAGTAAATGTGTGTGGAAGTGTAGCTGTGTGAGTTTGGATTCAGCTCAGGGAAACACAGGAAAACAATATTATGAAAAATAATAACAATGCTATCTTTGTGTGGTTGAAGTCCTGCTGAGAAACCTCATTTGCTGCTCAAGCCACTCTCTGAAACACAGACTGAAACTCTGAAACAAAAATTGAGGTGGTGTCAACCAGGAGTGGCTGTGGGAACTGACCAGACCAGAATTTCTCCATCCCACCCATTCCCTTTGAAAAATTGAGTTAAGGAAGAAAACTGAAGGTCCCAGTAAAGTAAAATCACTTGCAGCCTGGGATGTTTATTTAGGACCTTTTTAATCCAGCAACTCTTTGAGCATTCTGATGTCCTTAATGAAAAAATGCTATAGGATGATTTTCATGGAATTGCGACCCCTCTGTGTTTTCCCTGTGCCTTTGTTCCCATTTAAGACCTTTTAACAGTTTAATGGGATGTTAGTGACTTCTTCATTTGAATATCTGCTTAAAGGCTGCCAAGAATGACCATTTTACAGGAGTAACCAATAACTACTCTTAAATTCCCAACAGGATTGTTGAGTCATCCTGATGAACTAGACAGAAACCATCTTATAATATGATGAGACATCAAAAAATTGCTTTTTCAACTGCACTGTAATTTTGTTATTTGGAATATTCGTTAGTTTTAACACCTGCTGCAGAATTTGTGCATTCCGGAGTGAATTTGTCCCAAGCAATCAAGTGTTAAATGTTTGGGATTAACCACAGTTTAAGAAAACCAACCCAAACTCCTCCCTCAAAATGAAAACATGATTTGGGAAGCCTTAGGAGTAACCGTCTATAAATAAAGTAACAGCCTGCAGTATGTTCCTCTTTTCTCTTGCTTTTTGAGCAGGGAGCTTCTTGGATGAGAAGCTTGGACTTCTAGTGACCAAAATACTCCTATTTGGATAAAACTCAGGGCACTGGAAATTTTTCTATTTTCTTACATCCCACCAATGATCCTCTTTCCTTATTGCCTACTAATAATAATCTGATTTTTAGCAGCAGACCTCTGTTAAATTGTTGCCATGGTGCATAAAGCCCTTACAGACTGAGGTTTTGCAGTGTCTTTAAGGACTAGGAAATACTAACTTCAGGATTCAGTGGGGTTTGGGAGAGCAACTGCTACAGCCTTTTAGGACTTGAATAACTAAAAAATCAAAATAAGAGGGCTGAGTAGCTTTTGCCATTTATGTAGGTGGTTCCGTTAAGAATTCCTCAGCAAATTCCTCCATTCCTGCAGGGCTGTTATTTAAATAATCAATGATTCCTTAACATGGAAGTCTTCCTGTCAACAAAGAATGCCACTTAATCTCTGCAATCCCTGAAGTAATTTAGTTAAATTGATCTGCCAGGGACAAATAGAGCCATAATTGTGTTGCAGCCCTACTTTACCTTAAAAAAAATTCCCCGCTTGTTCCCCTTGACCTCTTTGGACTAAACAGTTTTTATACATTTCAACTTGTAAATTTCTATAGTTTGAGAGTAAATTGAACGTGAGCTGCAAAGTGGCTGCTTCATCTTTATGTCAGGCATGTACAAAAGAATTAGTTTTGTACCCTATGGGGCTTGGAGAGGAAGGGAATTCCTTTGGTGTCCATAATCCCACTGCTGTTTCAGTTTTCAGAAGTGCTGCAGAGCTTAAATTCATGATTTGAAGAAACCCATGTAATATTTGATGCACAGGGAAATAAATGTCCTTATTAACAGTGACAAGGATGGACCTTTGGTTTATTAAGGATAATTTTATGGAATATTCTTGCTTGCGTCTGTAACACCTTGTCCAATCTAGGTTCAGCCACTTTGTTGGCAGTGAAGGGTTTTTAGGGAGTGCTTGATGTTGCTAATCCCACTCTCTCGGTCCCTCCTTGCAGTCTGCAATCATTAACAGGATCCAGTGTAGGATTGTGGCTTTGGATCTCCGAGGGCATGGTAAGTCAAATAAATAAACCTGGGATCACATCAGTGTGTTACACACACTGTTTTTTTAAAGGTGTAGTGAATGACTAAGAAAGCGTCCTTAAGGCATCCCAATTTTTATTCAAAAGCGGAGATGGAAAAGCAGCTTCTTCCAGGAGCTGAGATTCCCTGAACTTATGTGCAAGGCACTGGCAGGTTTGTTCTTCCACCAGCCACCTCCTTCATACTTCCATGACCTGTAGGGGATCTTTATCATGAGAAATAAGGTCTGTTCTTTAATTTTAAGATACATTGCAAATATGACATAGTTATGGGCAATATTTCCAATCCATAATGCAATAACTGTTCCTATTAATTCTTTGTTAATTATTCATGTTCACTGCACCAGGCTCTCTCAATATCTGTGCCAAAAACCTTTTTACAGTCCTTGCTCTTAAGTCCTGAGGGGGCCTGAAGGTTTTCAACTCAAGTGAATTTAACTTGGGTTGTTTGTTTTTTTTTCTAGGAGAAACAAAAGTTAGGAATCCTGAAGATCTGTCTGCAGAGACTATGTCCAAGTAAGGAAGTTTATGTTCATTTCTCATTTCACAGATCTCTTATTTTCTTTCCTTGAGGGAACAATAAACTACTTGAGGACATAAAACATTCATTCAAGTAGCTAGGAGATTTCATTTCACATGATTCTGGTAGTTATCCCTTCTTTTCCTTCCATTTTGGGACAGTTTGTTTGAAATCATATCTCTCCCAGGTGAGTCATACTCCAAACTGAAATTGTTGTTTTCTGGGTCCCTTCAGTTTTTAAATTCAGTGGCTCCATATCAGTGAGCACTTTAAACCTACAACACTTGCTAAAGAATTCCTAATAGTGGGGAAATGCTTTCCTTGGAGATCCCTGGGGATTTTAGCCTGAAATCACCATTTTGGCTCTCCTTCAGCTCCTGGAGCAAGCATTCAGGCAGATGCACCTTGGACTGGTGGCACCCCCAAAGTCTGGGCTACAGACTGAGATTTCAAGCATAGAGTTGCTTTTCCCAGCTACTATGACCTGCTTTGAGGTGGAGATCCCTGTCTTGACAAAGCTGTAAGAAAAGAAAATACTCACTGTAAAGCACATTGTGCTCTGCCCATGTTTAGCACAAAGAGACTCTTTGCTATGACTACAGTTAAATCATTAAGGATTTCTTTAACCTTCACATGACAAATTTGCTTAGTTTGTTTTGGGGAGGCCATGTGTGAAATGGATTCTGACTTCCATTGTGCACCTTATTCCTGCTGCTTATGTCTTGTCTGGTTCTGGTGTATTACTGTCCTGAGGAGATGCCGAATGAAATAATTAGAATTTTTTAGATCTGGAGCAGCACCACTAAGTGGGAAAAACAAGTCCCTTTTGTTTTCAAACCTTTCCCTCATCTTACCAATGAACCTGAAAATTAATCCTATATATCTTTTAAATGGGAGCCTTAAATTAGAGCTAGTTTTATGCTTGGTCTTTTAAATCAAATCCTCAAGCAATTTTCTCTAGCAGAGCAAACAGGCTGGTCAAATTACTTTTTCAGTTCTTTTCTGTTTTCAATACTGGTCAGTTATCAGGTTCCTTGGAATGGTTGTAGTCAGGAAAGCAATTGGGATGTCTTTAAACTACAGTGCTTTTCAGTAGATTTCAGCTATTAGCTCTGCTGCTGTTTTAAGAGTTGAGGATCACGTCATCCAGCTTTCCCATATTGGGAAAAGTGACAAGAAGTCACAGCTTCAGTTTACCAAGGTTCCTTATGGAAGAAGTGGGGAAATTGCTCCTTACCTTGAGATATCTGTGCTTGTAGGGAGTCAGTCTTTTTGCTCATGCTCAGTGTTGTTCATCTTCGCCTCAGTCAGTTAAACCTAGCTATTTTCTCCCTCTAATTCCAAACAGTTCCTTCTTTCAGAACAATTAATTTCTTGCTCTGTGCTTTCATGAAAGAGGATTTGACAGTTTTGCTCACCTTTTATTTAACATTCTCGCCAGCAAATGTCAACCTGAAATGTTTTTCGTCAAGGAATTACAGAATTGGGTTGGGAGGAACCTTAAAGCTCATCTGCTTATGCATAGGGACACCTTCCCATAGGCTGGGTTGCTCAAATTTCTTTTAAATGGTATCTTTTAAATTAGAACTTTTGCTAATAAAAATGGAAATGGCATGGATGTTCAGGAAAGCATTGTCTTGAAGAATTTCCTGCACTGATACTGAGATGAAGCAGTGACAGAAGAATAAACTTGTTACCTGTAGGTTAAAAGATGATTTCAAGCCAGAAACATCTATTAGATCAATACTTTGTCCTCATGTAGAGGTGAAGATACCAACCATGATTTGCTCTCCCTCTGGCAGAGATGTTGGGAACGTGGTAGAAGCTCTGTACGGGGACCTTCCCCCACCTATCATGCTGATAGGGCACAGCATGGGAGGGGCCATTGCAGTGCACACTGCAGTCGCAAACCTGGTGCCGAGTCTGCTGGGCCTGTGCATGATTGATGTCGTGGAAGGTGAGTGTGGGTTCCCTCAGATGGGCTTGCAACCCCTTGGGTGGATTTCCCCCTTCCACTTTTTCCTTTAACTCCAGATCCCCTGGATACAGAAAGTTTTGCCCAGTTTTTAAACCAATTCTATCCTCCTAAAATAACCTGCTTACACAAAAATCATTCTAGTGTGACTTTTCTTCCTTCTTCTCCTCCTCCTCCTCCTTCCCCTCCTCCCCCTTCCCCTGCTGCTAGCTGCTTTGAAATATTTTCTTCTTAGTGGGGGCAAGGGCAGCTTTTCCTATAAAGTCTTACACTAATCACTGTTTCCTTCTTCTCTTACTATCTGAATGTCTTACCTTTTCAAATACTAATTTTCCAACATGACCATTGGCTTAGGAATACTGTGTTTCCTTAACAAAATTAAATCCCCAGATCGCTCCAGCTCTCTCTGAATGTATTGCAGCCAGTTCTGTATAAAGGAATATGGCAATGATTTCATCGGATGCCACAAAGCGGAAATATTTGCTTTTAGGAACAGCAATGGATGCCTTGAACAGCATGCAGAACTTCCTGAGGAGTCGTCCCAAAACATTCAAGTCACTTGAAAATGCCATCGAGTGGAGGTAAGGAGTGGATTAGTCTTTAAAATCACTTGTCTTCCCTGTTTCCTCGCAGCACTTTTCCCACATGAATTTTAAACTCACGGTTACAGTGACAACATGGGGTTTGAAGTTGATGTTTATCATGAGCCACTCCAAATTCCTTCTGAGAACAGGATTTGGGAATGGTTTGGAGAAATATTGAACATTAGAGGGATTCTGCTTCTGGGCCTGCTGATTCTTGAATTTCTTCAGTAAATATTTATATCCTATTATTTTTTTCTAGTGTAAAAAGCGGACAAATACGAAATCTCGAATCTGCCAGAGTTTCTATGGTCGGTCAAGTCAAACAGTAGGTTGCTTTTGGTTTATTTTAAAGCTCTTAAAATCATCTAGAGTGTTTTATAATATTTGCTACATTAGCGCACTTGAAAAGGAAAATTTCTTTGAGCAAAACCCACAAGATTAAAAAAAAATTCACTGTTCTATAAAGTTTAACTGTTTTGTGTTGCTTGGTTTTCCTGCCTTTCTGCACACATTAAGAAATAAATGTTATCTGAAATTTTGCACAAAATGGAGTTACCCTTTTGGGTGTGGGATCTTGCCCATCTCTTTAGAAATTGTTAAATAATCTATTGCATTCCAGGAGTGATTTGAGGTAGGTTTGGTGGTGGATCAGAGTAACCTGCTTGTGGCAGTTGAACCTTTGACATATCTGGAGCCTTTACAAATGTCTCACAGTCCACTAAGAAAAGCTTAAGTTGATTTTTTGACCACTTCTACCTCATCTAAGGAGCTGTTTGCATTTCTCTTTGCGCTGGGATACTTGTGCTGCTCAATCCCAATCTTTCATCCAGACCTTCTTCTAAACTTGAAGGTTTGTATTTTTTTGCCCAGTACCTGAGAAATTCACTATAAATGAAATCCTGTGTGTTTTTCTGGTTTGCAATTTTTATTTTTGGCAAGGAATCAGTTTCTGGTTTTGTTTCCACAGGTGTGAAGGGGCTGCCAGTCCTGAATGTCCTAAAGCCATAGTGGAAGGAATTATTGAGGAGGAGGAGGAGGAGGAGGAGGAGGAGGAGGAGGAGAATGAGGAAAGGGGAGGCTCTGTCATCAAAAGGAAGAAAGAAGATGACACAGAGGTGGGGAATTTCTTGCTGTGTTTTCAGCTTCCCCTGCAAGTGTAGTCATCAGTAATTACCCAAATCATTCTGACTTGAAAAGGAGCAACTCTGTGGATGGAAAGCTCCAAGTCTGAATGTTCAAACAGTTTGTGAACTATTTGTGTTAGTGAAAAAATAGCAAATTGATTGTCCTGAGTCCCTCAGCCTTGTCTTGAAGTCTGTTCTCGTAGTGTAGTTCCTGCTGACTTTCTTGTTCTCTGCTTGTGTAGTTGGACTGTGATTTGGAGAGAAATTTGGGGCAGGGAGGGATCATACTCTGGAAATGTGTGATCCACCAGATGGAGCCAGTATTTTTATGTATATCTATATATATATGTGCGCTGCAGATGGCTCCCTGAGTTCATTTTCTGCCTGCTGTTTTCCTGATCATTAACACAGAGCTCGTTCTCTCCCCTGCAGACAAAGAAGGAACATTTATACACATGGCGGATTGAACTGGCTAAAACAGAAAAGTATTGGGATGGCTGGTTCAGGGGTTTATCCAACCTCTTCCTGAGCTGTCCCACTCCAAAGCTTTTGCTTTTAGCTGGTATGTATGTCTCCCAGTCCTGTTTAGGTGTTCAGTGATGTCCCACTTGTATTTTAGAGAATAGGGTGAACATTTGTTTCTCTGGGAGTAGCAAACCTGCCTCTTCCACATTGGCTTTTCTATATCTCTTGAAATACTGTGTGATTTGAACTTCTCAACTGAAAGTAGGCCCTTTTTGTACCTTAGTAGGACATAAAGTGTGTAACCAAGACAAATCTTTTAATTTGCAATCTTTTAAAATGCTCTTGCATTTTTTTGGCTATGTTTCTTTCCTGTCACTTCACTCTCTCAAGGTGCAGCAGTGAAATGTCCTTGTGGTGGGTGGCAGAGGTGTTTATTTTATGTTTTTCAAGCTAATGGCTCTTTCAAAATACAGTCATGTTGTCTCTGGCATTTCTCCAATACATCTGTTTATTTGATTGTAGGGGTTGACAGGCTGGATAAAGATCTGACCATTGGGCAGATGCAAGGTGAATATTTAATGTTGTTACCCCAGCTTTACTGTAAAGCTCTTTTTGGAGGACAGCTTGTTGCTATGGGTAAAGTCTATATCCAAACAAATATGCATTAAAGAATTAGTCCATCCCAAAGTATTCTCTAACTCTTGTGCTTGAGGAGGGGTGGGGAAGTTGCGGAGGGAAAGTCCGAATTAAAAGTTGAAAAGGGTTGTTGCTGTGAGTTTGGTTAAGTCCAGTGTTCAATGTTCCAGCTGTGGAGCTCCCACGTTTCTCTTGGATCCGATTGTCTGTGAGAGCTTCTTTCTAATCCATTTTCCCCATTTCTAGCTACATTCCTGATGTTCCTGTGTAGAATACCTGGGACCATCCAAAATTGTCCCATCTCCTGGTGTTTCTGGCAGACATCAAACCAATATTAAGCATCTTCATTATTATTCTGAGATTTGGGTAGGGTTTTTCCCCATCCCAGCTTTCCAGAGCAACCAGTGCTGAAAAATAGTATTGGATAGCAGGATAAACATTATCTTAAGGTAGATTTATAACAATTCCAACTCTGAAAGGAGTTGCATTGAGAGGCTCTGAGAAGTTTAGCTTCATCACTGTCTATAACTGCCTGAAGGGAAGTTATAGCCAGGTGGGGGCTGGTCTCTTCTCCCAGGCACTCAGCAATAGGACAAGGGGGCACGGGCTCAAGCTCTGCCAGGGGAAATTTAAGTTGGATATCAGAATAAAATTCTTTACAGAGAGAGTAATCAGGCATTGGAATGGGCTGCCCAGGGAGGTGGTGGATTCACCATCCCTGGAGATTTTTAAACAGAGATTGGACATGGCACTGAGTGCCATGATCTAGTAAATGGACTGGAGTTGGAGCAAGGGTTGGACTCGATGATCTCAGAGGTATTTTCCAAACCAGTCGATTCTGTGATATTTACTCATGGGAACCTGCTGTAGTTACACCTGGGGAATGTGAGTTATGAAGCTGATCCATGTTTTCTTTGGAGACCATCTCCTGCTTTGTGTTGTACAGTTTGCCCAGACTTCCATGCCATCCCTAGTCCCTCTTTGCCAGATGCATAGTGAGATTTCTTAGTGAAGAATGTGAGATCCGTGTACTGACTCTTGATCCACAGGGAAGTTCCAGATGCAGGTCCTCCCACAGTGTGGCCACGCAGTCCATGAAGATGCTCCAGACAAGGTGAGCCCCCCACCATGTGGTTGAAGCTATGTGGTCTTCCCAGGTTAAATGCAAATGGGTTCTGTTCCTTACCAGGGAGCAGAGATTATACTTCAGAGGTTTTTTTTTGGCACCACCACTGGCTTTTCACAAACAGCTTAGATTTTGAAGCTGGCTGGAAAGCCTGAGCTAAGATGTTATAATGCTGGGTTGGGGACATACCTAATTCTTCCCAGTGCGGATTTCTTATCCCTGCCTTTCTTCATGCAGTTCACCACTATCCCTTGCACTAAGCTGCAGCTTTAGGGGTTGATCTGCCTTTTGTTGAATTGAGTGGCTCACATTTTCTAAATGGAAACTACATGTTCCTGAAACAGCTTTCAGACTGAGAGAGCAGTGCTGCCTCTAGGCACTGCTGGAATTGGTGTCCAGATAGAAGCAGGAATGTGGTTGGGATCACATGATTTAAAGCTCTGATGGCTGCAAGTGTAATACTCTGCCTTTCTGTGTTTCATTTTACCAGTATGAAATAGGTATTTTTATCTAAACATACTGATGGATATTGGGAAGCAATTCTTGACTGTGAGTGTGGTAAGGCCCTCACCTTGAGAAGCTGTGGCTGCCCCATCACTGGAAGTGTTCAAGGCCAGGTTAGATAGGGCTTAGAGCAACCTGGGGTAGTGGAAGGTTTCCTGCCCATGCAAGTGGATGAGCTTTAAGATCCCTTCCAACCCAAACTGTTCCAGTATTGCTACTGTCGGGTTATTGTCTTGCTTTATTCCTTATAGGAATAATTTGCCTTGTGATTTTACCAGATCTTGTTTTAAGAATTACTGAAAGGGGTGGAGAAAAGGTTTGGTCAATTTTTGATTGTGAGATCAGTGTCAGAGTCAAGATGGAAGGAAGTATTTTATATATATGTATGTGTATATATATACATATAGGCATGTATATACAGAGCTCTTGTTTTAAAGGAGCAAACTTGACTCAGCAGGAGAACCATGAGGACATGGGGAGGACATTGGGAATGCTGCAGGTTTGGAAAACTGCCTGGATTTCTTCTTTTCTTTGTGCCCCTTTAAATGCTGCCTGATTTTTCCCCATTCCCTCAGGTTGCTGAAGCTGTTGCAACATTTCTGATCCGTCACAGATTTACAGAGCCCATCGGTGGATTTCAGTGGTAAGGAGTCCTGGAAGCTGGAGTTGTGCTGCCCTTGAACAGAACTTTTGCTCCTGCTGCCTGTTTGGCTCTTGAGGTGGGAGGTTGGAATTTTGGCATAATGCTAAAAACTACAGGTAAACAAACAGCTCTGAGTCACAGCCATTAATGCATTTGGTGTTTATGTGCTTTGATGCCATGAGTGACGCCCCTCAAAAACAGGACTTCGAGCCACGTTAGTGTAGGGTAAGATAAAAAGTAAAGGTCCTTTAATAACACAGGGCCTACAGCCCACAGGAATACATGATGACATGCATGTGCCCCAGTTCTTGTTTCCATGACTTTTATAATAAGATCCCTCCAATCATTGCTTTACACATTTCTCAGTCCAGCCCCAGTCCCACCCCTGGTCCAACCCCTGGAATTGGGTCTGGGGTCATCAAGACCATCTGTCTTCATCATCTCCTCTTCCTCGGGCACACAAAGGTCCCTTGGAGTTCATCCAGTTCTGACTTCTGGGTCACTCTGACCTGTGTTTATGTTTCATTCTGTAGGCCTTCCGATATCCTTCAGCTCTACCTTGGAAAGGAGTCTAAACAAGATTAATTAACTAAAGGAATTTGAGCTCCTTGTTCTGGGACAGGGGTAGTGATAGAAAGGCATTAAACTTAAACTGTTAGAAATATTAACCCTCTAAAAATCTACAACTACTGTGTTGTGTTCCTAAAATCTTCAAAATGTGAAAATCAGAACAAAAACCCTTTCGGCCTCAGTCCCCCCTTTTAGAAACAGACAAAACTCAAAAATTTTGTCTAGGTTCTACTACTTAAACTTAGCATTACACTAAAAGATAAACAAAAACTACAGTATTAAATCTTACAGCTAGCTATTATGCAAAACACTAATGATAAACGTAACTAAACAGTTGGTTTACGTTCAGTAACCATGAAGTAGGTTTGTGAAGACTTTCTAAGAGTTACTTGATTTAAAGTACTACATGAGACAAACTATGTACTTTTCTGAAGCTGCAATAGCATCTGAGGGCTGATTTTGGATGATTTCAATGACAGTGTTTTTTCTAATTGCCTTACTTTTAGAGATGGGATCTCAAGGTCTCTGGAATTCCATAGGATTTTCCAAAGTTTGTTTCATTCATCAAAATGCCAATTAGGGCAAATTGCATTTCTCATCAATTGCTGGTATTTGAATACAAATACAGCAGTCAGTTTTGAAGGATTTCAGATATGTGGCTAGGGTCACATGCAAGTTTTGATTTCAAATTTCAGCTAAATTCATAATGCAAATTTAGCAATCTTTTTGGTGTTTTAATTAAAGCCAAATGCAACCGCAAAATTCGGTTCTAAACTAATTCATGATTAGTAGCAATGCAAATAATACATACAAAAAGTAATTTAAGAAAGTAATAGTCTCTGTTGCCCTTGTTTGAGGGGCAGAGGACTTCTGTCCTGCAGTAAGTCCAGGAAACCTGCTATGCAAAGAAAACAGTCAATTTTGTTGCTTAGGATGACATCAGGTTGTTAATTTTTGAAGTGGTCCTGGAGTCTGTATCACAGGGGTACAGTTCTGTCTTTCACTGTGGTGTAATTAGTTGACAGTACTTGAGATGACTCTCTCTAGTCAGCATGCAGACGTCAGTGTCCCATCTTTCAACAGTTCTCAGTCTGGAACAGGAATGTTCAATTTCATGGGCTTTTGGAGTTTCTGCAAAGTAAAAGGAAATCTAGACCATTTAATAATTTTGCAAACCAAATTTTTCTTATGTGAATATGAGGAATCAATGAAACTGTTGTTTCTCTGCCTTAGCTATAGGCAAGGCTGGGGTATGTAAGGTATCTTATGTCTCTTGTATCTCTTCACAAATTTTGCTAATTTGAGTTTTAGGAGTGTGCAGTTTTGCAAATCTCAGGCAATTTTCAAAGGAATCTCGTATTTCAGAATTCTTGCATTTTGACAATACAAAAGCAGATTCAGCTTTTATAACATGAAGGGGTTGACTGCTAGCCACAAATTCACAGGCCCATCAGGAGCTTTCCACTACCAAGCTGTGTCTGGAGTTTCTGCAACACCAAACATCATCTTGGCACTAGTAATTGCTCCTCACAGAGTGCTTGCATTCTCTGAGTGTATTTCAGGCCCCATCGAGGTCAAGCCATCCTGCCACAGCCTGCCCTGACTACAGTCAGTCCCCTCCACCTCACGGAGTAGCTGTACAGGAGCTCCTTGCCTCCGTGTATAAAAGCATTTTCACTGCTAAATTGTATATGTTTATGTTAGCATGTTAAATAACAATGGCATCTTCACATATTGTGAGCCATAATGCGGGTCTCTAAAAGATCATTTTGCTGAAAGAAATCTAAGAGACATAAGAGCATAAAAAGTTTTCAGGACATGACTGAAATTCACTTAATTAGGCTAAAATAGGGTACAAGCATCACTTAAATGACTTAAACAAGCTAATCAGCTATGATGTTACCAGTTCATTTCAAAGATTGCAGGCTTAGATGTAACTCAATGTTCATGAGAGAGTCCACTAAATCAGTTCTTTTAATCCTTCAGCTTCACTGTTGTGACTAGCTGCTTGCTTTCTTGTCTCGTAACACAGGACACACAGGACTTGTTCTGCTTCTTTGAGGCTCAGTGCTTCACAAACTGTAACAGACACTAGATGATAAGACGTTAGAGACAAGCTTACAATAAACAAATTTGAAGTTACAATCACACAACTCCTGTGTAGAATTTTCAAACCAGGTTTAGAGAAATTTCTCTTACATGTAACAGCAATTAAAGAGAAGACATGGTTGTTCTACACAATGCTTGCACAATGATGTTTTCATTAACTTTGCTCCCAGATTGGATTCTTGAGAGGCATGTCCTTCAGGTCTAGTGGTGACAGACTCCTTTGGTTGTCTGCAAATAATCATATTCTAATAGCAGATGGTTAGTTACATTAAAGGCAAAAATGCATAGGTGGCAACTATTGATTGCTTTTGCACCAATATGACACTGCTCCTAGTTCTCAGCAGCCTCAGAGCTATGCCGAGACAGACATGCTACAAGCTGGAGCAGCTCAGAGCAAACTCAGAATACAGAGACTACCCCAGAGAGTTTTTGGTTTCGCTTTGCCAATCTGTCTCGGTGTATCAGGTGTTGAGGCTTCTCTAGATTGGAAATGAGAAAATTGCAAACACAGACAATCTTTAAACAGGACACAGGCTCTTAAACTTAAGTTGGTGCTTTAACATTCATCTAGGTTGTAATGAACTGAGTTTGTTCAGTCAGCTTGTAACATAGTAACACTATCACCCTTTCTCCTCCCCCCTTTTCGTTCTGGGTGGCAGGGGTAGAGGGAAAATGCTGGAAATGCTCTTGAGGGTAGAGGAACTCGCCTCCCCCCCCACCTTTTCTTGCAATTAGAAATTTTGCACACCTGGGCAAGGCAGTCGAGATGATCAGGCTGCCTGCCTGCTTGGTGGGGAGTCCTGTATTCTAGGACAAGGTGTTTAAATCCTCTGCCTGCTCAGTGAGGCAGGTATGGATTGTTAGCAACAGGGATAGAAAGTAAAGGGCCGCCCACAGCCCCCCTGGCTGTAGGTCTGGGCAAGGTCTCAGCTGTAGGTGCTGACCCTGGGCCTATGCTGGCATCTGCTATTGGCATAGTACTGGCTTTGAGTACAGCTTCCCTGGCCCTCTTTGGCGGGGCCACGCCAGCTCTTAAGGGAACGGTCCCGTTCCTGATGGCCCTTGGGCTGGCCTCTGTTGCCTTAGAAACCGTGGCGTCCAGAGCCGCTGCCGGTGTTGCCCCCGGCTCTGGCCCTGCTGTGCAGTGCTGCCCACCCAGCTCTTTGCCGGCTTCACTTGCTGCTCCAAGGGGAGCAACGCTGACAGGAGTTAGTTCTACGGTCCCGGGGGTGGACCTGCCCGGGATCAGGGATCCTGGACAGTGTTCTAGTTCTTTTCTTTCCCAAAAGCTACTCATGCTTTGTTTACAAGGAGTTTCAATAGCAACACTCTCTGCTCCATTTCTAGTGAGGGAGCACAAAGAAAACTTTCCTTTCCTTGCTTTCCCAGGAAGAGGCAAAGATGAAGATGCCTTCCTCCCTCTGGACCCACTTTGGCTCAGCTTTGCTCTTAGCTTTGCTTTATAAAGGTGACACAAAGCCTCCTCTCCAACCGCAGACAAAAGGCAAACTAGCACTGATTTTTCTCTCTCCCCACCACGAACAAGGGAAGGGAAAGCAGGAAGGAGACCATGTCTCTCTGCTCCTGTGCTTTTTGCAATCTTGGTGTCAGGAGCAGCTCTCGCCACCCTGCCTCTCTGCACAGGACACGCTGACTGCCGGGCAGGGGCAGAGCTGGCCGTGCCGCCTGTCCCTGCCTTTGCATAGTCACGAACAGCAGAGGCAGGAGATGGCAGAAGGGACGGTGCTTGGCTCCCCCTCCCCGCTTTTCCCCGCAGTCTCTGCTAAAGCCCCCTTCGCCCCCTTTTCTGCCACCGCAGCTGCTGAAGGGGCAGCAAAGCCAGTGCCCGCTCTGCTCTCAGCAGCGGGAGAGCCCAGCATGGAGGAGCAGCCCACGGCCGAGCGAGACTGATCCTGCTCTTGCTGCAGCTGCCTCTCGGTCACAAGCACCTCTTTTCCGCTGGTACCCTCACGACTTTTTGCTGCTCTAGCTGCCCAAGAGGAAGCTCTGTTTGCTTGCCCAACAACTCTTGCCTGTTTGGCTCCTGGCCCCGGGGATGTATGTGCTGCCTCCCCCGCACTCGCTCTATCTGCTTGCCTGGCTACCCTGCTCCTGCAGCCACTCTCGCAGCTGCTGGCTCTGCCGATTTCCAAGGCCAACCCTGCTGTGCCTGGCCCCTCTCTGCTATCTCTGCTTCACCCCTCCAGGTGGAGCAATGCTGGCAGAAGTCAATTTCATGGCTCTGGTGGAACCTGCTCCTGGCTGTCCTGGGACAGCTGCTATGCCAAGCTTTGCTTCTCTATGAGGTTCTGCTTGCGCTGCATATGCGCTTGCCTCAGTGTCCCCGGGAGCAGCCTCAGTGTATCCCCGCACCCGTGGGACAACCTCAGTGCATCCCTGTATCCGCCAGGACAGCCTCCTGGGAGGCTCTGAGGGTCCTGGCCCATTCTCAGAGTTTCCTTTCCCAGGAGCTGCTGGGCTTCTGGTTACTCATTTGTTTACAGGGGGTCTCTATGGCAACTCCCCCACTCCCTCTCCCATAGGGAAACACAGAGAAAACACCTTCCTCTTTGCCTCCTCAGGAGGTGGCAAAGGTACTTTCTTTCTCAAGGGAACGAAAACACTCCCTCTCTCTCCCTTTGGGGACACAGACCCTTCATGGTCTTTAAAAGAAAAGTAAGTTAGAAAGTTGAGATTATTGCTTTTGTTAATCTCCCAGGCTAGGACTAGCCTTGAATCCAAGAAGCTGCGCCACAGCCACGCTTGTCTTGGCTTCTCCCAGCCCAGCTCCCTGAGCTCAGGGACAGCCACTCTATTCCAGAAACTCAGCTTTGCCTTAGCCTTTCCACCAGGCTGGCCCCAGCTTATCTTTGCTTTTCTTTCTTTACTACAGAGGTACCAATACAAATCCTCTTTTTCAACAACAGACAAGATGCAAACCACTGCTTCATTAAAACACGAAACTGACTGCTCTCTCACACAGCTATGAACAGGGGAAGGGAAGGCAGGAAGGAGACTGTTCTCCTCTGCAATCCTGATGTTATCCACTGCTTTGGTCTCCCTGTTCTTCTGTACTGGACAAGCTGGCTGCCCGGCAAGGGCAGTGCCTGCCGCTCTTCCCTCGCTTGTCTCTGCCTCTGCATAGCTGGAAACGCCAGAGGTGGGGAAAGGGGGGAGGGTGCTGCCTCCCTCTGTACAGCTCGGGCCGACTGCTGGGCAGCAGAAGGGGAGGAAGGGGGAAATGAGCCTGCTGCTTCCCACCCCACGCTGCTGTCTGCAGTCCCTGCAACATTTCTTCTGGCTCCCTTTTCCAGGGCGGCCTTATCTGTGACTGTGCTTACCAGAGCAACCTCGGGAAAGCCACCGGTGCCTCCCTGCTCTGCATATTTGATCTCTTCCCACTGTTTCTCTTCTTGTAACGCTTGCCTTCTCAAAGATGTTTCAGGGCTGTTAGATGCTTCCATTTCTGCAAAACCAAAGCTAGAGGGGACTCCCACGGAGTCTCCTCTTCCATGGATTGCGTATAACCCATGCTGACAAGTTACAGGCAAGGGAAAAAACTTTTCAGCACCCAGATTTGAACTGCTGGCCTCAGGAATGCCAAGCAAGCTCACTCCTCCAAGTGCTATGTTAACTGCTTTAGGCTAAGACAGAGTGATGTAATCCCAGAGAGAGGTATTCCTCTCCTTTCCAGCTGCATTCAGCTAACATGAAACCCCTGAGCACTCTGCCTTGCCCTTCCTGAAGCAACAAGGGACAAAACCGTCCCTCACCCAGGCAAAACACCCTTTTGCCCACCAGGCTGAGAAAACTGACTGGCCAGATCAGTTCTACCTCCCAGCCCAACGTATTCCCATTTCCAGGGGAAAAACCTCCCCTTAGTTTACTAGCAAAAATACCCAAAGGAACTGCTCCTTTTATCTTACCCGGTTATTAGGAGTTTCAAAGGTCACTGAAGGAATCCTCCAAAATGTGCCGGCAGTAGAGAATTCCTGCAGGATGAAACTTTGTGCTCTGGAGTCCCTTCGTGGTTCCAGAGTGCTGGATTCTCTGATTTCCACCTTTCAGGCACCAAACTGATGCTGTGAATGACCCCCCACCCCAAAAACAGGACTTCGAGCCATGTTAGTGTAGGGTAAGATAAAAAGTAAAGGTCCTTTAATATCACAGGCCTACAGCCTTCCTCTGAATTTCTCTTGTCCCTCTGAATTTCTGCCCCTTGGAAGGGAGGAGCAAAGCTGATTCCTTCCTTTATAACCTGCCAGGGGAGAAAAATGACATTTTATGGCACTTAGCTTAAATAATATTTTATTTAAGTAATCAAGGCCCTGGAAACAACTTTTATCACAATTCTTTGGCCAAGAAATACTGATGTGATAAGGTACATAAAGCTTTGTGCTTCACTTTCCAGACTTTCTATTCTTATCCCATGTGATTTCCTATCAAAATGAACTATGAAAGCCAGGTTTTCTGTCATCAGCAGTGAGAGAGGGTGTGACTGATAAGTTTGAATGGAAAAACTTCCAAAGTCTTAGTTAAACCTCACAGAAGGTGTTTTAAAATCGTATTTCAGGTGAGCAGTACAATAAACCTGTTTCTTAAGCAGTCCTGACAAGTCTTCCTGCTTTTAGTTAAGAATTCCTCAACAAAAGCTGGAAGCCCCAGAATGTGTGACACTGGACTGGCAATGCTAAAGAGTTATTGCTGCATGACTTCTTCCTTTTTTTTTCCTCTTTATCCCATGCCCTTGGGAATGAAACAGTAGGAATAGCAGGACTGGGGGCTGCATGTTTTAAGTCCAATGGAAGAATATAATGTAGGTTGATGGGAGAGAGGGAGAAGACCAAAAGACTTTGCATCTAGCTAAATTTAGGGCATTGCAGAATCTGCAGAGAATAGTTGGATTTTAACATGGGATCTTTCTTCTGCTCTTTTTTTTCCTCCTAGTGTGTTTCCTGCTTGTTAATATCCTGGTGTTCTCCAGCACTGATTCCTGTTGTAAATAAACAGCACCAAAGGCCACTGTGATGTATCCGTATCCTCTCATCTTCCAGTCCAGCAGCAGTGAGAAGTTGGTGTGAGATTCATCCTCTAGAACTAGTTGTCCAGAATGTCTAAATTCTTAGGGACTACTTTGCAGCTTCTACTGAAGACCATGAAAAGCTCTTCAGGCCCTTGGGAGTGGGATCCTCTCTGCTGCCACAAGGAAAGACCTCCTGAAATCCCAGGTAGTTGATCAGACCAATCTCCATCAATTCTCAGGCTTTCTTGGACCCAGCTGCAGAAGTGCCATGGACAGTCCAGATCCACCAAGGGCATTGGAGCACAGCCAACGGTTTCAGGATTTCTCTGTGGAATCATCTTGGAAGTGCCCCTTAGGTTTGGGTTTTGTATATACATGGTTTTTTCCCCCCAAAGCAGACGAGGAATCAGCTTTATTAGGAGTTCAGGTTTCATCTCGTTAACACCAGCTTTAGGGGTTAAGGTGTGGGAATAATTTAGAGGCCACTTCCCTGGGAAAAGTTGGATGGGATTGTAAACCAAAAAGACAAGGAGCTCTGTTTCAGTCCTGCAGTTTTCTTAGTACTTATTTCAAGTCATCTCTGAGAAGAATAGCCTGGATAGTTCCATCTACTGCAGACACATCCCAGGAAGGTGACTCTGGGCCTGCATTTATAGGGAAGACCCAAGAGCAGCAGGAACAACGTGGCCAACAGATTGTTTCTTGCCCCTGGAATGGGTTTGTGCTTTCCTTGTAGCTGCCACACACAACTCAGCAGAGCTCAGCATCTTTGAGATGAAAAAACACAGAATGGGCTGTAGGTGAAACCCTGAAAGAGCCTGGAGTCAGTCGTTCTGATATGGGTGCAGAGATGAGACAGCTCCTCCCCCCAGAACTGGAGGAAGGACTTTGTTTTCATTGTCACTTCCTGGATCATTTTGCTGCCTGCCCTCTGGAATTCTGTATGTACAGAGAGCTTTTCTTCAGGCATAAATTATCTCCAGACATAAACACTCATGGGTGTAAGAGCAGACACGTTTTGGAGCATTTTCCTCAATATTTTCCCAGTGGATGTCTGAAATCCCTTTTTTCCTGCCTGGTGTTCATAACCCGTTGCTATGGTAGGATGATTTTCGTGATTTGGGAGCTACCATTGGCATCAATGTGTATATCCCATGACAAGAGCCATCAGGAATTCTTGGCATTTCAGAGAGGTGCAGGTGGGGCAAAGGGTTTAACTTGAGCCTGGTGGAAATCCACTCATTTCTGATTCACTGGGCACAGCAGTCCTGGCCTTGCTCCTGACACATCAGGATGGGAAATGCCTGGGTTAGGGACAGGAAAAGCTTGTTCTAGAGAGCTCTCCTCCCTCCTGGCACTTTAGCCATCAGGTGATTAAAGGGAATTGCTGGTTCCCAGTACTTCCCTCTGTAAGTCACCACATGAATTACTGCATTAATTTCCTGTGGCCTTGATGTCCACCCTGTTCCTTATGGATTCGGTGGATCTTCAATAATTGACATGTAAAATAACACCTTCCCCAGACATACCCCTAAAATTGGCAAAGTGCTCTTCTCTAGGTGACTCTGTTGTTCAGTTTGTTACGGATTAAACAATACAGTGTATGTATTCAGAGTCCTGGGATAATTAAGCCTCTGGTCATACTCCTGAATGATCCTGATGAATTCACATTCCTCCTTTGGAAGTAACTTGGAGAATCCAAGGGATTCCTCACATTATTCCTTCCATTTGTGAGATGTTAAAAATAAATTCCAAACACACAGAACCCTCTATGGAAAGCAAATCTGTTTTGTATTCTCTACAAGCACCCCCTGGAAAAGGAATGACTTTTGGAATCCTGTTGGTGGGGCCTGTGTAGCCCATGTGGTCTGTAAGGGCTTATGTGGCCTATTGAATGTCTGGGGCACATCAGGCCTTTGGGGCCTATAAGGCCTTTGTGGCATATGTGGCCTGTGGGGTCCGTGGGCTTATGGGTCCTGTGTGGCCCATGGGACCTGTGGGGCCTATGAGGCCTTTGAAGCCTGTGGGGCATATGTAGTCTATGGGCCTGTATGGCCCTGTGGGGCATGTGAGGCCTTTAGGGCCTGTGGTCATAGGATTCTGTTTTGTTGTTTAACATTTGAGAGGTAAGCAAAAAGAAAATAAATATTTCAACAGCCTATATAATGGTGTGTTGCTCTGTGCTGAGCTCCCAGCCCTCCCTTACCTGAAAAAAGTAGGAATAGTTCAGGGACTGGTGCTGGAATTAAAAAAAATGGGATTCCAGGGGTAGCAGCAGTGTGGGGATGGGTGGAGGGGAAATTCCTTTCGGCTCTGTGAAGCCATGTACATTTTTGAGACTGTACTTTTGTCTGAGAAGTATTAATGCTCCTCCTACAATTTCCAGGTGGCTATGGGCTGGGATGAATGGGATTTAGGTGAACGATAGCACAGGTTGTGGGAAAAGGAACTGCAGAGAGAAGGAATGTTCTGTTCAGCTCACGAAAAACAGACACAGAGTGAATTCTCCCCAAACTCCCAGCTTTTCATTGTGGTTTTCCTGCAACCTTTAGATTATTTAGAAATCCCACTTGTTTTTGTTCTAGTTGTTGGACTGAGGATCAGTGCAAACTTTGCCAGTGGAAGATCCCAAGGCTTGGCAGGAGCAAGAGATAACGTTTTGGGAGGCTGGTGTGTCACAGGCTTCACTTTAATTTAATAAATAGGTGATAAAAATCAGGCCTAGGATGGATTTTTCCAGATTATACACACTGGAAAAAGCCTTCAGTGACTGGATGGAGCATTGGGATTGTTGGAAAAAAGATTATATTCTCTCTTACTTTGAATATACCAACCCTCAAGCAAGGAATGAAAACTCAGGCCTGTGGTTGTCCAGATGGAATTCTGTCAGACTGTGGCAGGGCATTTGCAGAGGGGATGCATTCATAGGTAGTTACTATTTTTTTCCCTTTTTCGCCTGGAAAACCTGAGGAAGCCCATTTCAGCCAAAGCTCTGCATTGCTGGACAACACAAACCTTGGAAACCACCCCCCAGGAGGATGGATTAGGAGTTAGAAGATTTTTTCATAATTGAAGCCTTGGCAAAGGTTTTCCAGAGAGGTTGTGGATTCCCTATCCCTGGAAGTGTTCAAGGCTCAGCTGGACAGCGCCTGGAGCAACCTGGTCTCATGGGAGAGGATTGGCATTGAGTGAGCTTTATGGTTGCTCTCAACCCAAATTACTCTGATTCTGTAACTTTATCACTGACATTTATTCTCCCCTCCACAATTTCCTTTTCTCTTGGGAGCAGAAAGGCATGGGAAAAAAGCCTGGCAACCAGTGATTCCCTGGTTTTTACTGGTGCTCCATGCTCTTGGATATCTAGACTTGGATCTTCAGCCAAGATCAAAAATTTGAATTTATGGCTTGTCCTTTCCAAGAAATCCTGGCCCTGGTGTATCCACCACCCTTCTCACAGCCTGCAAGTGCCCTTTGTGTTGCCTAGTCTTGCATGCCTTGATTGGGTCATCTATAGTGACCTGCCTGATGGCACCATGTCCATAAGGCATCCCAAAACTGGGATAGGGATTGACTGTTTGGTCCAAGCTCTGCTGTCGGATGCTTGGCCAATTGTGGCTGAGCATTCCCAATCTGGCAGGGTGACCTTTTACCATGTGCTGTTATTCCCAAATGGAAAATGTGTGTGTGTGTGTGTGTGTGTGTGTGTGTGTGTGTGTGTGTGTGTGTGTGTGTGTGTGTGAGTGTCAGTTCTCCAGAGACAGTGTGCCATGTCCTTTGTCGGCCTCATCCTATTCCTGTCTTGTTCCATGTCTATTTCCCTCATCTACAAATAAAGCATTTGTGAAAAGCCTGGAGCAGGAGTTCCTGCTTTCCCTTCAGCTATGGTACTTGGGCTCCTAGGAGCAGCCAGTGGAAGGAAGAGTGTTGATCCAGCTGTTCCTGTGCCATCCCCAAGCCTTGGGTTTTTTTGGTGGCTCATGGAAACCTCTTGTCATCCAAAATGCTCCTCCATCCTTTCCCTGTGCTCCAGTGTGGGAAAAAGGGGAGAATTTAGTGACAGCTGTTGCTTTGCCCACTCCTTTCTGTGACCAACTCCAATGTGTACAGAAACATCTGGAAGTAGCAAACCACGGCCCTCAGGCTGCTGAGTAACCTGTACTCTGTCCAACCATCTCTGAGTTCAGGTGTGGTTGTTCCTGTTTGAAAAAGCAGGAATTTGGGGAAATTGGAAATCCTCCAGGCTGTTTCACATTCAGGTAGGTTTGCCAGACCCCCAAAGGTTTCCTGGAGCCTATTCCAGGTTCTCCAGCTCCTGCCCTCTTGCCCAAATGCTGTTTGCAGCTTCCTCCCACCCCTGTGTGCCTATGGAAGGGTTAATGTAAGGCTGGATAAAGCAGCCAAGGAGTGATAAATGCATATTTTTTAACAAAAAGTGAGCAGGAGAGCCCTCAGGGGAGATCTGCCTGGTGTTTCCATCCCCCTTCCTGATTTTTATCCTTTTTCTTCCATCTAGGAAAGAACTCGAGATGTGGTGGTCTTGACCCCCATGGGGAGCTGGGGGGATCACAGAGGATTTGAATCTCATCCAAATGTTCCTAGATGAGGCTGGATGGATGCAGAGTTTCTGTGCTAACGGTATCCTCCAATTCAACCCTCACTTCCTCCAGGCTGTTTCCCATTGGAAGCACCCAGGGGAATGAGTAGGAGCTCTTGTCTGATCTCCAGGTGCTGCTAGAGATGCTGGCTGCCTCCTCTTGGCCTTTGTCACAAAGGAGCTCTGGTTGCATCAGAGAAATGGAATGTGTCTGCAGGCAGGCACGGGGCCAGGAGGGCTGGAAGGAGCTGCCATCTCCCAGAAACTGGATTTTGACAATTCGAAAAAAGGGTGGGAGCAGAGGGATTGAGATTTTGGTGCCCCAAAACAGAGCTGGGATCCCTGAGACTGGATTTTGGCACCCCCAAACACAGATGGGAGCTCTGAGAGTGAGGTTTTGACACCCCAAAAGAGAGCTGAGATCCTTGAGTGGATTCTGACATCCTAAAACACAGTTGGGAGCCCCAGGGTTAGGGCTTGTCATCCCAAAACAGAGCTGTAATTCCCAAGACTGGATTTTGACATCTCAAAATAGCTTTCGGAGCCCCAGGATTAGGTTTGCCACCCCAAAACGAACTCCAGTTTAGTGTCCTTTGACTTTATTTCCACCAAATTTGACCATGGCTGTGCAAGTGCCAACCCGCCCCCCCCCCTCTCCTCCCCAAATCACCACCCACTATGCTTCCACCCCCTTCTCTCCCTCCCTCCTCCCTCCTTCCCTTCTCCCCTCCCTCCCTCGCTCCAGCGTTGGGAACATGCTGTGCTGGGATGGCTTTGCCACATCCATGATCCCACGATGTCTCAGTCCCATGGATTGGCACCACATGGCCGCCAAAACTCCTGTCCATACTCATGGATCCACTTATTTGCCACTGGAAGGGACCAGGACACAGATCCTGGTTTGTCCCTGTCCTTCTGCACCCTTCTCTAACTCTGTGCTGGTATCGGGAAATTTTTTCCCTGTTACCCATGATTTTCGTGTGTTCCCTGTCCATCCAACCCCATGTCACTCCAGGGTGACACCTGGCAGCATCTCTCACCCCACTTGTCCCCAGCCAGAACAGGGCAGCCAGCATGAAGGGTGTCCCCATCACCATTCCCATTCCTCTGCAGGTTCCACCAGAAAAGAGCTGCATTCTGAGGAGCAGAGACTGGATTTTGACACCCAAAAGCAGAGCTGGGATCCCCGACACTGGACTTTGGCATCCCAAAACACAGGTGAGAGCCCCAGGGTTAGGGTTTGGCACCCAAAGCAGAGCTGGAATCCTCAAGACTGCATTTTGGCACCTCAAAATAGAGCTGGGAGCCCTAGGAATAAGGTTTGTTACCCTAAAGCAGAGCTGGGATCTGCAGGATTTGAGACCCTTCAAAGGGAGCCAGAAGCCCAAGCCGAGTTTTGGCACCTCAGCATAGGGCTGGGACACCTGGGATTGGAGTTTGACATCCTAAAACAGATCAGGGAGCTCTGGGATTGATTGTCACTGTTTGTCACCCCAAAACAGGGCTGAGATCCCCAAGACAGGATTTTGGCATCCCAAAACAGTTGAGAGCTGTGAGATCAGGGTCTGACACCCTGCAAAGGGAGCCAGGAAGCCCCAGGACTGGATTTTGACCTCCCAAAACAGGGCTGGGATCCTTGGAGTTGGGATTTGGCACCCCAAAATAGCACTGGGATCCCCAAAACTGGATTTTGACATCCCAAAACAGTGCTGGGAGTCTCAGGGTTAGGGTTTGTCACCCCAAAACACCTGGGATTCCAGAGAATGTATTTTGGCATCCCAAAACAGATGGCAGATCTGGAGTTGAGATTTGTCACCCCCAAACAGGGCTGGGAGCCCCTGGATTGGGGTTTGGCATCAGGGCAGGCTTGAGCACAATTCCCTGTAAGAGCTGACATCCAAGGAGCAGCATTCCCCCTTCACTGTTCCTAAGGGTTCAGCAGGTCCCCCTCACCGTGACCACAGGCACACAAGTTGGCAGAGATGAAAGCAGTGGAGCCCCCAGCCTCCACTGCACTCAGATGGAAAAAGCAAAAGGAGGAGCCATGGATATCCCTCTTCCTGAGATCCAGCTCCTCTGCACAGGGAAACTGAGGCAGAGTTCCTCCCTCAGTCCCCAGCTGCATTTCCCTTGCTTTGTCACAGCACAAGCTCTCTGAAATACTCCACAAACATTGCCATTTAACAGCCCACTGCAGCATTTGAGGGCTGCCCTTGCCCATCTTGCACCCTGTTCATTCTGAACCCTTCTGATAACTGCATCAGGGCCATCTCTTCGGGTGTGGGAATGAGGAAGGACTCACATAGATCATGACTGTGGTGATCCTGTTGCCTGAATTCATTCTGTAAAGGGGGCTCTTCCTGGACTGTTCCAAGAGAGAGGAGGTGGGAATGGTCAGTACCATGGGAACGGTCAGTACTGTGCTGATGCAGCTCAGCCTGAAGGCGCCTCATGCCCCAACAGCTTCAAGCTGCTACCGCTCCCTGAGAAATCCCTCCCTCTCCCTTTTTTTTCCTCTACCTCCTTCCTTCCCTCTCCCCTCATCTTCTTACTCCCCCCTCCCTTCCCAGGAACCCATCCAGGGATCATCATCCTAGGACCACCTGCCCTGCCAGGGACCATCCCAGGGACATACTGGGGAACATCTCAGGGATCACAATGGGGATGTTCCCAGGAACCATCCAGAAACTTCCCTTGGGCACCATCCCAAGAGCAGCATGGGGAGCAACCCAGGGCCCTTCTCCAGGAACATCTAAGGGACCACCCCAGGGTTCACCTCCAGCAACATCTGAAGAATCATCCCAAAGACCACCTAAGGTGCATCTCCAGGAACATCCAAAGGGATCCCCCAGGGCTCACCTCCAGGAACATGTTAGGAATCACGCCAAAGACCACTCCCAGGGTCCATCTCCATGAACATGATTCCAGAGCCCACCCTAGGCACCACCTCCAGGAACATCCCAGAGGCCATCCCAGGAGCACTCCAAAAGGCACCCCAAGAGCACAACAGAAACATCACCCCATGACCCACCCCATGGGCCCATCATGGCCCACCCAGGCAGCTCCCTGACTGTGGCATGGTCGAAGTGTGGCTCATAGTGGCCTCCCAGCCCGTAGTTGACCACCTGCAGGTACTCAGCGTAGGGCGGCCACAGGTCCAGGCCAGTGATGGCAGCAATGCGCCGATCCAAGGCCCTCACCACAGGGTCAGCCGTGTCCTTCAGCCATGCACTGCAGGACCATCCCACCTTCAGCCCTCTGAACAGGCTGGTCTTAACTCTCGTGCTGGAGGCACCAGGCCTGCCCAGTGTGGCTTCACTGCCACCTTGGTGGTGGCCATGGTGGTCCTGCTGGCTGAAGGACAAGGCAGGGTGTGGCTCCCACCTCTTGCTTATCCAGTACTCGGCTTTCTGCTGCTTCTCCCCAGAGGTGACCACAGATCTCTGCAACTGGAGGACACATGGTGGAGATTTGCTGCACATGGGTATGCCCAAACCAAGCAGGGACCCCAGTCAGGATTGAAGCTGGTGCCAACCAGCTGGTTTCCAAACATCCCCACCCTGAGATGTCCTACAGATCCAACACAGTTGGGTGTCACCAAGTCACCAGTTGGGTTAGCATATGTGGAGCTGGTTTCTCCTAAAAAAATCTTTTGTGAGACTCAGATGGAGTTGGGCTCATCATTCCCAGGGTTTTGTAGAATCACAGACTGGTTTGGGTTGGAAGCGACCTTAAAGACCATCAAGTTCCATGCCCTCTGTCGTGGGCAGGGACACCTTCCACTAGACCATGTTGCTCTAAGCCCTGCCCAACCTGGACTTTCTGGAGAAGGCTTTGGTGAGCTCTGCCTTGAAAGTCTCCTCCTATCTCTGTATCCAGCTCTTGGGACACCCTCCTTCAGGAAAGAGACACCTCACCCAGGGCCTTGCCAACGATAGTCTCAGCCTCAGTGTCACTGACGAAATAATGGTACAGAGCCACGTAGGGTTGGATCCGGACAATCTCCTTCTTTGCAGGCTGAAGGAGGAGATAGGGATTGATTTTGGTCTCATAAGCGCAGTCAAGGTACAGGAACCTCTCTGGGACTGGCTGGGAAGAAAGAGGACCAAGGAGGGCATAAGGGGCAGGGGGAGACAGTGGTTGTGTGTGGGACCAGGGAACCCCCTGCTAGTCCCACCTGCCCTCTGGGGCGCTGACACAGCTCCTCATAGGTGTCCTGACTCTGTAGGTTGGTGCTATTGGGGCGTCTCAGGGATGTGATGCTTGTTCCTGTCCCCATCTTCAGCAGCTTCTCATACTTGGCCACATTCCTTGTCACCCTTTGGTTACTGGGATCTGCTGGAGAAGTGGTGTCACCCAAAATACCATGTCCCCATCACCCCCCTTCCCTGGAGAACTGCCCCATGTGGGGGCAAGAAATGGGGTGAAGGAGGCTGTTGCCACACAGAGCTGACGGGGAAATCCCAAAACCCCTCCCCTCATCCTTCGGCAGCCAAGGTTGTCCCACATACCATAGTGGAGAAAATCCCTGGAGAGGCTCAAGGCATGGGAGATGTTTCCAGCCTGGATGGGGGAGTGGAGACGCCATGACCATCCTCTGTCTGTAGTTTGGCTCTATGGACACCGTGGGGATGGGGAAGAGGCTTGTCACTTTACCATGAAGTAGGAAAAGGCTAGGTGATCCAGAGCATCCTCCAGGCTGCTCCGGTCCTCTGGGTTCCAGCTGCCATAGGAGAGGCGGAAGAGGCTGACAGCCTCCTCCAGCCACGTGATGGAGTGGTAATAGTCACCTGTGTCATAGGCTACCTGTAGGGCAAGACATCACCTGGACCTGCCAGCTAGGCCAATCTGGCCTGCATCCTGTTCCCATCCCATGCCATCCCCTTCTCTAGCATCCCATTATACCACATCTCCATCCTCATCCCATCCTAACCCATTCCATACCCTTATCATCCCATCCTATCACCATCCTCATCCCAATCCCAACCCTATCCCCTTCAACCCTGTCCCTACCTTGCCTCATCCTGTCCCATCCCATCCCATTCTGTCCTATCCTCATGCCATCCCATCCCATCACAATTCTCACTCATCCTGTCCCATTACTTCCTATCACTTTCATAGGAAAGTGACATCTCTATCCCCATTCCCTCCCACATCATCCCCATCCTGTCCCATCCCCATCTCTGTACATCATGCTTATCCCCCATCTCCATCTCAGTCTCCATCCCCATCTGCACCTGCACCTCCATCTCACCCCACAGGAAGAAAACCCAAAAGGTCTGTCCTTATGGAAGCAATGTCCTGGGCTGAAAAAGCTTTATGAGGGCTGATGGGGCTTGCCGTCACCTTTCCCACATGGAAGCAGTCATCAGCAGAGAGGGAGACGCGCCGGCTGGGGCTGTAGAGGGGCAGGTGGGTGGCGCCAGATGCCTGGAAGATGCCGTTGGCCAAGGCCTTGACATTGAGGGCATAGAAGTCCTGCAGACACATCAGTGCCCAAGCTGACCCATCCAGGTCTTCAGCTCCAGGCAGCTCTTGCTCTACGTCTTGGAGGCTGGCATGTAGTGCTGCAGGGTGGGAATGAGGTGCAGGGGGGAATAATGATGTTTTGGGGTGTAATTATCCTTATTAGCGCTATTGAGTCCTTGGGGATCCCACATCCATTCATTCCCCTTACCCTCCATCTGTAGTGAACTAAGCATGAGAACAAGAATGAAAAAAAACAAGAAAGCCTGAGCAATGTTGAAATGCCCTTGTATTGTTTTACCTAAAGCCTTGATTTCTTGACCACGGATGAAGCCAGGCGTTTGGATTGTAGCTTCTTGTGTGTGGGGTGTGAATAGGTACCTTGAAACTCCCAAGGTCTGTGTGTGGGGTGTGGACGGCTGTCCTGTTAGTGTGGTTGATAAGTGGCATTGCAGCTGTGTTCTGCCTTGATTGCTTAGACACGCCCAGCTGAAGTGATTCTATATAACCTCGGTCAATTAGCAATAAAGCAATTTCTGTCAATCATAATCAAGAGTCTGCTTCATTCCATCACATCTATCCATTATGGTCCTCATGTTCTGTTCCTTTATCCATTCTTCTGGTCCTCCATCCATTCTTCTGCTGCTCCACCTGCTCTCCTCCTCCATCCATGCTCCTGCTCCTCCACATGTTCCATTCCTTCATCCATTCCCCATGTCCTCCATCCATTCTACTCCTCCACCCATTTTTCTGCTTCTCCATCCATTCTTTGGCTCCTCCATCCATTCTCCTGCTCCTCAACCTAATGACCCTTCTACATCCATTTTCCTGTTCTTCCACATGTTTTGCTTCTCCACCCATTCACCTCTTCTCCATCCATCCATTCCCCTGCTCACCTATTGTTCTTCTGCTCCTCCATCCACTGACCCTTATCCTTTGTCCATTCTCCTGCTCTTCCACATGTTCTGCTTCTCTATCTATTCTCCTACTCCTCTACCCATTCCCCTTTGCTTTTTCATCCATCCATTCCCCTGCTCCTCCATCCTTTCCCCACCACTTCCTGGCTCTGCCAGGTAACAGAGGGGTGACATGGCCATACCTTGGGCATTCCCAGTGGCCTTGATGCTGTAGATGATGTTGGGCCATTCAGAGTGGAGCCGCTTGATGAGGCTGAAGGCCAGCAATGGATTGTCCATCGAGGCCTTGGGGTCCTGGTGGAGAGCCTGTACCTTCTCATAGAACCTAAAAGACACCCACTGGGTGACACTTTGATACTCCTCTGTGGGAAAACCCTCTGGTTGGAGGCTGAGTCCCCTATCCTTGGGCAGCTTTGATTCTGCATCCACTTTTTTAGGCCAAGGAAGAGCTGAGTGATTGTCTGTCCCCATCTCTGGTGAGTGTGTGGGGATGGCCTGTGCCTTGAGGATGCTGTGAGTCACATCCCCAGGGGTGGGGAGACTATGTCCCTGCCCAGTGGCATGGCTTGGGGAAAGGGGGACAGGCAGTGTTCAGTCTGAGCTCCCCATCCTCTTACTTAGGAGCACCCCCAAAAATCGGGTGCTGTGGGAAGGTGGAGATGGATTAACCCTCCTCATGTCTAGGGCATCATCTACCCCTGGGGCTGCGTGGGAAGGACAGGTGGCTGAAGGGGAGGGGATGCTGCGGGTGCCCTCACGCGTGACCGGTACCTGCGGAGGCGGCGGAGCCGGGCGCTCTCCTCCCGCAGGTAGGACCGGAGCTGGCGGAGCAGGCTGCGCTCGGCGCCCAGAGCTCCTCGCACGCTCAGCATCGCCGAGAAGGTTTCAGCCGGGGCGGGGGACGGCAGCAGCGCCAGCAGCGCCCCCAGTACCCACAGTACCTCCAGTATCCCCAGTGCTCCAAGTGCCCCCAGTACTTCCAGTACCCCAAGTGCTTCACGTACCCCCAGAACCCCCAGCGCTCCCAGACCCAGCAGTGCCCTCAGGGCTCCAGGTACCCTCAGTGCCAGCAGCACCCAAAGAACCCCAGTATCCCCAGTGCGCCAAGTACCCCAGTACTTCCAGTATTCCCAGCGCTCCCAGTCCCAGCAGCACACCCAGCGCTCCCAGTGTCACCAGGACCCCCAGTCCCAGCGCCCGCATCCGGCCACCACCCTGAGAAAGCAGGGGGAAAAGAGAGGGGCGGAGAAGGGCGGAGAGTCCCCGCCTTCGAAAGGGAAAAGTGGGGCACAGGATGGCCCGGATCCGCCACGTTGGCTGAAGAGGCGGAGTGGTGCTGGTCCTGCCTATTCCCATCCCATCCTGTTTCTGTGTCCATCCTGCTTCTCCCTCTCTTTTCTGTATCCACCCTGCCCAGCCTCTCCTGCCTGTCCCTATCCCTGTTCCATCCCGTCCTGTCCTCAGCTTCATCCTGCCTGTTCTGCTCCTGTCTGTCCCCCGTCTTCATCTCACCCTGTCCCGCTCTTGTCTGCCCCCATTCTGCCTGTCCCTGTTCCTATTCCATCTTGCCCCCATTCTGCCTGTCCCTATTGTTGCCTTGCACTCATCCTGCCTGTCCTCATCCCATCCTGCCTTTTGTCAGTCCCCGAACTGTTCTGGACTCATCCTGCCTGTTGCTATCCTCTGTCCACATCCCATCCTGTCCCCATCTTTCCTGTCCCCATCCCATCCTTGTCCCTCTCCTATGTGTCCTCTGCTGCCTGACCCCACTCTGTTCTGTCCTAATCCCATCCTGTCCCCATCCTGTTCTGTCCTGTCCCCATCCATCCTGTCCCAGTGGGGTGAGGGCGATGTGTTGGGAACATCCCACTGCATTCCCATCAATATGTGGACACTCACCCCTGGAAAAATCCTTTTTAGGAGAACACCCTGTTGGAGCAGGTGATCAGGTGCCCCATCTGTGGGGAAAGCACCGCAATGCCATCCCAAAATACACCCCAGCTCCTGGAACCCTGCAGCCTCCCAGGGAAAATGGGCCACAGCTGAGTGAATTCCCAAAAGCAAGGCCAACAGAAAACGGGAAATGTGCATTTCCCAGGATGCATGCGTTGAGGGGCTGTGAGGGGCCAGCCTGGTCCTCCACCATGCGGGCGTGATAGGTGCAAAGACATGATGGGTGCAGAGCTTTTCCCCATTTTCTTCCCAATACTGGCTGGATTTCACCCATTTTGGGAGGACTTTATTCACCAGCAGCACAGAAACAACCTGTTCCCTATGCTGCAGAATAAAAAAATTCCTGGAAGATTTGAGTTCTTTTTCCTGTGGGAATACGGGGAGAAACTCAGCCCAAACCAGGCAAGTGGAAGAAAACAGGATAAAAAATGGTAAAAGAAATAAGAATTCTGCCATGAGGGAGACACAGGAACTGGAAATATTTTTAACTTAAACCAAGACTTCAGGGGACTTTTTTCTCAGGGAACTGCTGCTCTCGGTGGCATTTTGTTGCTGCTGTCTGGTGGAAACCACCTATTTTTGGAGAAGCAGCAGCATTTTGGGTGCTGTACCAGCACTGCAGCAGATCCTCCATGACCACCATCTGATGGATGATTTAAAAGCCATAATTAAACAAAAGCTACATGATGTTGAGCCTCTGGAGCACTGAAAACATCATGGTGAGGTTTGAATCTGGATGTCAGCAGTCAGGATTGACCTCCTTGCCTAATGTAGGTCTGTTTTAGGAAGTCTTAAGATTCTGATCAGAGGAGTCCAGGGTGAAGAGGCAGAAGGCAATTTTCTCACAGGCGCTGGCAGTGCCGCACTCGAACAAGCAGCCAAAAACTCTGCTGGGACACACGGCCAGGTCAGAATAACCAGCGGGCCCTGCATGCAGCACCCATGGGCACCGCCAGCCTGACCCATCCAGCGGTGATGGGTTCACATAGATGCCCAAATCACGCCGGTGATGCCGGTCAGTGGGGTGGGAGTAAAGCAGCCATGTGCATGTCCCGAATGTGCTGGTGGGTGCAGCAAAGCTCACCACACTGCCCTGGCAGCCCTGCGGTGGCTCGGTCAGTGCTGGGCACCACGCCGGGTGCTGGAAGTGCAGCCCATGGTCAGTGCTGAGCGCCACGGCCCGGCAGCCATGCAGTGCACGGGCATTGCAGTACAGCAAGGGTGGGTGGGTGCCGTGGATTTCGGCTACTTGGCACTCGCCTGTGCGCTCACCGGCAAGCAGGGCGCCCTTGTGCCAGTGGAGCCCGCCATCATCACTGTAGAAGATGAGGGAGTGCTGGCGGGTGGAGCAGGGCAGCCGCATGGCCCCGCACAGGCGCTGTTCATGCACATAGTAGGTGTATGCTGGCACCACGAGCCGCCCCGAATCCAGCTGTACCCCATGGCCTGGGCCCACGGCAAAGGTGGCCCAGTGCGACAGGTCAGCACCAACAGCCTCGTCCGTCACATCCCGCAGTGGGGCCCAGCTGCGGCCATTGTCCGTGCTTGTGGTAAAGCAGAGGCGCGTGGCACTGCACCCCCTCCAGATCTGGCGCTGCTCTGTCTTCCCCTGCTCCACGCAGATGCAGAAGAGGAAGATGGTGCCGTTCCTGGCATCGTAGAGGGGACATGGGTTCATGGTACGGCAGCCGGGCAATGTCAGGGCCGACAGCTCCTCCATTGGACCCCACTGCTGGCAAGGAGGAAAACAGGGCTCACCTGTGGGAGGCGCCAGTATTGCCACACCCCAGAACCACCTGGCATCACTCCCAGGGATGGGGACACAGGTGAACACCTGCAGCCTAGGGTGGATTTTACCTTGACCGAGGAGCTCTGCTGGCAGCCTCGACGCAGCACCAGGTACTTGGCATCCTCGTCCTGGGCTGAGGACCGTTTCTCAGCAAAGGCCAGGAAGGATTCATCCCGGGGAATGTAGAGCAGAGCTGGGATGCGGTAGGTGACCCCACTTCCCTGCTGGAACAGCGTCTCCAGAGGGGAGACATGCAGGGATCCCGGTGGTGGTAGCAGTGGGAAGCTCTCCCTGCCATCCCCCTGTTGCTGGAAAGGTGGAAATGCCTCGTGTAAAGGGTTAAATGCCAGGAAAAGTGGAGGTGGCCCTCATGTCCCCCTTTATGAAAGGATAAGGATGAGGACTCACCTTGAGGCAGGTGGTGGCCTGGGACATGCTGGCTCCCGCTGGGGCCTGAGTGGGGCAGGAGAGGAGGGGTGAGAGTGGAACCCTTTGGAGGGATCACACCCCACTCTCCCACCTCTGTGATGTCTCCATGTCCTTTTGTTCCTCAATGCTGCACAGGCTCCCCTACTTCCCCCTGAAGCCCACCCCCATGCTGTTTCCAAGGGCTCTGCAACCCTTGCAGCCCCCAGGACTCCCAAGCCCCCAACCACTTTCGCTCCCCCAGTGTCCCCAGCCAAGAGTCCCAGTGCCCATGTAACCCCTGCCCCAAGCCCCCCACGTCCCCCCCCTCCCACCTGGATCCCACCCTGCACTCCCTATGTCCCGGCAACGCCCCTACACCCCACAGCACAAATCCCCTACACCCCAGAAAGAACTGTCCCCACCCAATGACAGATACCCCCCCATGCATGCCCCTGTACCCCACACGTCCTGACCCTCCCTTCAGCCCTGCATGCAGTGACCGCCGTATCCACCTCCAATATGCAGGCCCTTCCTGTGTACTCCCTTGAACCCCCATAGCCCAGCTCCCTTATACACCTGCCCCTGCCCTCTCAAACCCTGATTCCCCTACACCCCACAAGCACCGACCCACCATCCCGGACCCTCCTATACATGCCACTGACATCCCCCCCCCCCCCCCAAACCCTGACGCCTCTACACCTCACATACACCAATCCTGCCCATTCCCCTTCCCCCTTCCCAGACTCGCCCTGTCGATCCTCCTGCACCCCCAAACCCCTGGCTTCCCTACAGCCCACAATCCTCCGCATCCTGGTCCCTCCGTACTCCCGCTGCACTCCAAAACACTGACACCATTACACTCCGCATGTACTGACCCCCCACGACTCTCCCTATCCCCTCCGTGCCCCGATCCCCCCACATCCCGCATCACCACTCAGGCCTCGCTCCTCCAGCCACCGCCTCCGCCGACCCGGGGCCGCCCCGCTCCGCCTCTTCCTGCAGTTCCCGGAGCCGGGGAAGAGAACCGGTCAGGCGGACGGAGAACCCATGAAAATGGGCGGGGATCCAAGGGTAGGGATACCAGAGGCTGACAGTGGTGCCAGAGGGACAACACCCGTGCAGGTGTGAGCAGGTTATGTGCTCAGCCTCCTGTCGAGGAGGCGGAAAGGTGGAATTTCAAGGATATTGGTTGCTGGGGGTGCTCTCGGAGAGATCATCTTCACAACAGGCAGGAGGGAACCCAAGAGCAGGATGGAGGCTTGGGGTGCTCCTCCCGGCCGACCTCACGTTCCCAGGTGCCCCTGCGGAACAGATGAGGAGAGTGAAGGCCAGCAAGACGATGAAAGACCATTTAGGGGTTCCCTGGGGTGAGTCAGGAAAGCGCAAACAGCTCTACAAGGCAAAAAATAAGTGGAATCCTCATCATCCACTCCCTTCGGAGGGGAATGGAGTGCGTGATAAGACGACTGGACCCATCTGACGGAATTCTACTGCCTCCTTGGAGCCTCTGGAGCGTTTCCTTGTAAACTCCCTGTCTTCAGGGCCCTCTATTACCCGCTGTTGGTTGTCCAGGGAACTTAGCTGGAACGCAGGGGGGAAAAAACTGGAAGGGGGGCAGGAAATGGGAGGGGGGGGGGCACAATGATAGTGTGAGGTGATGTAGGGAGAAAATGAGAAGAGCGAAAGCCAAACTGGGACTTTATTTGGCCACTGAGGTGAAAAATGGCAAAAAAAATGAGGGCCAAGGAGAGTCTCCATCCTGTGCTGGATGTGGAGGGCAGCACTGTCAGGGAATGAGGAAAAGGCTGAGGGACTTAATGCCTTCTTTGCCTCAGTCTTTAACACCAGAACCTCAGGATATCCAGCTCCCAGAGCTGGAAGTCAGTGGTAAGGAGCTGCATGAAGCCCCCATAATCCAGGAGGGAATGATTCTGTGAACTGGTTTCCCTCCCTCACTTCCACCTCCCCTGAAACACTCCAGACATGCTTTAGGACACAACTGATGTCTGTTCTTCCCTTTTATTGGAAAAAAAAAAAACCAAGCCAAAAACCAAACTAAAACCCCAAACAAACAAAAAAAACCCCAAACAAACATCCCCCCCAAATCTCTTTTTAAAATGCCAGTTTATAGAAGGGACACATAGGACAGCAAATGCCACAAGGGAACAGCAGTACAGGGAGACAGATGAAGATTGGAAAACCTCTTTTACACCTTTTTGAAAACTTTGTGGCCAAACACAGAAGTAGCATATTTTGTCCCCCTGCCCCAACACATAAAAGGTTTTTATATAAAACAATTCTCTATCCCCACTTAGATAAATACAAAAATAAAGAAAACTTGTTTGCAAAGGGATGGTTGTTCCACAGAAGAGTTTTGTCCTGAATTCCTAACACAGAAGGAAAAGGTGAGATTGGTAAAACACCCTCTTGGAGAGGGAGCCATGTGATAAAGCACTACTAGGTACAACAGAGGAAGCTAGGGCAGCATCAGTGATGTGTGTCGTCCTTGGGGTCCCCAAAATCCAACTTCAGGGTTCGCCCCACAGACACACAGCCCAAGCTTAGCCATAAGCTTCAAGAAATCTTGGATACAAGCTTAAAAATAGAAAAATGGAATAGGATTTCAGGACAAAAACAGAGGCCATGATTTGCTTTCTTTGCCATTTGACTTTATTGGTGTTAACTCAGCATGTTCCCGGGAGGCGGGTAGTGTCCGGGCTCATTTTGTTTTCCTCTCCAGGGCCAGACTATCATGAAGCTTGGACACCTCTGGCTCATAGGCTTCCATGACTAATGTCCCATTGTTATCAAAGAACTTTGCAATAGATTTGGTGAACTCAGCTTCCCTCTGCTGTTTGGTTTTCCCGCTGATAAACGTCAGCTTCAGGGTGTATTTGTCATCAAACCTGCAGGGAGAGCAGAGAGATCTCAGAGCAGCATCCCAGCTGGGATCAGCTGAGGAGAAAGAAATACTCCTCTTATTTAAGGGGAAAATCCTCCCAGACTTGAGTCCCCACCTGGGCACCCACAGCAACAATTAACACAATTTTATATTCTGTGATTAAATCAGTGGGATTAAAGAGAAGCAAAACCCATTTGTGGTAGAAACTACTTGGCACCATTTCTAGATCAGGACATGTTTTTTTGATAAGAGATTTGTAGGTTTGGAAAAGAAAGGGAGTATTTAGAGTGATCCTCTGGAGGGATTGGGATGGAAATTGTGCCTTCTGGCCAAGCCTGGGATGCTGGAGCAAACGATACCGTTTGAGGCTGGAGGAGAGTTGCCAAATGTCATCAGGGTCCATCCCCGCTGGGTCTTTCCTGTGAGCCACGAGGAAAATACTCTTCTCCTTGTATGAGGTGTAGATGGTTAGGATTCCCATCATCACAAAATACGTGCAGAGAAAGTTAAGGAAATTAAGGAGTTGTAAGGACAGGCAGAGAAGTTGCTTGGATCCCCTGAGATAGGTTCTTTACCCACCTGTCGTGACACTCCATTCTCACGCTTGGCTGATGCCTCATCAGCATGAAAAAATTAATAATAAATTCTTAACTTTAACAGTAATTAATAATAATAATAATGTATTTATTATTAACTCCCTGGAAGTGTCCAAGACAAGGGTGGACAGGGCTTGGAGCAACCTGGTCTAGTGGAAGGTGTTGGAGCTGGATGATCTTTAAGGTCCCTTCAAACCCAAATCAGTCTGGGATTCTTTAACATTTGTTGGGAGATAGTGGGAAAACCTGAGACTGAATGAGCCACAGAAACAATAGCTGGGAGTTACTCCTAAGCACAGACCAAGCAATTAATTTTTCTCATTTTTGGAATTAAATAATTTCAAGTGCTGCAAGACCTAATGTTTGTGCCAAAAGCCAAACAGAACAGCCTGGAACAACGAAATTCCTTAGAATCATGGAACTGTTTAGGTTGGAAAAGGCCCCTAAAGGCCACTTAAGTCCAACTATTCCCCTAGCACTGCCAAGACCACCACTAAACCATCACATTGCTGAACTTCCTGGAGGGGCCTCAGCCCACAGATCCAGCCTGTTCAGATTCCTCTGCAGATGTGCTGGCAAGAATTCCCTTTGTTCCACTTTTCCCTCTCAGTACCTGAGCTGTGGTATTAGGGAATACTGGACATGTCTGTAACCACACCATGGATAGAATAAAAGAATGATCTGCCCTCAGGTCACCCAAATGTAGGTGCATCACACTCAGACAGGCAGGAATTTTCCCATCACATGAAAAACTGTCTGATTATCAGCTGACCTAGGAATGAAAAATTCCCACAGGCCTGAAAACAGGAATACAGAGAAGGGTTTTCTTCGTGTGGAAAATCAAAGCCTTTAGGTAGAAATGAGACAACATTTCTAAAGGATATGAGACAACACAAAAGGCAAGGACAGGTTTGGATTCAGGAAAAGGGTGCAGGTAATCCCAAATCAAAGCAACAATTGCAAAGAGACAAGAGATTGTGCAGATGAGGAGGCGGACATCAATCAAATGGAAATTTTCCACATATTTGTACTTTTCCAGGAGAACCTGTGGGAGAAAACGGGTGGCTGAGTTTATTTTGTGCTTTCCATAAATCTGAAAAACTGTTTCTGGGAAGGGTTTAGAGGAAAACAACCTCCATGAGATGGGTAAACTGAGCAGAAACTTCATGGAGAATTAATGTCAGGCATCCTAATAATTTGCTCATTAACACTGGGAATTAAGCACAATCCATGGGAAATCACAAGAGATGCTACAGACTCAGCATGGATATAAGCACAATCAACCCAAAAGAAGTAGAAAAGAAAATAAGAAGAGTTTCCAAAGAGGGAAAAAATGAGCAGTGGCAGAAGGTACCTTTTTGGCAGAGTCATCCAGGGAATTTTTCACAGCTGAACCATCCCATTTGTCAATTTTTACTGGCTTGTCATCGATTTTCCACTGCAAAGGAAACCAAAGGGAGTGAGGAGAATTTCATCCTTGTGCCCTTGTTCCACAAAGACAAGAGGCAAACCAAAGAGTAGCTGCCTGTTTGGGAAAACCTGAGTGAAGACAAGAGGGAATCTGGGACCTAAAAGCCCCCTCAGCACAACTGAACCTGTTCCCCATGCAGTTTTCAGCTCATTCATCTTGTTACAGGTTTGAAGGGGGTTTTTACATCCGGTTTATTCTTAATTTGCTTCTCTATTTGCTGCCATCCTCAGACTGTGATTGAATTCCTGCCTTTGAATGTATTCCTGCTGTTTCACATGGATTGCTGGATGACAGGAGGAAAATTCCAAGAACCCCCAACTATCTGTGTACAAAGGGAGAATTAAGAGGCACAAACAAGAAATGAAGTTTCAGTCAAACCATCCTCCATAATGAAACCAAAAGTGTCTGCTGCTCTTCCATTCAGATATTCCTTGGAA
This sequence comes from Pithys albifrons albifrons, assembly GCF_047495875.1. Classification (NCBI taxonomy): domain Eukaryota; kingdom Metazoa; phylum Chordata; class Aves; order Passeriformes; family Thamnophilidae; genus Pithys; species Pithys albifrons. The sequence continues at coordinate 99,158,459 of NC_092458.1, read as the reverse complement.
ATAGGTCCTGCCCAATAATAATTCCCAGACACAACAGCTCAGCTTTCCCAGAGGGTTCACCTTCCCCTCAACTACATTATTTTTGAGTCCTGCATATTTTAAGTCATTCCTTATTTCAGTTGAGTGACTGGAGATGGAATTTTAGCTGCCAGTAGAGCAATCCTCAATTTCATGTTGTTTCCTGAGTTGGATTATTAACTCCCAGTCCAAAGAGCTCCCTTCCCTTCTCTTGAAGGAACAAAACCATTTAAAAATATGATGGAAAACTCCATCTACCTCACACAAAGCAAAATTATCCTCTAGGCTTTGCAGGTAGGAATTATCAGGCACACAGTGAATGTCCTGTGTGTATCCATGAGGTTTATGGGGCACAAAACCAGAAGAATTTAAAAGCCATGGAGAACTGGGACAGAGCTCAGTGTAAGGTACAAAATTTTCTTTTTTGAAGCATTTTCTTGCAGGGTTAGTTAGCACACATGGTAATTGGAAATGCCATGAAAGAATAGGGAAGAATTCTTTCACTTTTTTATTTGTCCTTAAAAAAGCACCTACAAACAGTTGGAATTGCCAAAGTTTAAAGTATCAAGGGTATCAAAAAATACCTGTTTTTCTAAGTAGTGGATTGGAAGTCTTTGAGTAACACCATCAACACCCAACCCCTCTTTCCTTATCCCATAGAAAAATCAAAACGCTTCCAAGAAACCCATCCGGGCTTGACCTCACTGCTTCTAGTTATCCAGTTTGAGGACTTTAGAAAGGAGCAGCAAATGCTTCCAAAGAAAAACTCAGACTTTCGTTTCAGCCTGATGGAGAAAAGAAGAAACCAGCCAGTTCAAAACAGGTTTAAGTTTGTGTGTGTTTTGACACAAACTTTATTGTGTTTTTTCTTCTGGATTATTCCCTTTGCTGTTTCACATTCCATCCTTTCATGCAAGAGGAACACCAGTGTAAAAACTTTTCATGGGGAACAACATTTCGGTGTTTAACCTGTGTTTTCTATGACCAGGATGAAAAGAAAGAAACTGTCCTAAAATCAGGAATTTTTCAAACTGGGACATCCACTCAGTGGATGGTGGACTTCTGGAGAACAGAAGGCAGTTGGTGTTCAAGAAGTGGTTTTAGTCCTGGAGTGAGCACTTGGTGGTGTGCTTAAATGGGTGTTAATTAATTTAATTCAATGTGCTTTAAATGGGAGAAATCCTGAGGGGTTTCCTGAGTAGGATTGTGGCTACACCGTCTCGAATTAATTCCATGTCTATGAATACTTAGGTAGCCCTGGATGAGCAGGGAATGCTGAGGAATAGCTTCCCAGTTATCACAAACACTTCAAGAACACGAGAAAGGTGAAAAAAAACAGAATAGTTAAATGACAAATCTCCCTAAATTCCTCCTGATTTAACTTTCCAGGGAAGCACAGAAAGGTAAACAAGCAACATGTCCTAAGGCTTCAAAGCTGGTCATCCATTATTTTCCTGCTGGGGAAAAAGTGGAACAAATTACGGACTTAAGGCCTCAATTCTCCAGGCGATTCCTCACCAGTGGATACAGGAGTTCGCAGAAATGACAAGCATTCCCTCAGGCAGAGAGAAGAAATGAAGGCACACAAGGAAAAGTAGGAACATTCCTAAGCATGTGTGGTTTTGGGGTAGAAACTCCTTAGTGGTTTCTCTCTAAAGGACTCAGTGCATTTCCCTTCCCCATGACTCCTGTTTTTACCCCTCAGCATCCATGGAAGATGCCAGGAAGAATAGGAATGCCTTGGGAGCAGGGTGTTTCCAAGAGTTCTGGAAGTTTAACCACAAATGGAGAGCTGAGCACATTTGCAAAGACCTAAAAACCACTCACTTAACAGCTTAAATCTACTGTTCCAATGGAAAACCATGGAATTCTTAGGGATACAAGGAAAACATCACCCCAAACAGGTGCTGGAAAACTATACTCTTTAGGAATGCTGAGTATAACACTGAAAATCCCAGTGTTTCCAACAGCAAGTGCCTGTGTTTTGAAGTTCGGTAGAAGTTGCCAAGTCCATCCCTCTGGAGATATATCCATAGATACAGACACAACCAATTCCATCTCCTTAGAAAGCATAAAAGAGCCTCTAGGTCTTTAATTCCGGCTCCCAGGCTGCCAAATATCCCCAGACGCAACATCTCGACACTGAGTTGTGACCAAAGCTACCCCAAAACCATGGTACTTTAAATTACTGGGATAAAACTGAGATTTTCAGCTTCTCTCCCCCCGATGTCCCAGAATCATGGAATACTCTGAGCTTGAATGGATTCAGAAGGCTCACTGAGTCCAACTCCTGGACCTGGGGGGATGCCCACGGATGAGGATGCTCAGGATGACGGGGAGATGCTCAGGATGAGGTGGGGATATGCTCAGGAAGGAGGGGGGGGGGGGGGGGGGGTTGCAGGAATGAGGGGGTTGATGCTCAGGAATGATGGATGGATATTCAGGGATGAGGGGGGATACTCGGGATGGGAGAAGGATGCTCAGGATGAGGCAGAGAATGCTCAGGGACGAGGATGCTTAGGGATGAGGAGGGAGGATGCCCAGGACTAAAGGATGGATGCCCAGGGATGAGGAGGGGATGTTCCGGGATGAGGGGGGTGATGTCCAAGAATAAGGGAGGGTTGCCTAGGGGTGAAGGCTAGATGTTCAGGGATGAACGAAGGATGCTCAGGGGCCCGACTGGGACAGGGGTAGGCGGGGACGGGCCCAAGAACCCCGCTCGCGGTACCTTGTCCAAGAGCCCATTCCGGCCGCCTTTGGCCGCCATCTTCTCACTGCTTCCGCCCCGGCCCCGCCCTCGACACCTGGGCGCTTCTGATTGGCCGCCCGGGAGGAAGTCCTGCACCCACTTCATGCGCGTGCCGCGAGGCACGCTGGGAAATGTAGTCCGTTTATCCCATAATTCCTGTAAGAGAAGGGGTGTTAAAATCATGGAATCATGGAATGATTTGGTTGGGAGGCATCCTAAATCCCATCCAGTTCCATGGGCAGGGCCACCTTCCACTAGACCAGGTTCCTCTGAGCCCTGTCCAACCTCAAAAGACTGTCCACAGTCCCCATTCCTGGAGGGATTTAAGAGCCATGGGGATGTGGAACTTGGGGACATGGGTCAGTGATAGCCTTGACAGTGCTGGGGGAATTAGATGACCTTGGAGGTATTTTCCAACCCGACTATTCCATGATTCCACGATCTTCAACAGATCTGTTGTATTTGCAAGCCACAGGATGCTGTTTTTCCATTGTTAATTATACCCTTCATGTGGACCTGCCATGCCAAGGAATGCACTATTTTCCACCGCTGAAAGAGGAGATGATGAGCTGGATGTCTACCTCGAATGACCCAATTTAGCTGCTTCAGTGTAGGATATCAGTTTTCCATTAAAGGAATGACAACATTCTGGCAGATGCATCTTCCTCCCATGACAGCAAATGATGGGGTTTCACCTGTCCCTCCTCCAGCCTGCTATTAATAAGACTCTTTGTACCTGCAGCTCTGCTCGGGAAGGTTTCCATGTCCAGAGGTTTTGGCTCTGGCAGACCATCATCTATCAGGTCCAAGTGTCTCCTTGGGCCTCTCCCATCTCTGTTGGAGAAGGAGCGCGTGGCAGGGGTGGCTCTGGGTTTGGGAGCTGACAGCTGCCTCCATCAGCTGGTGCAGAGCAGGAGACTCCAAATGAAACACCAAATCTTTCACTCAGCTGCTTCCCTGTATAGTCTCCCTGGAATTGTGGATAGGAGGGAGCAGAAGCGAATAGCCTCCTGCCAAACCTGGGAATTCAGCTTCAGCCTCAGGCATTTGCTGGTCTCCAGGTCTGATCAGAGAAATGGCCATTGCTTTCCTCATTTTCCCTTCTCCACTCCAAATCCATCCTTTGTTCCCAGCACAGTAGCACTGGAAAAGGCTGTGGATCAGCTCCCTCAGTTTAACATAGAATTTTGTGATTCATGTGCTCCTCTGTGGGCTGTGGGGTTTGGGGACAGCACAGGCCTTCAGGTGTTCCTCTGATGCCCCCAGTGCTTCCAGCTGGAGCTGAGAACTGGGTTTAGCTTGCCCTGGCTCTGCCAAGACATTCCCAGAGGAAACCACACATTGTGAGAGGAGAAGGAGTAGGAGTAGTTTAGGCACATGCCGCTGGGCAGCCTCCAGCAGCAATTCCACCCACCACAGTGGGAGGCCACAGAGCTGGACACAGAGAAAGGACAGCTTGAATGTGACCTGCTGCAGATGCCAGGGATCCAGATGGGATGAGGGACATAAAGGATATGGGACAAGGGTCAATAATAAATTTAAACTGAAAGAGGGGAGATTTAAATTAGATATTGGGAAGGAATTCTTCCCTGTGAGGTTGGTGAGGCCCTGGCACAGGTTGCCCAGGAAGATGTGCCTGCCCTCATCCCTGGAAGTGTTCAAGGCCAGGCTGGACAGGGCTTGGAGCAACCTGGTCTAGTGGAAGGTGTCCCATGGCAGGGGGGTGAAGCTGATGACTTTTAAGGTCCCTCCCAGCAAAACCAGTCTGAGATTCCATGATGAAGGTGTGGCTGAGGGTGATGTTGCAGCAGCCTCCTGAATGTCTCTGTAGGGAGGACAAAAACTGAACACCTTCATCCCACCACGAGGTTGAACCCTGATGCTGTGGCTAGAGGGGCAAATGCCACACAGATACTGCTGGGGTCCCTTGGATCTGCAGGTGGATTAACCCCACCCCAAACCCAGCTGTTGGAAGATCAGCCTTGGAGCAAAAGTCGGTTTGCCTCGAGATGAAGTGGGATTTGTATCTCTTCCATATTTTATCTCCATCCCAGCTCCGATGGGGGTTCCATCTAGAACCATCACTGCAAGCAGGACTTGCCACTTCCCAGTATTCTTTTCCCTGCACTGGCTGGGGAAGAGAGGAAGGAAGAGATTCAAGAAATTAAGGCACCTTTTGCATGTAATAGTAAATAACCCAGCACATCTGCCTTTCCTCTGGAATCACTCAGGACTGCTGGTGCCTTTACTTTGGGAGTCCCATGTTTCATGTGGGTTCCAGGATAGAACTGGATCCCTGACATGTGGGGATGGAAGACAGCTGAGCCATCCAAGAAGCCATTCCATCACTCTCCTCAGAACCCTGGCCTCCAAAAGAGGGAATCCAGCCCCAGGGCAGGTATGGAGGAAGGAGAATTCCAGGAAGTGTTTGAGATTCCCCTGTAACCACTGGTGAGATGGCCAAGCCATTTTTCCCCTCCTCAGGTAGGAAAATCCAGTAGGAAAATCCAGTCTTGCCCTGGAAAATCCAGGACAAGATTCATCTCAGGTTTTGGGACAGCAAGTTCCAGGTTGGAAGCATCAAAACAGCCACAACACTGCAGGGACAGCATATGAAAACCATGGCTGCATGCTGCTGGGCTTCGCAATTCCTGGAAAATTTGAAAGTGTGTGCTCATCCATCCCAGCCCAAAAACTGGAATCAGAGTGGTTGGGACAAGCGATGGGAAGCAATGGAGGATGCTCACTGCCCACTCCCTTACATGAAAAATAGGTCATTATACCCTCCTTCACCATTTTTTACCCCTGCAAAACATATTAGGAAAAATGCCTTCCCCAGAAGGGTTCTGCAGCCCTGGCACAGGCTGCCCAGGGCAGTGGTGAGTTCCCATCCTGGGGGGAATTTAAAATCTGTGTGGATGTGGCACTTGAAGACATGGGTTAGTGGTGGGATTGACAGTGCTAGGGGAACAGTTGGACTGGATGATCTTGGAGGGCTTTTCCAACCTAAATGATTCTCTGATTACTCAACAACCTCACCCATTTGGGAAAAGCAGCAGTACGATCCTGCTTGTCTCCAAGCACAGCAACTTCAGCAGAAACAGGGATTTCACTGTCAGAACCTGGTTTTATTCTGTTTGAACCTTGGCCTCTGCCCTACAGTTTCTCCAAATCCCAGTTTCTGTTAAAAGGTACAATGTTATTTGTACACATTTGCTATTTGTTGGTGTGTTTCTGGTTTGTGACAGCTGTTTCACAAGCAGGATTTACTCTGTTGCAAACAAACAGAAGCCACAACATGAGGGATGCCTGAGTGTCATTCCACTCACACATTTCAGACATGCAAGTCAGCGGTCCTTTGGTGCCTTTTGAAAATATTCAGATGGTTCAGCTGAGACTCAAAATGACCATGAAAGTCTTGTCACCAGCCCAGTGCTCCGCTGGCAAGCTGAGAACACGAAACTCAATTGGAATTTTTCCACAAATGGAAAAGCACAATTTAAAGCGTTATTGGGGAAAAAAAAGTATAGCAACATCTAGGTTTGTTTTGAACAGTTTGACAGCAAATCGCAATCCATGCCCAGCTGAGGGTTTGCCTGTTTGCATAGTGAAAAGCTAATTCTAGAGCAGATGAGTCATGGTGTTTTCCAGACATGGGGAAGGGGAAAGTTTGTGTCAGGTGTGTGGATTACCCCAGTTTCTGTAGTGTGCTTCTACCCAGCTCCCATCCATGGATATCCATCATGGACTGTGGTTAGTTTTGCCCTCAGGTGTGAGAGGGTCCAGGTTTTACTGAAATGCTTCTCCTTACACATGGGACAAGCTCTTTTTCAGGCCTGGCAACTGGGAGACAGGACAGGGCTGTCAGAGGATCTCTGCCCTTGGAGCACTGCTAAAGGCTTGCTATTTTTTAAATCAGTGAGTCTTCAAGGCTTCAACCTCCCCCTTTGCTTTCACTGAGCTTTCACTTGTTCAAGCTACACTTCCTGACTAATGTGCACTGCAGGTACTAGAGCACTGGAAAAGAATACTGACAATATAGAATAACATCATATAATCACCTGGCATGATCCCTTTTGGCACTTTTCCTTCATTTATCTGATCTTGCTGGCTCCAAACATGGACTTTCTGTGAAGCTTTTCCTGGGCGAATTGCTCCAGAGGGTCAGAAAGGAACTCTCCAGAGTAAGCAGTATCTTTGGCAGACACAAGCCATGGCCCCAACCCTAGCTGCGCATTTTGGGAGGATGTTCCCACAAGGAACACCTTCATCCCAGAGGGAAGGTTGAGGGTTAGAAAGGACTTTCCTGAAGTGTGAGTAAACATTTGGTTTAATCTCAGGCCTCTGCACATCTTGTTCAGCAAGAGGTATTTTCCTCCTCAGCTAGCTGGTTTTCTGGCAAAGGTAGTGCCATTCCTGACATTTTAATGGGAGAGGCTGGGAATTTCTGCTCTTTTGAATGCAATTATTTACAAGTTTTGGTTTTTTGTGAAAGCTTACACAGAATTTCAGAGTGATAAATTAATAAAACATTCATCCTGCTTCACATCGCTGCAACCCTTCCATGATTGTGATTCCACATCAAAAGGTGGATTCCATGGCCTGTATGTGATGCCTGGGGGCTTGGGATCTGTGTTTTGAGGGGAACCAGGGGCACAAGGGGTCCCATAGAGTTTTTTTTTGGGTGGGGACGAACTCCAGCTCAGGAATGCCTCCTTGCCCAGCTTGGACTTGAAAAGAGGAAATTAATGCACAAAACCACAAAATACTTGTAAAATCTTTTCAAAAGATATTTAAGACACTGGTCTGGTGCATTGGGCTACAAAATCTGTTTTAAAAGGGGGAAGAAAAGATACATTCAGCATATAAATCTAGTTCTTTTGTGGCATGGGCAGCCCAGGCCTGGCTGAATCCACACAAGTGCCACGAGAAAGAAGGAAACTTTAGGGAAGTCTGACTGGGGCTCCAGGGTTTAACTGTGGGAAATAATTCTAAATCTAAATGCACTTGGGAAGTGCATACTTTAGTCCAAAATGCTGTGAGAAACTACATGGATTCTGAGTTAAAGCTGTGGCTTTCTCTCCTGAGCTACATGGGAAGATCCAGGCTACTGCTCCTTCTCTCTGTGCTGCTCTTCCAGGTCTGGGCAAGGCTCTGATTACTTAATTACCTTTTAATTCACAGCTGGAAAGAGAAGCAGTTTGGATCAAAAGCACCTGATTTAAGCAACACCTCCGAAGGCTGTGAGAGGGCCTGGAATGCTGGGAAGGCAGAGCAGGCCAGGTCTCATCAGTCCCGAGGACAACTTTAACCATCCAGTAGTTTGTGTAGCAAGGAAATGCAGAGATATAGATATATATTATGGAACCACTGCTATAAGATTTCTCAAAACAAAAGTGTCAATCTTTTGAAGTATAGTAGTTAAAATATATAAATTTTATCCATTAAAATATAAGATTTCTTTTTTTTTTGCTGGTTTTTTTTTAAATCCAGTTTAATTAGGAAAGTAAAAGCCCTGCCAGGGTCCTTGCAGTGAAAAAGAAAACCAGTTCCTGTTTTCTTTTTAACCGTTTTAAGATGGAGAAAATTCAGCCGTTTTTAGATAGAGCAAATTGGGCAACAAACGCTCTTTTAGACCAGATCTGTGTAAGTGCACTGGGTGTGCACACCATCCATGGAGAAGTTTGCCCCAGCACTGTGCTCACCCCAAAAATATCTGGCACATGGGTGGGTAGGCTGGGAACGCCACAGCTCTGCCCTGGACAAAGATCCCTGTGGGCTCTGAGGATCCCAGTGAATACCCTGCAAGGCAGCTTTCAAGAATCTAGGTGGAACGGTGTTGTTTGAGCTCCATTACTGAAAATAATCCACAGAATTAATGGATGGATGAGTGTTAAAAACACTGAAGGGGTGAGAGGTCACATCTGGGCAGAGAACACATGCTTCATAAAGCCCAGGCCCCACGCCAGCTCTGCTCCAGCCCTGACTTCATGCCTGGAAGTGGGAATTTTTAGTGAATTGCTCACCAGAGCTTTCTTAGTGGTTTGGACCTAGAGCCAGGGAGTTTAAAGCAAGGGAAGCAGTCTGGAAGGCTGGTCTTCCATACCGGCTCCACAGCCAACCACTGGGTGCCTTCAAAGCACAGGGATGTACCAGATCCCTCAGGATGCCTCCCCTGGAACATATAAGAACAGGTCTTAGAGAGAGAACTCTTAATCAAGCAAGATCATGAGGGTACGTGTCAGCAGGGAGAACATCCTTTCCCAAAATCACCCAGCCAGCATTTTCCTTCCTTTAGTGTCAAGACGGAAGAATAAGAAACCCTCTTGTCTTGGAAGAGGCAGGCAGAAGGAGAAAAGCTCCCTGGATCCCAACGCCCAGTGTTCCACCCAAGTTCTCTTCCCTGTCACTAACATGGAATTGCAAGTCCCTATAAGGCTTTTCAGTAAAATCCTTATTTTTGGTCTCTTTTTTTCACTGTGTTTGTCCTTCTATTTCAAGAAATGGATGTATGGTCTGTACTGCTGGTGCAGACAGTGAGATACATTAATTTTTAAGTACTATGGGGTGTTTGGGATTTCCTTGGAGAAATAAGGAGCAGGCTCCCTCCCCAGCAGCCATCAAGTTGTTTGATACAAATAAGGCCTGACTCCATAGTCTGAGGGAGAAAACTGGGCAGGCAAAGAGGAGAAGACTGTTAAGACAGACCAAACCTAATTTCCATGAGCAGAGCTCAGACTTCCCCTGGCAAGGGATGGATGAGGTCTTTAGTTTGTACCCTCCGGGCTGGGGAACTCACATGCGTGTGGAGGCCTTGCAGTGTATTCACAGGGATGACAACTCTGTCAGACCAATGGACCAAAAAATTTTTTTTTCCTAATTCTCTCCCTTTTTTTTTCAAATCTGAAAGGACTCTGGCTTGTCTCTGAACTGAACCTACAAATGTCTTCTTACCACTGGAATGAGAGCACAATGGTGTGGGTGAAGTAGGGCAAAAATAGTTTTTCTATAAGACAATCTGAAAAACCTCATCGTCCTCTAGAAAGACAACATGGCCCACCAGTGCTACTTGGCCCCCAGAGTGCTCTTGGAGCGCAGCAGGTATCGATCCACTCGGACTTTCCGCCTGTCCACCATCCTGTTCTCGCTGTCGAAAATCTGTTGCAGGTGCACGGCCAACCTCCTGTCCTCTTCCTCCTGCTGGAGCTTCTGCTCCCTTTGCCGCACCTCCAGAGGCACCTCCCCCGCTGTGTGCCTCAGTCTCTTGATGGAGCCATTGTGCTCCAAGTGCTTTGTTTTGCAGTGTCTTTTCCGGCCCCGCCTGAGCAGCTGCGACTGCTCCGTGATGATGTTCCCAACTGAATTGCAGGTGCTGTTCTGCACATTCATCAACTCACTGTTGTTCAGATATTTCAGCTGCTTTTTCACCGGTGTTTTTGTGGAGACTCTGAGCATGCCGCTGTCGGGCAATGTTGTGCCAACACCCATGAGTCTTCTGCTCAGCATTTTCGGGCCAAGACTAAGACAGGATTTGTCCATGAATTTTAGGTCTGGGCCTTCAGACACTCGTGTGTTCAAGGAGTTTACATTTGATCTCACATCTCCTTCGGCAGCACTGTCATCTGTTGTTAAGGCTTGTGAATCCTTGTTCTTCTCACTCCTTTTTACCAGCTTCATTTCACTGATGGAAGGAAAGGAATCCAGCTCAGGGTGAGGCTCTTCCATTGTGTCAGGTGGAATGTGGTCATCCTGCACTTGTGGATGCTCTTTAGTGCAAGTTCTGGAGCTGGTGATGCCAGGAAGCATAATGTCTTCCCCAGGCTCTGAAGCCAGGGATGTGAGGGTCGCTTTAGAGAGAGTATTTTTGATCTGACGCTCCTGGAATACCTGCTCCCACTTTTTCAGTATTCTAGGACTGGCCTCATAGGTGGTTGGCTTTTGCAGGCTCCGGTTCAGGTTCCTTGGAGTGGATTTGATGATGAGAGGGCTCAGGACTCTGCCATCAGGAAGCCTCTTTGGAGGAGTACATGGGGAGCAGACAATGGGCTTGAAGTGATTGAGCTCTTCAGAGATGCTGTCATTGCTCTCAGGACTGATGGATCGCTCTGGCTTGTGCACAGCTGAGAGGGATGACATGGCAGTGAGGACCAGGCGCTTCTCTGCTGTCAGGTCTGGGGCAGAGAGGCAGCGGTTGTTTTGGGTGGATGACAGGACCCCAACCAGTGGTGTTGACATACTGGTGATAGGCAGCACCTGAAAGGCAAGGCAGAACACCTGGGATGTCAGTCACAGAGGAGACAGACAAGAATGTTAGAGGAATACAGGAGAACTTGAGGTTATTGTGCTCTCTGGACACAGCATGGGACATGAGCAGGACACAGTGGATCCAGCCCCATCTGGGTTTCAAATTTATGTCAGTGCAAGAGCTGATGTTGCCAAAAGTGGCAACCACTTTAATGGCAAAATCATGGGATCATTTGGTTTGGAAGGGACCTTAAAGATCATCTTGTTCCAACCAGGCTGGATGGGGCCTGGAGCACCTAGAAGGTGTCCCGCCCATGGCAGGGGAGTAGAACTGGATGAGCTTTAAGGTCCCATTCAAACCAAACCATTCTATGATCCTATGAATCTATTTGATAGCATGGAAGTGCCAAAGAACATACCCTGACATCAGAAAAACAAGTTTTGTTCTGTTTAAACAGCTTTGGAGAGAAAGGGAAAGGAAGAAAGAAATATTTTCCTAAATTTCTGTAAGATTTTTGTCTTTAATTGGCTGCGGATTCAGCCTTGAAAAGAAAATGAATCACAAAACAGAAGGCTGATGACAATCCTTCCAATGAACTTCCAATAGCTCTGACACTTGTCTACTTTTCTGCTCAGTAATTCCCAACCCATCAGGTTTTTACTGGGAAACGACTGGCCCTGTGGCAATAACACATTTTATATCTCCAGATTACTGGTGCTGTGTAACCTCAGGTAAGAATACTAATGCACAACGACCTGTTTCTAGATGCTGCCAGTACCTTTGTTTTGTTGGCTGGGGCTGATCTCTGTCTGCTCTTGGATCTCTCCTGAATGGTGTCGTTGCAGCTCTGACTCCTTTCCACCTTGGCGGTTAAATTGCTGAAAAGCAGATGGGTGGAAACAGGATTGTTCATGGCCTTACAGACAACTACCTCAACAGCCCTGGCAGCTGTTGGGAGAGGTATCAGCCTTGGCAGCACCTGGCTGTAGGAGATACCTCCTATGCCCTCGGCTAAAGCGATCCAGGAATCTTGAATTGCATTCATGGGCTTCGCACTAAACACATAGACACCTCCAACCATGGCTCATAATTAACTGAGGTCAGAGTTAATGATGAAGCTATGCAAACCCGTTTGCTTCTCATGTGGAAACATTTGTTTACTCAGCTGCTTCCATTGGGTCAAGCAACAGCTTTCCAGGGAAAAAAACTGTCCAGGGCTAATGGTCTCTCTTGATGTCTGTGCTGGAGAAGGATCCAGCACTCCTGAGTTCATCCCACAGGATTTTGATTTCTGGCTAATGACTTAAATCTACAGGCAATGATTTTTCTGCTTCATGGGATGAACACTAACTTCCTTGACCCTCTGGATTTCATAACAGGTAGGAAGTACTCAGATGAACACCATGTCCTAACAATGAGTCTGCTCTAAAATTCCAGGAAAAAAACATCACTTATTTTGGATTGAAATAACCATTTGAATTAAAGCATCTCAGGTGTGCTTAGAAGTCCAAAGAAATCTTTAAGGGACACTGAATAAAGTCTCAGCTTCTTACCCTGAAAGGAAAGCAACGGAGGTCTTGGAAACAAAGGCTGACCGATGCATTTGCTTGCTCTGAAATGGTTCCTCATTCTCTGAATCCGAGAGACGTTCAGGAAACTGAAGTCAATCAAGGAAGAGTTAACTGACTTGTACAACAAAGAGAATAACTTGGAAAATAGAGGTCTTTCTTGCTAAGGTGTTAAAGACATCCAAAGCCCCTGTTTCTGATTGTACCAAGAGGAGATAAGGCATAAATAATGCAAAAATAAACACACAGCTCCTATGTATAGTCAGCAAATAAACTTAATTTATTGATCAAGAAATGTGGGAAAATCCTGCAACAAAATTACAGGGTGTTCATTACTCAGCCCCCACAGCTCTGTCCATCAAACAAATTTTAAGAGCACTGCCTAAAAAGCCTCCCAACTGAAATGGGAAACAGGTAAGACTTGGCCTAAAGAATCTGCTGAACTTCACAATCGTGCAGAAGATTCATGGGGAAATGTTCCTGGAAATGCACGAGGATCTTCCCAAAGCAGAGATTTATCTGCTGTGTTTGGAAGAGTCATGTGTTGGTAAAAGGAGTGACAGAAACCTCTGAAAGAACATCTGCAGTCATCAGCATGGATCTTTATAATCTCTTAGCTCACAGCCTTCAAGAGCTATAAAGGGTCAATCAAATAATCGTAGTAAGCCAAAGAATGAAAGCTCTGGATATGTGGATAGGAAGGAGAAGCATGAGCTTACTTACACACTCTTGGTTCACTTTCAGCACAACAGATTCACCCTTTTTCTGCTGTTCGTCTGTTTTTCTTTTCCCTATGTCCATGTCATCTACAATGAATTTGTGAATCAGGTCCTCAGATGCCTTTTCTTCTTGTAGTTTTTCTTCTCTCAGCTGGAAATAAGATGAAGAGAGACAGAGTATTTGTAATATTTGAAGTCCTCCACACAAATTGGCAAGACCAAGAGCCTAAATTTTGTACCTTCATTAAATTTTGTGCCTTCATTTCACTACTCCAGGGTAGAACCACTATCTTTCTCTCTCCTAATAATGTGAAAATTGGTCCATTTCTGCAACACATTTATGTTTTCTACACAAGTATCAGGGATTTTATCTTCTTTTCAGAACAACAAAGGCACTCAGACACAAGTCATGAATAGTCTATATATATCTGTAAATAGAACAGATCCTCCCTGCTTCCTCCATCCAATCTCTGTGGGTAAGTCATCCTTGTCTGGAACAAGCAGCTGGACATTTGACTGACACACCTTCATCACATGGATGAACCAGAGCACTAGGAATTAAAATCCTTGTGGTTTTCCTCATATTTGAGCATGGGCATCTCAGGTGCTTCAGAAGTTGCTGTGTTACATTGCACTCAACTCATAAAGGCAACAACTTGCAACAACTCCTTATTCTTCACAAAATACTTATATTTTTTCTTCACTGCTGAAGGATGGAAAAATCCCAAAAGCATGGACATGTGAATGATGAAGAAAACAGAATTCCTGAGTCATTACATGAAAATCACATTATGATTTTCAAGCTGGGAAAGACCCAAAGATTCCTACTGAATCTGACCCTCCAGAGATAAGGTAGGAGGAACAAGGTAGAAAGAAACCAGGAAAAACTTCACTGTTTGGCTGATTGTGCATGTTAAGCAAATGTTTTCAAAGACTGGTTTGACTTCCTGCTTGGAGCTGTTTGAAGATGTATCTTTAAATTCCTCATCTATTAATAATCTGAAGCAATAACTACAACAGTGATTAACATAGCCTGTGGCCACACAGTGAAACATAAAGAATAGTATGCTGTAAATCAATAGTAGTTTTGCTCTTTAAGGAGTCTTTCTTGAAGTATCTGAAAAATTCATATAAAGATTTATCATAAAGATGGATTTTGTTGGCTGAAATACTACCCAACACTCATCTCCCTTCCCCGTGTCTCATGTGGAAAAACCCTATATGGACTGCCTCACTTTTTCCGGCTAAATGATAAAATTATACTCAATTCCCAAATCTAAAACCACAAACATAAGTAACATCATACAGGAATATTTAAGGATTTTGGGCAAACCCATAGTGTGAGGTTACAGCACAAGCTCTGCTGACAGTGACCAGTCACAAAGGAAACAACAGGATCCTAATCAAGGAATACAAAAAAGAATTTAGGTCCAGATTCAGGTTGCAAACAAAAGCAAACTCTAATAAAATCTGTATGAATTAAAAAAAAAATTTAAGTAGCCTCGTGTAAATGATCTCCCTGAGAATTTTTTAAAAATGTGGCGATGCTAGCACATACAAATATGCTGGGACATCAGGATGAGAAACTGAAACAATATGGTGCGAAATATCTGTCCTGGAAGAAGGTTATCCAAATAGCATCTCTGGAATACTGGATGCAGGACCATCAGGTCAATTAGCAGCACAATTACCAGAAAATGCATTTCAACCTGTTTGCAGCCCTTTATGGTACTGGAACTGCAGGGAAGAAATGCTGTACAAGTGGTAATTTTCTGCTCAAGAAACATCCATTTTAGGACCATCACTCTTGATTAACATTTATTTCCAAAAGTTTGGCAAACGCTCACTTGCTATCTTCACTCCACAAACAGCCAAATTTAGAAAACAACTCACATCTGGGATGTGTTAAAAGGGTTTGAAATGCTTCTCTCCCTTTCTCAGGAAAGCCAGTCTGGGTTTTCCCCACTTCACAGGCAGGGGGAGCTGAGCTGAGACCTTGTGCTTCCAGACACAGACACAGAGGGAATCCCAGTCAGGAACATGCTTAGATTCCCAAATGCGAGTTCTCCTCCTGCCTAATTCAGAAGTACAGAGACACCAAGAAAGTCTTGATAAGTGACAACAGTCACAATTTTGCCTCTATAACTCATTGGCTGGATGTTGGAGCCAGGCTGGTCTGTTCTGCCACGGAACAAATGACAGGATCAGAGGAAACAGCCTCAAGTTGCACCACAGGAGGTTTAAGTTGGAAAAAAATCTTCCCTGAAAGGCTGGTCACGCACTGGAACAGGAATGCCCATACGGATTTAATATCCCACCTAACCCTTCCCTCTGGCAGTGGTAAGCCACTCCCCCTTGTCCTGTCATGAGTTCCTGATGAAAAGTCCCTCTTCAGCTTCCTTGAAGGCATTGGAAGGGACCTTTAGATCACCAGTTAATACCTAAACAAAAAGCTTTATTTCTTCATCTTTAAGCTAAAGATACCCTGAGTTAACACATCCTAAAGATTACAGTGAAAAATACAGTGATGCACATTTAAATTATTTAACTAATTTGATTTTTAGAACAGTAAGATTCCTGTGCACTTGAAGTCTGTCACTGCTGCCCAAACCCAACTGTTTCTCAACCAAGTGTCTCATTGTTGCTGAAATTGCCACGTCCCATGACTTTGTTCATAAAGTGTCCTTCCCTTCCTGCCAAGGCACCTGCATGGGAGAAGTCTGCAATTCCTAAAATCAGTTAATGAGTCAGCCAAAGTTACCCAAATAACCTGCAGTGACATTTCCCATCAGTGCCACTACTAATTTCACGAGGGAAAGCAGGAGGGAAGACCCTTTCACACTTTTTAACTGTCTCCTCACAGAGATGCATTTCCCAGACTAGTTATTTACCTTAAATATCATCTAAAGAGTATTTTCCTACTCAGACAGGGCTGTTTTTCTAACTCAGCTTCCCAGCTCATTCTACCCTTGTTGATACTTTCAAGTGAAAACCCAAAGAAAATTCAACAATGAAAAGCTCCCTGAGTTCCTTTTCCCCAGCAGGTGGAATAATCAAAGACGGGTTGGACCCATCTCAAGGTAATACACCATCCCAAATCCCGTTTTAAATGGAGAAAATATTTTCACAGACTTTAACTCCAAACCAGCTGAAAAGCTTTTCTTCCCTTATAATTTTTTGACCTTTAAATGGTATTTTTTTCTTTGCCTAAAAATAAGCAGAAAGCTCCGGTTTGGAATAGTTTTTTCTGAGGAGAAGGATGTTATTGCAGAAGACACCTTATGCTGCAAAGGCCCTTACTGAATTACATCCACAACCAGTTGCTCCAAGGAAGGTACATTTCCATGTTCTGGAAGGCAGACTGTCCTAGTTCAGCAGGTGGGACCAGTTATCACTGTGTGGGGGTGATCAAAGCTGTGTATTCTACCCCCTCTATTCCTTACCCAAGGACAATGGACCATTAGCAGCAGCTGCCCAGGGAGTCATTAGCACCTTCACACCCAGCCTGGGGTGGTGTGGCTGTTAATGGGCCATCAACAGCTCAGGGATACCCCATGACTCCCAGAGTTAATCACCCATTGTGTGAGTCCCCGCCCAGGGAGAGGGACTGGGTGCTCCCTGAGGGAACATGAGTGGTGGGTAAGAAGACCTCAGAAAAACCACTTGTCAGATCCAGAGGAGCTGCAGGACCTTGACAGGAAGAGACCACCACTCTCGACCAGACTACAGCCATCACCTGCACCAACAGGTTTTTCACTTTCTTTTGCTCTGGACTTGGGGGAACTATGCTGGTCTCAGCACAAGGGCTAACAAACCCCTTTGGGTTTGTGCCCCAGGACACTGGGTTATACTGCTGGGTTTTGTGAATTGAAAGCAATTTCCTTTTGTGTCAGTGTATTTATTGTAATATTATTATTAAATTGTAACTCTGACTTATAATCTCTCTCGTGTTGAGTTCGTTTCTCCTGCTGGTTTACCTTTATACCAGCACACAGACTAAGACAGCAAAATTTGGTTTCTAAATTCTCAATTACAGCCATTTCCTGAAGTGGCTGAACAGCATAAAGAGAATAAATGAGTTTTGTTACAGAGCAGGAATAGAGCCCTTCAGGTTTTCCTATAGGATGGCATTTCTGTAGAAAATCCAAGTTCTCCTGGAAGAAAACCCACAATTACCCAGAATACTGACCTTCCTTAATTGGCTTTCATATTCTTCTTGGAGTTCCCCTGGTTTGCTTAATTTAATGGGTGCTCTGAATATAAAATCTGGAAAGAGAAGGGAAAAAAAGAAAGGCAACACTTTAGTGCAGGATAATGGTGTTGGCCATTAGTTCCCAAAAAGTGTAAGATCTCCACGGGCTGCACAAGAGGTTCTGTAGCACTTTTTCCAACTCCAGATGTTTATATTCCACCACTGCTATCAAAGATCTGTTTAACATGCAGGAACACTGGAAGGGCAGTGCCCAAGCAATATCACTTTGCACTTCCAAGAGTTTCCTTGGAAACTCTCAAGAGTCCTTGACAAGCAGTTAAGCAATCAGGGGGAGTACTGGGAGGCTGTGTAAACACAGGGGTAAAGTAACAGCCTAGAGATGTCACAGGAAATCTAAGTCACAGGAATAAATCCATGCTTTAAGCACAGGGAATGTGTCCCAGGAGCAAACCCAGGCTTTAAGCACTGGGAATCTGAGGTGTACCTGGAGGATGTAAACATGGAAGTGAAGTGATGTCATAAGGAATCTCAGTCCCAGGAATAAACTCAGGCTTTAAATACAGGAGACTCCTAAGTCCTAGGAATAAATCCAGTCTTCAAACACAGGGAATCTGAAACCTAGGAATAAACTCAGGCTTTAAGCTCCTGCTTCCACACATCCAAGAGGCACAGGCTGAGACCAGCAGCGCAGCACCTCAAATTCACATCCCTGCTCCTCTTTCGTCAACACCAATGCATCGGGAATGCTCCCTATTTTCTGGATAAACAATGTTTTCTCCCCTCCACATACCCTTCCAGCTGTTTCAGTGTTGTCCCACTGATCTGGAGCAAACACAGCATTTTTTCAACTTCCAATATACTCCCTGAGGTCTGGCAGGAATTCCCCATCCTACTCCCGCTTCCTCCCTTCTCCCTGGGGAATTCAGGAAACAAAAGCCTACCAGCATGGGGTTATAGTTTAATCTCCATTCCCAGAGTCTGTTATTCTCAAAGGACTCCCTTCTATGAGCCCCAAAGGTCGCTCCCACTTCTGTGGAGTGCAAGTCTGGGCAAGTTGTACTACAGCTGGAGGAGCCTGGATGGAAAAGGGAACAACAGGAATAAAACAACAAGCCTTGGACAATCATCCTGGCTCAATCTGTATCCCTATTCCAGGCAGGGAGCAGCACAGCCCATCATCCCAATGCGCTATGGTTAGGATGTAACAGGTACAAGGAGAAAACATCAGGCGTATTTCCTTCTTCCAGCTTGCTAAAATTTAAGGATATAAACCAGCATCTCAATCATGTTTTCACAGAATCACAGAACCATTTAGGTTTAAAAAGACCTCAAGGATCACTGAGTCCAACCTGTGACTGATCCCCACTATGTCAACCAGACTAGAGCATTGAGTGCCATGTCCAGTCATTCCTTGGACAACCCCAGGGATGGGGCTACACCACTGCCCTGGGCAGCACCTTCCAGTGTCTAACAACCCTTTCCATAAAAAAATTCCTCTTCATGTCCAATCTGAATCTCCCCTGGTGCAGCTTGAAGCTGTTTCCTCTCATCCTGTCACTTGTTCCTGCCTTTCCCCTGGCTCCACCCTCCTGTCAGGGAGTTGAAGAGAGCAGGTCTTTGTTTGCCAGGCTTTGTTTGCTGCTCCTTCAGCTATCAGCAGGTGACTCAGAGGGGAGTTGGAGGTGTGGCTTGCTCGTTAGCAGGAGAGTGAGAAGGCTTTAAAAAACATCTCTAGGGAGCGCAAGCGACCTGGAGAGGGCAAACAGGGGTGTGGCATGTCAGTGAGGGCATGGCACGGCAGTTTGCACAGGAAGGGCATAAGCCTAGGTATTTTTGAGGCTTGCTTGTTTGTTTGTTTGTTTCTCTTTTCTACCTTTCCCCACAGCTCAAGGCAGTCATGCCTCCCAAAAAAATGAAAGCTGTTGCTCCTGTTACCAGTAGAGGGGTGTCAATACAGACAGAACCCTCTAAAAAGGATGCAGCCACTCAGGCCTCTGGCTGCATAGAATGTTTGAACCTGGACCTACTACCAGAGGACAGTGTGAGAAGCACCTGCATACTATGTGAGCAGGTGAACGATTTGCTGTATCTGGTGGAAGAGGTGGATAGGCTCAGAAACATAAGGGAGAGTGAAAGGGAAATTGACTGGTGGAGTCACACCCTTTCCACTCCTAAGGAAGCCCAGCAGGAGGTGGTGAAGCCCAGCCCCTCCTGCCATCAGGCAGACAGAACGGACCATATGGATGGGGATGAATGGAAACAGGTGCCTGGTCGTAGAGGCAAAAACATCCCCTCTCGACCCCTTTCACCTGCCAGGGTGCCCTTAAAAAACAGGTATATGGCCCTGGACTCGGACAGTCTGTTGGAGGACAGTCAGGAGGAGGATCTGTCTACAAGGTCTTCTGGTTACCCCCAGTCTACCAGACAGGTTACAACTACAGGTAAGAGGAAAAAGAGAAGGGTTGTTGGAATCGATGACTCCCTTCTGAGGGGAACTGAGGACCCTCTATGTCGGCCAGACCCATCCCACAGGGAAGTTTGCTGTCTTCCTGGGGCCAGGGGGGAGAGATATTACCAAAAGACTTCCTAAGCTTATCCAACCCTCAGACTATTACCCGCTGTTGGTTGTCCAGGTTGGAAGTGATGACATTAATAAAAGGAGTACCAGGGTAATTAAAAAAGATTTTAAGGCACTGACTCGATCACTTCATGGGACAGGAGCACAGGTAGTAATTGCCTCAGTTCCTGTGCTAGCCGGCATGAACGAGGAGAGGTTTAGGAAAGCCCAGCTTACCAATAGGTGGCTTAGAGGATGGTGCTATTGTCAAAATTTTGAGGTTTTTGATCATGGGGCAAACTCCGTGTTGCCCAGTCTCATCAAAGCAGATGGGCTTCATTTATCTAGGAAGGGCCAAAGAACTGTAGCCCGTAAGTTGGCAGGGTTGGTTAGGAGGGCTTTAAACAAGGTTTGAAGGGGGAAGGGACGGCAACTGGGCTCTCCAGAGATAAGCCTAAAGGCGTAGAGCCTGAGTTGATAATGAAATCAATGGCCCAGCTGAAGGGCATGTACACCAATGCACGCAGTATGGGAAACAAGAGGAGCTGGAAGCCATAGTGCAGCAGGAAAACTATGACATAGTTGCTGTCACAGAAACGAGGTGGGATGACTCAGATGACTGGAGTGCTGCTATGGGGGGCTACAAGCTCTTCAGAAAGGACAGGCAGGGAAGGAGAGGTGGAGGGGTGGCTTTATATGTTAGAGAGTCTCTTGACTCTGTTGAAGTTGAGGTCAGCAGTGACAAGGTTGAGTGCCTGTGGGCCAGAATCAGGGGCAAGGCCAACAAGGCTGACATCCTTGTGGGTGTCTGTTACAGACCACCCAACCAGGATGATTAAGGAGATGAATTGTTCTACAAGCAGCTGGTGGATGTCTCAAAATCTCCAGCCCTTGTTCTTGTGGGTGACTTTAACCTGCCAGATATCTGCTGGAAGCTTCATACTGCAGAGAAGAGGCAGTCAAGGAGGTTCCTGGTGTGTATAGAGGACAATTTCCTTCATCAACTGGTAAATGAGCCTACCAGGGGTAAGGCCCTGCTAGACGTACTGTTTACAGAGAGGGGCTGGTAGATGATGTAGTGGTTGGAGGCCGCCTGGGGCATAGTGACCATGAAATAACAGAATTTTCAGTACTCAGGGATGTAAGGAGAGCCACCATTAAAACCTCTACACTGGACTTCCAGAGGGCAGATTTTGGCCTATTCAAAAAACTGATTCAGAGCATACCCTGGGAAAAAACCCTTAAAGGCAAGGGGGTCCAGGAGGATTGGACATGTTTTAAGAAGGAAATTTTGAGTGCACAGCAACGGGCTATACCAGTGTGCTGAAAGGCCAGCCGGAGGGGAAGACGGCCAGCTTGGTTAAATAGGGAGATTCTGAAAGAAATCAGGGATAAAAAGAAAGTTTACAGACTATGGAAAAAAGGGCTGGCTACTTATGAAGAATTTACAGATAGAGCTAGGTCATGCAGGAAAAAAATTAGGGAAAGAAAAGTGGAATTTGAAGTAAATTTGGCTATTTCAGTTAGGGATAACAAAAAGTCCTTTTATAAATACATTAATAACAAAAGGAGGGGCAAGGAAAACCTCCATTCTCTGTTGGACTTGGAGGGAAATATAGTTAAGGAAGATGAGGAGAAGGCTGAGGTACTTAACACCTACTTTGCCTCAGTTTTTACCAGTAGGACAGGTGGCCCTCAAGACAACTGGCCTCTGGAGCTGGTAGACAGGGAGAGGGAGCTGAATAGCCCTCCTGCTTTCCAGGAGGATATAGTTACTGACTTACTGAGCCAGCTGGATCCTAACAAGTCTATGGGACCAGATGGGATCCATCCCAGGGTGATGAAGGAGCTGGCAGAAGAGCTTGCCAAACTGCTCTCCATCATCTTCCAACAGTCCTGGCTCTCTGGGGAGGTCCCAGATGATTGGAGGTTGGCCAATGTCACCCCAATCCACAAAAAGGGCTGCAAGCAGGACCCTGGCAACTACAAGCCTGTCAGCCTGACCTCCGTGCCTGGCAGGGTTATGGAGCAGTTCATCCTGAGTGCAATCACACAGCACCTTCAGGGTGGACAAGGGATTAGACCCAGCCAGCATGGGTTTAGGAGGGGCAGGTCCTGTCTGACCAACCTGATCTCTTTTTATGATCAGGTGACTCACCTGAGGGATGAGGGGAAGACTGTGGATGTGGTCTATCTGGACTTCAGCAAGGTCTTTGACACTGTCTCCCATAATATACTCCTGGAAAAGCTGGTAGCCCATGGCTTGGACAAGTGTACCCTCTCCTGAATTAGGGGCTGGCTGGAGGGTCGGGCACAGAGAGTGCTGGTGAATGGAGCTGCATCCAGCTGGCAGCCAGTCACTAGTGCTGTTCCCCCAGGGTCTGTGTTGGGTCCAGTCCTGTTTAACATCTTTACTGATGATTTAGATGAGGGGATTGAGTCCATCATCAGCAAATTTGCTGATGATACCAAGCTGGGAGGGAGTGTCGAGCTGCTGGAAGGCAGGAGGGCTCTGCAGAGGGATCTGGATAGACTTGAGAGATGGGCTGATTCCAATGGGATGAAGTTCAATAAGGCCAAGTGCCGGGTCCTGCACTTTGGCCACAACAACCCCATGCAGCGCTACAGGCTGGGCACAGAGTGGCTGGAAAGCAGCCAGGCAGAAAGGGACCTTGGGGTACTAATTGACAGAAAGCTCAACATGAGCCAACAGTGTGCCCAGGTGGCCAAGAAGGCCAATGGGATTCTGTCCTGTATCAAAAATAGCGTGGCCAGCAGGACCAGGGAAGTGATCCTTCCCCTGTACTCTGCATTGGTGAGGCCACACCTTGAGTACTGTGTTCAGTTCTGGGCCCCTCAGTTCAGAAAGGATATTGAGGTGCTGGAGCGAGTCCACAGAAGAGCAACAAGGCTGGTGAAGGGACTGGAGCACAAGCCCTGTGGGGAGAAGCTGAGGGAGCTGGGGTTGTTTAGCCTGGAGAAGAGGAGGCTCAGAGGTGACCTCATCACTGTCTATAACTACCTGAAGGGAAGTTATAGCCAGGTGGGGGCTGGTCTCTTCTCCCAGGCACTCAGCAATAGGACAAGGGGGCATGGGCTCAAGCTCTGCCAGGGGAAATTTAAGTTGGATATCAGAAAAAAATTCTTTACAGAGAGAGTAATCAGGCATTGGAATGGACTGCCCAGAGAGGTGGTGGATTCACCATCCCTAGAGATTTTTAAACACATATTGGACGTGGCGCTGGCTGCCATGATCTAGTAAATGGACTAGAGTTGGACCAAGGGTTGGACTCGATGATCTCGGAGGTCTCTTCCAACCCAATCAATTCTATGATTCTATGATTCTAAGAAGGTCCTCCTTGAAACTCCTTTTCTCCAGGCTGAGCCCCCTGCACAACTCCCTCAGTTGCTCCTCAAGGGCTTCCTTTATTTAGGAAGCATTTTTACTTCATCCAAAATGAAAGGTTCACAGCAAGGGAAGTAAATCAAACATACAGTGACCTGACACCAACTGTCCTGCTGGACATTCTCTAGTTCATGGCCACATCTCCCTCCTCCCTGGGGACAGGTCACAGCTCCGGTGTCCAGTCATGCCACTTAGACACTGATTAAATCCTGTTTTCACTGTCCTGCTTTCCATTGGTTTGCTTTTATCTTATAGAAGAGCCCTATAATGTCAGTCTCTCCCACCAGTAAGGGAGAGTTCAAACTCTGTAGCCTCTGAAGAGGGAATGCTGAACAGATCACAGAGTATTTCTTTAATATTACCTTCAGAAATGAGAAAAATAATCACATGCAAGCCAACATATAGATTATAGGTGCTTCTTTTAAAACAAATAAGCTGCTATTCCCTCTTCCTCGCGTGCCTACAAGAGCCAGGTTTCTTTGTGAAGGAAAACATCCCAAATGTCTCAACACGTGGGATAAAAATTCCAAGCAGTGGTAGCGCTGGGAAGGTCAGGCTGCATTCCTTGCTCCTGCAACCACCCATGCTAGAAACTGGTTTCCCTAAACATTTTTTCTATTTGTGTCCTTGAGTGGTTCCAGTTCTCCGTGAACTTTACCAAGCTGAATTTCCACTGGGATGGTCCTGAGAGCAGCAGGAATCTGTAACTCCCCTGCAGCAAACTTCAATTACACCTCAGTGTTTAAGGCTTGTCTCAGACCTTGTCTCCTAAGCTAAAAAGCTGGATTTTCTTCCCTCCAGGGAAACATGCAGCTGGAAAGATAAGCCACATCAACTGTCTCATTGCTCACATGGGTTCAGCAAGCCAGAGGTTGTAAAGAACCGGATAACATTTATCTGTAAAGTTGCGCTGACCTAGCTCAAGGGAGGCAATTTTATCCATAGTATCTATTTTTATGCACTAACTTGAATATTTTACACTTGTGTCAAAAAGAGATGAGACTCCTAATTTCCAACTCTGTAGAAGAGATGGAAAGAAAAGTGTATGCACAGCTGTCTATCTGCATTCCACAGAATTCCAGAATGGGTCAGGTTGGAAGGGACCTCTGTGGCTCATCTGGTCCCACCGCTGCTCAAGGAGGGTCACCTCAGAGCACATGGCACAGGATTGTGTCCAGAGGGTTCTGGAATATCTTCAGTGAGGGAGACTCCACACCCTCTCTGGGCAATCTGTGTGTGGTCACCCACACAGGAAGGAAGTTCTTCCTCATGTTCATGTGGAACTTCCTGGGCATCAGAAACCCTCCAGGTGGAACCAGACTGGTCCTCACACTTGGATGCAGCTGGGGAGGATAGCGAGATGACCAGAGCACCACGTGTGTTTCCCTAGAACACCTCCCCATGCCAATTCTGGATGTTCAGGGCCAGGACAAGGCTGTTCAGCTGTGCCACAGCCCGGGAGAACAATAAAACGGATAAAAACATGGAAGAAAAGGCTTTTTACATGATTTTGCAGCAGATCCCCTGCTTGGTCTTCCTCTTGAGTGATCTGTGGGCCAACAGAAATGGTTTCTGAAGGGCTACTGGAACAGCTGGCACTAGGATACTCCTTCTAAGCCCAGGTGAGAGCACCAAAACAGGATGAGACATTGCACCCTGCTCTTTTATCCTGGCAGACAAGAATTTCATTCTATAGGGCTCAGCCTTGGAAAAAACAATTTCTGCACTATTTGAGAGGACAAAAGATTTTCTAACTATTTAATGCTGGTTTTCTTTATGAAAGCCATCAATCCTCTCTGACTCCATCCTTTCCAGGCTGAAGTGTGCCTTACACACCTGTCTCTGTGGAGCTGCACTCCTGTCCAGTACATTTTATATTCATGGGGAAAAGATCCAGAAACCTCCATCTGGTGAATTCAGCACTATGGGTTGGATAAAAGAAAAGTTGAACTTGACTCAGAACCCTTTGGTTGCCTATCTGTTGTTCAGAGGCTCCTGGGTTTTGCCAATACAATCCCATATGGTGAGTCAAAACTGTGCCATGAGCAGGAGTGAATCCTCCTCAACCCTAGCTTTCAAGGACGCTCCCAGCAGAATTTGTAGCTTCCTTCTTCCCCTTATTCCTGGCAGGGATAAAAAAAAGACTTGAGGTTTTCACTATTTTCCCTTTTAACTCCCAGTAACCAGTGTTTACACTTGCAGCTGAAGGTGAAATTTTAAAATGTTTTCAAAACACAAACCAAGAAGTTTTCTGACTACAGAGAGGTTTGGAAACAGTTTTCCAACAGGAGTAGTTTAATTAAATGATATGAAGATATGCCAATGGCAGAGACTACATTCCTCAACAGATTTTCATAGAATTACGGAATAGTTTGGGTTGGGAGGGACTTAAAAGCCATCCAGTTCCATCCCCTGCCATCGGCAGGGACACCTTCCACTAGACTATGTTGCTCTAAACCTGGCCTTGCCCATTTCCACGGACGGGGCAGCCACAGCTTCCCTGGGCAACCGGTGCCAGGGCTTCACTACTCTCACAGGGAAGAATTCCTTCCTAATATCCAACCTAACCCTTCCCTCTGCCAGCAGGAAGCCTGGCACTCCAGGCCCACGTCCAAAATCCCTCTTCAGCTCTCTTGGAGCCCCTTTAGGCTCTGGAAGGGGCTGTAAGGTCTCCCCAGAGCCCGTACTTTGATTTTTCAGTGGGAAGAAAATCTAAAAAAACATTCCTAGAAGCACAGTGACAAAAAATCCCTACTACAGGTATAACAACTATTCAGATGGAAGCACAACTAGCTAGAAAATTATTTTCCAGGAGTTAACAATCCACTGCCATGCCAGGACAGGCTCTCACACTAGCCACTGGGTCTGGTCCTAATCACTCTCTTCATTAACAGCTTGAACGGTAGATTAAAAAAAGAAGTGGTGTTGCCTTTAATCAAACTAATATGGAGGGCAAAACACTGCTTTTCCCAAGGCAGGGAAAAGCTTCATTGTGATTGCCACTTCCAAATTTCAAGGCCACTGTGGCCTTGAGAGAAAAAACAACTGGTGACAGGCTACAGAACAACAGAAACAACAGGAAATTAAGGAATCACTGGTAAAGACTGCAGAACTAGATTGGTCTGGGTCAGCAGGGAAAGGGAAACCCCAGCCCCCAAAAAAAGCAGGGGGAAGTCATGTTAAAAGTTTGGTAAAAACAGCCTTCTACAGGCATCACTTGTGCATCATTACCGGGCAGAAGAGAAACAAAAGAAATCCACTGACTTTCTAATAGAGATTTAGATTAGATATTAGGGAAAGTGTGCCAAGTGTTCACAGGCTGAAGCAAAGGTAGGATCCTGTCCTACTGTCTGTGTATGACTGAGTGACTTGGATGTCTGTGAGGAACAGTTTAGGTACACCCCAGTCCTACCTCAGCACAGAGAGCAGAATTCCACTGTCCCTTCCAAAACCACCTGGGGGGTCTACTACACCACCAGTCATTTACTGCAGCCTTTCAGAACTTAAACAAAACTTGTAAAAAAGAGGGAGAGTGACTTTTCACAGGGGCAGATGGAATATCCTGAGTTGGAAGGGACCCACTGCCAGAGGGAAGGGTTACATGGAATATTGGGAAGAAATTCTTCTTTGTGAGGGTGGTGAGGCCCTGGCTCTGGCTGCCCACAGAAGCTGTGGCTGCCCCATCCCTAGAAGTATCCAAGGCCAGGTTGGACAGGGCTTGAAGCAATGTGGTCTAGTGGAAGGTGTTCCTGCCTATGACAGGGGGTGAAACTGGATGAGCTTTGAGGGCCCTTCCAATCCCAACTATGTAGACTGATTTATGATGATTTAATCTCTAGCTCCTAGACCACTTTCATTTTAGGAGTCTAAAGCTCTTGACCATCTTATGAAGCCCTTTCCTTGGAAAACTGCATTTTTGTTTCCCAGTTCATGTGGGAACATTTGTTCTTCAGCAATTTTCCAAGCTCTCTGAAGTCATCTATAATCTGAGATGATAATGTTGTCAGGGTTGACAGGCATTTTAAAAATCTATCAGTGCAGGTGGGTATCTGATCCTGAAGTTTGGCTTTGTGTCTGCTGAGAAGACACAGCCACGATCTCTGCTTGTCCTTCTTCACAAGATCCTTTTCTTTTTTTCCTGATTTGTAAGATACTCCATCTTCCTTGGAAATGGCCTCAAGTTTTGCCAGAGGAGGTTTCAGTTGGATATTGGTGAAAATTTCTTCACTGAAAGGCTCATCAGGCATTGGAACAGGCTGTGGGCAGTGGTGGAGTCCCCATCCCTGGAGAGATTTAGAAGCTGTGTGGGCATGGCACTTGGGGACATGGTGGTCTTGGCAGTGCTAGGGGAACAGTTGCACTTGATGGACTTGAAGGGCAGAGTCAGATTGGCCCGGTCCATGTCCAGTTGGGTTTTGACTGTCTTCAAGGATGGAAACTCCACCTAGCAAACTTGTGCTGGTGCTTGGTCACCCTCACAGTAGAATTTTTTTTATTTATGGTCTTGTTGTGTTTCAGTTTGTGCCCATTGCCTTCCGTCCTGTCATTGGGGACCACGAGAACGAGCTGGGCTTTGCTGCTTTCACTGCCTCCTCTCAGGGACCTACATACATTGATATATAAATTATATATACATTGATAAGGCCACGGTGATCAGGCGAGGTCTGTGAGGCCTAGAAGAAAGCAAATGTCACTCCTACCTTCAAACAGGGCCAGGAGGAGAAATGACAGGGCCAGCCCCACCCTGATCCCTGGGAAGCAATTATTCCTGGAAACCACTTCCAGACAAAATATTCAGAATTTGGGTCTATGGAAAGGAAGGCAGGCTTAACCAATGTCTTCATGATGAGATGGCTGGCTCAGACAATGAGTGGAGAGCAAGAGATGTTGTTTATACTGATCCACTGTAGGGCCAAATGACTGGATTACCTGACATACAAGAGAAGGATGAGAGATCTGGGACTTCTTCACCCTGGAGAAGGGATCTCAGTAATGTGGTTAAACAGCGAGTGGTGAAGACAGAGCCAGGCTCTTCTCCATGGTAACAGAACAAGAGGAAACGGGAAAAAATTAAAATAAAAGAAGTTGCATTGACCATAGAAAAATCATTTTTATACTGTCAGGGTGGTCAAGCACTGGTACAGGTTGTCCAGGGAGGCCACAGTTTCTTGGAGATGGTTCTAACCCATGTGGACACAGTTCTGGTGACCCTTCTTTGAGGAGGGCTTGGCACCCCCTTCCAGGCTCAGCTATGCTGGGATCCTCCAATCAGCCTCACTAATGTCAGGATAAACCACTTCCACTGTTCTCTCCCTTCACGTAGGAGGTCCCTGTTTGCAATGGATCATCTGCCTTGGATTCCCACACCATAAGCACAACTTACAGCGCAAGAAAATTAAAACCAACACAATTACTCTGTGCCTTTTTGCAAAACAGAATCATGGAATGGTTTGGATTGGGAAGGACCATAAAGCTCATGGTGTTCCAACCCCCTGACATAGGCAGGGACACCTTCCACTAGACCACTTTGTTTCAAGCCCCGTCCAACGTGGCCTTGAACACTTCCAGGGATAGGGCAGCCACAGCTTCTCTGGGTAACTGGTGCAAGGGCCTCGCCATCCTCACCAATATTTCTTCCCAATATCCCATCTAACCCTGCCCTCTGGGAGTGGGAAGCCATTCCCCCTTGTCCTATACATATCTCACACAATTCAGGACAAGCAGAAAATTAAAACTAATTCCTCTTAAAAAAAAACTAAACCAAGACTGCACAAGCATTCCTGCACCACAGCTGGATACTCCCACCCAAGCCCACCTGGACCAAGCCAAGTCCATTTAAGCAGGATTGACAGCACTCCCTTGGAGCAGAGATTGACTCCGGGAGTTCCCAGAGGAACCACTCTCATCCCTTTGGCTCAGCTCCCTCTGGATAGCCCAGTTGCTCATTGATTCTGCAAATGTTTTCAGGCAAAGGTTCCAAAAATCTCTTTCAGTTTAGCAGGGTTATTTCAAACCACCAATTTAAGCTGTTTAAGCTCATCCTGCCAATTCTTCCTGCAGCCAGAGTATGCAGACAGAATCACCAACTGGGAGACCAGAACACACTCTGGGTCCACATTCGTAGCTTCAATCCTTGTCTGTTCCACAGGGCTTGCCCCTCGGCACTGCTCCTAGGTGGCCAGTCTCTGTACCATCTCCCCAACCAAAAGATCCTGAGAGCTGACAGGTGGGCATCTCCAGCAGCTCTTACTGGGCAAGTGCAGCACCGCCGGCTCAGACCAGGATTTATATGGAAGGAAACGCAGGAGCGGTTTTTCACAAGCTGAGGAAAGCAGCTGGCTTTGGAGGCAGAGAGGAAACGCGTGACAGGAAACCAGGAACTCAGAACTTCCCACAGCGCATCCTTCTAGGGTGAAGGGAGCCGATGGCCATTCGGAACGTGGAACTGTGATCCGGGCACAGCGAACTGGGGAAACATCCCCCCGGTCCGGGCATCCCTTCCAGGGGATGACGCCATCCATCCACTCCATCTCCTGACGCCACAGGAGAGGGGTGGGCTAAGCCCCGCCGCCCCCTCCCCACTCGGCCCCGAAGGACTCGGGGGGGCTGAGCCCCCCACAAACTCATCACACACCTTCCGCATGTGGCCACCCAGGGCAGGGGAGAGGGGGTGGGAAATGACGCCTGAATCCCCGCAAACTCATCGCCTCCCTAGCCCCGGCACTGGCCACGCCCCATGGGGTCGGGGCCCCGACGGGCATGGTGCCGTAGGCCTCTGGGGCGCTGATCCCTGGCAAAACTCATCGCACCTCCTGCTCTAACCCACAGGATTCGTGTCTAAGCCCCGGCAAACTCATCGCACCTCCTGTGTTTGGCGCTTCCCGCCCGTCTGAGTCCCGCAAACTCATCGCCCCTCCCGCGTTTGGACCCCGCCCACAGGAGGCTGAGCCCCCGCGAACTCATCGCGTCTCGCGCTCTAGCCGCGCCCCCGATGCCACGCCCCCAGCCCCCCGCCTCGCCCCCACCGCAGCAATGTTGGGCGGCGCAGGTTCCGCCGCCGCCGCCGCACCTTGGTCTGGCGGCCGCTGCTCCCCGCCTCCTCCTCCGGCCGCCGTGGTGGCTGCGGGTTCGGCTTGCTGCCGCCGGGCCCGTGTGGAGAGGCGGCTGCGGCACAGTGGGCAGCACTGACCCGGGCCCTGCAGGCAGCGCTGGGAGCACGCGAGGCAGAGCGAATGGTGGCAGGGCGGCGTCACCGCCTCCGCCAGCGCCTGCCGGCACACCGGGCACTCCGCCACCGCCAGCACCTTCGCGTCCTCCTCCTCTTCGGCCGCGGGCCGATCCCGCCGCCGCCGCCTCCGCAGCGCGGCCCGGTCGCCGGCGCCCGCCGCCGCCATCTTCCCGCACTTTGAAGGGACGCGGCGGCCACTCCCAACTCCGCATAATTCATGAGGGGACGCGCACAGCGGCACATATTAATAAGCACGGGGGGGTAGCACGTCCCGCCTCTGCGCAGACCACGCCTTTCTGGCGAATACTTATAAAGCGCCATATATAAGGAGGTCCGCCACGTTACTCTTTTGAGTTGTTGGTGTCCGGTTCCCGTTCAGTTGGAAGCTCTCTCAGGAATGCGTGCCCGGTGTGAGGGGCTTCTCGGCGGGATAGGAGTTCCCAGAGGGGAGAGGGGGGTCACGTTATGGGGCTTTGGCCCTTGGAGGATGCCGCTGTCCCCTCCACAACCCCACTGACTTTGTATAACAGAGCTGGCATAGAGGGCCTGTGGCTCTAGAGCAGGATAGGCAGGAGTGCGGAAGCCGCGGACAGCCAGGCAAGGATTTGAAAAGCAAGACAGCGAGGGGTGGGCATGTGAAAGGGGTCCTGGGATGACTCGATGTGAAGCCCAGCTCTGTCCCTGTGGGATTGTCAGCTGCCTTGGGAGCAGGTTGCCGAGATCTGTTTTGTGGTGTCTCCCTTTTTCTGCTTCTTCTGGGCAGGGTTTGCAGTGGGATGCTCTTCCTGGAGTGAAGGGGTGAGGAGAGGTGGTGTGGCATCCAAATACATATGCTTTTCCTGGGAGCAAGAGAAATACAAACCTCTCTGCTATATTAGGCAGGGGACTAGACAGACTGATAATTAAAGACACCTCATGCAATCACAGAATGGTTTGAGTTGGAAGGGACCTTCAAGGTAATCCATTTCCAGCCCCCTGCCATGGACAGGGACACCTTCCAGTAGGCCAGGTTGCTCCAAGCCCCATCCACCCTGGCCTTGAACACTTCCAGGGATGGGGCAGCCACAGCTTCTCTGGGCAACTACTGCCAGGGTCTCCCCACCCTCACAGGGAAGAATTCCTTCCTGATATCATATCTAACCCTATGCTCTGGCAGTGGGAAGCCATTCCTCTTGTCATGTCCCTCCATCCCACATCCAAAGTCCTGCTCCAGCTCTCTTGGAGCCCCTAAGGTCTCTGTGGAGCCTTCTCTCCTCCAGGCTGAACACCCCTAGCTCACCCAATCTATCTCCAGAGCAGAGTGGCTCCAGCCCTTGGAACATCTCTGTGTCCACTTCTGGACTCGCTCCTGCAGCTCCATGTCCTTCTTATGCTGGAAATGTTCCCTGAGCTGTGCTGACATTTGCAGTAGTCTCTTCTACTTGTCATAGAGATATATAATAGAAACAAATACTTACTCAGGCATGACAGCAGGTAGGGGCCAACATCCCTGGGGGACCAGATAAATCCAGGCTTAAATTTCAGCAAGAGAAAATTAGGTAAAAGAGTGAGGTCATAAAAGGTTGGGACTGAGGTAGATAATTTTGAATAAAGTTAAACCTGGGATGGAGGGGAGGTGGGGGAAAGATGTCTTCAAGGGTTTTTTTTACCTCTCATTATCCTACTCTGATTTGATTGATGCTAAATTCAGTAATATTCCCAGGTCGAGGCTGTGCTGCCCACAACAGTAACAAGTGAGTGATCTCTCTCTGTCCTTATCCCAACCCAGGAGTCTTTTGGTATATTTTCTCTCCCCTGTCCAGCCAAGGAGGTCAGTGATGGAGCAGCTTTGGTAGGTACCTGGAGTCCAACCAGAGTTAAATCACAACAGAAGGTGACTCAGAGCAAACCAGAGGAGGCAGAGCCTCTGCAGTGGTAGCTATAGAAATCTCTGTTGCTTTTCATCTCTTTACTAGGACACTGAACCAATCTGTGTTTTCATCATATTTTAACACCTCTTTGATGAAGCCTCCCAGCTACATTGGGTTAGCAGCAGAAAAAATGTTACTGCAGGGTCAGAGGAGAAGCCCTAAACCTTTAAGCCCCAGTTGGAGAGAGGAAGGGAAGATCCCTGCCCAAGAAACAACCTCGAGCTGTGTGCCAGGAACTTGCTGCTGGACAGAGTCAAATGAAGCGTGTCATTCCTTAGGATCAGCCTGGGATCTGGACTCTGGGGAGCCCTCAGGAAGGGACAGAGAACTTGGGAAAAGGAGACAGTTCCCCACCAAAGCTACTTGTGGGACAGTAGCCATGCAGAGCTTTAGGGCTCTACATGCATTTGAGTAACAGTGGATTTGGAAAGGGATCTCTGCCAGATGTTCTCCCAAATTACTTCCGCATATCCAGCCCACCCTGGACAGAACTTGATTTCTATGTGTCTAGCTTGTCTTCCAACCCAACTCCCTGTAAGGGGCAATGGTTTTGCCCTGAGAAGGAAAGGTTAGATGGGATATTGGAAAGAAATATGAGTGATGAGGCCTTGGCACAGGTTGGTGGCTGTCCCATCCCTCCAAGTGTTCCAGGCTGCACTGAACAGGGCTTCGAGCAATGTGGTCTAGTGGAAGGTGTCCCTCCCCTAACCAGCAGATGGTTTTTAAGGTCCCTTCCACTTCAAAGCAGTCTGTGGTTCTCTAGTTTTGGATGTGTGGATCTCAGTGCTGGCCTGCAGAGGGAATCCTAAGCCCGTACAAGGCACCAGCCTCAAATCCTGCTGCCCCCAGCCAGAACCTCAGCCTTCCACAGCCTGCTAGGGGTCATTTCTCTGCTTCTCACTTCTCCTGAGGAGCTGGCAGGGTTTTGTTACCACCATTTGTCTTCATGATCCTCTCAGCAATGATGTTTGCCCTAGACAGACACATGGCCTGCAGGTGGGATATGTCCCAGAGGAGATAGGAAATACAGACAGGCCCATAGCATATCATCCCCTATTTTTCCTCTCTCTCCTTCCCACTTGCTTTGTCCAGCCTTTCTTCATCCCTCTCTCTTATTTGGTTGCTGATCTCCACCCCTGGAGGAGAATCTCTTACTGTCCTCTCTATATTACTGGTTTGCTCTGATTATTTGGATTGGATTTACTATTTATTTGGATTTGTGCTTGGCAACATGCACAGAATCTAAAAAAATTACCAGATTTCCCATTCCAGGTTGGACTACATGGTTCTATTGGTAAATTATCTTTTTAAGCCTCATCATTGACTGCCTTAAGCCTCCCTAAAAGTGCAGCTTTGGAGCTCTTGAAAGCCGACCACCACTCAGATTCATGGGAAAACAACTCCTGCCTGCAGTGTTTATGGCTGTTTTATGAGAAAAGACATTCCCTGGCACAACCTAGAGCTCACACATGGCCTCAGAGGCTTTCACTGGATACTGCTGTAACTCCACAAAGCATCTGGGAACACACTTTGCATCCAAGGTGCTGTAACAAAGGATGCTGCCTCCAGCAAGAGTCTTGCAGGTTGTTAGGTCACTGTGGGGTGATAAATGTAAAGGCTGTTCCTCCTTTTCCCTGGAGCATGAGTCAGGGAGACAAGGAGCTCTGCAGCTTGAGATGGGTTGTGAGACATGAGAAAGCTCCTGGTGAGGCTGTGTTTCGCATGTGCTCCATTGGGAAAAGCAATCTCTGGGACTGCTCCGTGGTGAACAGGAGAGGCGAGAAGCAGAGAAATCAGGATAGGAACAGGGAATCAGGTGCTGGATAAAGTGATGTCTGTGTTAAAACTGCAGCCACATGAGAAGGTGGTGATTAAACAATTGCTTGCAGAAAATATGATTCCTTGCAGCTCTAGGAGACATTCAGTGCTGACTTCTGGGTTGGAAGCACATCTCCTGCCACCACTGAGTCAAAACCAGGCTCTGGGAATAGGAGACTGGCTGCAGACTTGGCTGTGAGGAGTCCAGCGAGGAGTTCAAGGGTTACACTGTCACTCATGTGAAGGAGTTCTCTCTACTCCTGTGGTGTCACGGCTGTGAATTACAATGTTGCTCCACCACTGGCTTAATGCATGAGAAGGAACAGCATATGAAAGGTCAAGCAAGGCTCAGCCTGAAGGATCATTGTCAGCTCTCCCCATCTGGATCAGAGCTGTGGAGTCAGTGGTGAGAGGAGCTCCTGGGGCACTGTGCATGGACACAAGATTGATTTTGCAGCTCAGAGAGATGGTTTAGAATCATAGACTGGTTTGGGTTGGAAGAGACATTAAAGCTCGTTTCGTTCTACCCCACTGCCACGGGCAGAGACAACTTCCACCAGGTTGCTCCAAGCCTTGTCCAGTGTGGCCTTGAACACTTCCAGAGATGGGACAGCCACAGCTTCTCTGGGCAGCCTGTGCCAGGGCCTCCCCACCCTAACAGAGAAGAATTTCTTCCCAATATCCCATGTAGTCCTTCCCTCTGGCAGTGGGAAGACACTATGCTTTGTCCTGTCACTGCAGGCTCATGTCCAAAGTCCTGCTCCAGCTCTCTTTTAGGCACTGGAAGGAGCTCTAAGGTCTCTCTGGAGTCTTCTCTTCTCCAGGCTGAACATCCCCATGTCTCCCAGTCTGTCTCCAGAGCAGAGGGGCTCCAGCCATCAGAGCATCTCTGGGGCCTCCTCTGCACTCACTTCAGCAGCTGTATGTCCTTCTGATGTTGGGGGCCCCAGAGTTGGAGGCAGCACTGCAGGTGGGGTCTCAACTGAGTGGGGCAGAGAGGCAGATTTCCCCCCCTCACCTGCTGCCCCTTGCTGGGATCAGCCCAGAGCACATGGTTGGGTCATGGCCTCCTTGAGGAGTGCAGCAGGAGGGTGGGATAAACACACCGAAATAAGGTGGTATGGGAAAGTAGACAAGAGGGGAACAGTCAGGGCTGTGCCTCAGCCCTGCTTGAACTCCGCAGCAAGGCTTGGGCTGGACAGTGTTGGTGGCACATCTGCTCTCAGAGGGCCTTGAAGATGTGACTCTTGCCCTCCTGGAGGTCTGGGGAGGAACCTGGAGGTTTTGACTTTTTGCAGAAATGGCAAGAACAAGCTTGGAAATCCCCAGGTGAGAAGAGGAAACACATGAGGCTCCAGGCATAGGATGGGATTTTGTGTAAGTGCAGCACAAAAGAAATATGGATTTTGCTTAATTCAACTATACACAGAGGAATAAGGCAGGGAGGCATCATCCCATTTAATGCTTGTTTCCCCTGACTCAAATTGGACATCTGGCAATCTGATGTGGGATGCATTGACTCCTTTTCAAATGCATGGCAAGGATAAAGGACATGGTCACTAGTCTTAAGGAATAATGGAGGGAGACTGTGGAATTACAGCAAGAATCTCACCTCTGTTTTGGGTAACCCTACCTGGCTTTCTGCAGGCCACAGTTCCCACGAGGCTGTGATGGTTTTGCTCAGTGCTTAAAAATTAGAATGAATTCATGGGGGTGTGTTTTTTCCGTCATGGTGAAAGGAAGATGGTGCCAGCTTGGATTGTGTGGCTGGCTGTGGGGCATGAGCAGGGGACTGTGTTTTCACTGCAGGATCACAGATAATGCATCCTGTGTAGTAGCTGCCTGATCAGCATCCCAGCTTGTGTCACCACTGGTGTGGCAGCCGGACCAGGGCAGTG
This sequence comes from Pithys albifrons albifrons, assembly GCF_047495875.1. Taxonomy (NCBI): domain Eukaryota; kingdom Metazoa; phylum Chordata; class Aves; order Passeriformes; family Thamnophilidae; genus Pithys; species Pithys albifrons. The sequence goes on along the minus strand of NC_092458.1, from coordinate 99,122,130 downwards.
ATCGTGAGGCATCTTCAGTCCTGGGGGACACTTTGGACCCCTCACTCCAAGAGGGACATTGAGGGGCTGGACTGTGTCCAGAGAAGGGAATGGAGATGGGGAAGGGTCTGAAGCACCAGGAGCAGCTGAGGGAGCTGCAGGGGCTCAGCCTGGAGAAAAGGAGGCTCAGAGGGGACCTTTTCTCTCTCTCCAACTCCCTGGTAGGAGAGAAGAGCCAGATGGGACTCAGGCTCTGCTCCCAGGAACAAACAAGAGGAAGAGGCCTAAAGTTGTGTGTTGTAGTTTGGAATTATTATGTAAATTCTCTCCCCTGCCACTAACTGCCCATGCCAGCAGTTAACAAAAAGAAGTAGTTAAGTGCTGATCGCTTAGGTGGGGGCAAGTTGTCTCTTGGTTTTGGGGACATTTTTTCCTTTCTTAGCTCAGCGGAACTCAGGAGCAGTGTGTGTGCTGTCGAGGAGGGAAGTTGTTTTTTTTTCTCCTGCTCCTGCTGCTGGCTACTGTTGGGGCTTCTTGCTGAGCCGCTGCTTTTTTTTTTTTCCTCGTCGCCACGGCTGTTTCTCCTGGTTCCTCATCTGGGGTCCCGGCCTCTGCTCCAGTCTCACCACCGCCTGCACCGTCACGGCCTGCCCGCCCCGGATGGGCAGTGACCCGGGAGAAAGAGGTTTGCAGCTGCTTTTCAGGACAAGTGGCGGTTCCCCACTTTCAGCTTTCTTTTCTTCATTTGGGACAAGAGACACAGAGTTCATGTGGGAACTCACTCTGCTGCCGGCCGGGCTGTGACACTGATACTGCCATAAGTATAACTCTTCTCCCGACGGAAACTTGTTGTTGTGCTGGGTTGTTGTTTTGTTTGTTTTTTCTCTCTGGTGTTGGGGAAGTGGTTTACTCTGGTCTGTTTATAGCTATACCTATATATATATATATTTATAGCAGTTAGGGACAGTTATCCTTCTTGTATTAAAATTCCTTTTCTTAAATTTGATAAAAGAGTGGCGTGATTATTGTGGAGAAGGCCCCCTCCCCCGCTTGTGGGTAAACGTTTTGGTTTTTCCCCTCAAACCAAGACATTGTGCCAGGGGAGACTTAAGTTGGATATGAGGAAAAATTCCTTTCCCAATAAGGGTTGCCCAGCTCTGGCAGAGGCTGGAGTTCCAAGCCTTGGAGGTACTTCAAAGCTTTGTGGATGTGGCACTTGGGGAGGACATGGGTTAGTGGTGGTCTTGGGAGTGCTAGGTAAGAGTTGGACTTGATGATCTTAGATGCATTTTCCAGCCTTAACAATTCCATAATTCTATAATTGGGACTTACTTCTGCCTTCCCTGGGATGGGCAACCTTCATGCTTAGGCAGAAGAAACCCACATCAGGGTACAGGATTTAGCTGCCTGACATTAATTGATGCAGCAGCTCCTCCATTCCTGGGACAGAGCTTGCTGCTGCAGCCAGATTTCTTTAATCTGGCTTCCAACATCTCGTGGTCCTGCAGGTTTCCATCTTCACTGCCTGCAGGTGACAGCCCTCACATACGTATTTCTCCTGGCCCATGTCGGATCAAATGTCAGGGATGCAGGGCTGAAAACTTCCAAGGAGGTATGCAGCCTGTTCCTCCAGCCTGCTGCCTGGTCAGCTCACAATTCTGGCACAGGGCTCTCAAGGTCAGGGATGTTGTTGGAGCTCACACTGTTTACTCATTTTGTGAGAGAATCTGTTTTCACTCTCAGAAAAAAAAAAAAGGGAATTATCTTGTCTTCTCGATTGCCCAGAAAACATGAAGTGAGCTTGACTTAAAGACTCAGGAACCAGAAGGCAAACACCACCACCCCCCCCGCCCCCCCCAAGTTTTATTATTTGCAGACCAATGCCATTGTTTTTGGAGCCCGATTCATAGATTGATGTTGGCACTATTGAGCTGTCATACAGATTCCTTTGCAGATGAAGAAAAAGCACCTGGTTTTGCCAAGGGGTGAATGTATGAGACCCAGCAGAGATGTAACACAGCACCTTGCTCCTGACAAGACTGGCCTTTATTTCCTGGGTCTGCACTTAGGACAGGCTTGAACTTTCCCATAAGTTTTAGCCCTGATACGGGGCCAGGATCTACAGTCCTGAATTCAGCCGTTGCTGTTACAGCAGAGGTGCAAAATAGCTTCCTTGATTTGGGCTTCGTGTCCCCATTTCTCTAAGCACTTCCATAACCTGTCCACAGACCTGTGCTACAAATAGGTTTTTCAAGTCTTCCCTGTGCAAAGAAAAAGCTGGGAAAGGAGATGCTGTCTGTTCCTGGTAGGAGATGAAAGGAGCCTGCTGTTTGCTCAACCCCCTTTTATATCTGTTTTGAGGTGAAGTAGCACTGCTGAGTGCACATAGCTGCTTGGGTAAGATTCAGTGCTGTCTGACTTTTCCATCAGGTTTCTGGAAAGCAGAAAGCTGAGCCCCACAGACCGGTAGAGAAGGGCTGGCAGCCAGAGCTGGACCACTTTGTGCAGGATCTGGGGAGCAGCGGGAACAGGAGCAGTGTTGTTTGAAGGCCAGGTGGCTTCTCCAGGGGTGACTGTGTGACCGGTGGCTTTCCAGCTGATGGTATTTCATTCCCAGCATGCAGAGATGAAGGGCAGCTGAGGTGAGAGCACTTTCCATACTGCTAGGATGGTGGAAAGAGGATTTGGTATCATGGCATGGTATCGAAGGGGTTCCTGCAGGCAGGGGCTATGCTGGTCATTTAAATTGCTTTGTGCAGCTTGAGGAGTGTCAAACAGCTGGTGGGGAGAGTGGTCTTTACAGCTTTGTCTCGCTGAAACCTCTGTCCCTTGTGTACTGTCTCAGGCAGGAAGGAGCTTGTCCATGGCACTGAAAAGGGAACTTGGGTTTACTGGGAAGGGAGTTATGGCACTGGGGGACCTCTATGGTGAAGCAGAGCCCTTGGAGGGAATACTGCACCTTGGATTTCTGCTTTGCTCCACTCGGAGTGTGGGATGCTCAGGGCTATGTCAAGGCTTCACCCTGGAGTGGGGCAGTTGCGTCTGTGTGGGCTCAATCCCCATGCAGGTGTTTAAACCTCTCCCGGAGAGGTTCAAGCATCTCAGAACCGGGTGTCCAGATGGGGTCTGAGAAGGAGACGAAATGCAGTCCCTTGTGTAGGGGGCTGGTGTAACCTATTAGTGTCACCTCTTAGCTCATAGCCACCCAGGAAGGGATTCTTCCAGCTCCCCGTCCGGGCTGCAGGGAGGCAGGGGTTAACCCTGCGACTCCCGCACTACTCCCGCCCTCCGCACCCCCCCCCCCCGCCCCGCCCCTCGCCTCCCTCCGCCGAGGAGTTTCCTAGACCAACCCCCCTCCTCGGCCCCCGAAAAGGTGTGACTATAATAACAACTTATTAAAAAGAAACCAACAAAACCAGAAACCCATCCTACTGATTCCAAACAGACACACACCCCCACCCCTTTAATACCACCAAGCAAACTCCTCGGTTCTCCCTAAAGGAGGCGCCTTTGATCGGAGCGAGACGAGCCCCGCCGGGCACGGGCACCGACACCCCGGGCACCGGCTCCGGCACTGCAACACTCTCGTCACCGGCACCGCGGCACCTCCGGACACGGACAGCCCCTGTAACCGGCACCTCCGGCACTGGCACTGCAGCACCCCCGGCATCGGCATCCCTCGGCGCCGGCAGCCCCGGACACCGGCACTCTCGGCATCTCCGAGCATTGCGCGCCGGCGTCGAGACCTCGGCACTGTCGGGCACCGATCGCGGGAGCAAAACCCCGGCACAGACACGGAGGCATCACCAGGCGCCTCACTGGGAGCAGCATCGGGACACTGGGCAGCGCACCCCGGCACCGGGACGGACGCCGATCGCCGGGCTGCTATGCTACCCGGGACGGGTCCCCTGGGCTTCCTCCTCCGGTGCCTGCTGCTTCTCTTCTCCTCCGAGAGCCGAGCACAGGCTCGTAAGTGTTCCCCTCTCCCCTACCGGCTGCCCCGCGTCCCCCCGTGCCTCAGTTTCCCCGTCGCTGGGGTCTCCAAGAATTTGCAGCGGCGCTTTGCGGGCATGACTGGGGACACAGGGAGGCTCCTGAATGGCAGGTGTTGGATGGACCTCCATGGCCGGGATGTCCCGGATTTGCTGTCCTGCACTACTGGGGACAAGGCTGTGTCCCTCTCTGCCTGCTGCTGTCCCCAGCTGCTTTCAGCGGTTGTACAGCACCGAACACACCCCTGCGTTCTGGTGAGGGAGCTGAGGGCCTCCGTAGGCTGGCGGGGATGTACTGAGATGCTGGGACGCCCCTTCCATTGGCTAGAAGTGCCGCAGGGCAGGGGGTTGACCTGCGCCCCTTCGCCTACCCAGATCCCACCCAGCACAAGTGCATCTCCCTTCCGAGAGCAGACGGGGACAGAGGTACTTTGGGGAAATTAGGCCCCAAAAACCAGAGCTGGGGGCTTTGCTCCATGTCCATCCCTTGTCTATTTCCATGTCCATCTCTTGTTCTCTCTCACTTCTGCTCCCACCTGGCTGACTGGGGCAGAGAAAAGTTTGGGATGGGAAAGGGAGGTTTGGCACTTTTCAAAAAAATTATGGAAGAACTTGGCCGAAGCTATTTAGGAGCTTGGAGGGTGCTGGAGGTGTCAATTGGGTCCAGAAGGCTGGCTTCGGAAAAACACTGGGACCCCATTAGTGGGTGCTGAGCACCCCTGCAACATCGCAAAGCCATGGGAGTTCTGAGCAAACCGGAGCAGAACCTGTTGTGTCCCTACTTTCATTCTCTCTTTTATTTTCCCGCAATCCCAGCGGAGTCAGTTGGTGGCTGTGTCAGGGTGATTTACAACCTGCCTGCTGCCAACAGTGTACTAGGCAAATAATCGTCCTCCTGGAGCACTGTGAGTACTGGATTGCTCATCCCGGCATGGGGGAGGGCAGGAGGATGGATGGGGCTGTGCAGTCTGAAGAGCAAAATCTGGATGAATTTGGTATTTTCCCTTTCCTGGGCTCATTGAAGCCACCAAACCCAGATCACAGCATCTGTTTCTTGCACAAGGGATGTGAGTCTGACTCCCTGCCTTTGCCAGGGCTGCTGTGGTACTCAGCTTAGGAGGAGGATGGAGACATTTCCAGAAGATGAAACAGGCATTGCATGATGTTTTCACTCTTTGGAGGTGCCTACTGGTGGTAGCAGAGCACAACTGAGCATAAACTGTAATGAGTGGGGGCAGAAGGGGTTTGTCTGCTTTGAGAGGAAGGTTTGGGGTCCATTTGCAGGACTTATAATGGTGATAAAATGCTGGGAACTATGGGATAGAAGCAGGCTTGGAGCAGGGAGATCCAGGATCACTCCCAGCTCTGTAGCACTTTAGCTTTGCATCAGGGCACATCTCACAGTGCCAGGGCTCCAGGTGCCCCATGGCACAGAGCAGGGTGGTTTTGGTGATAAGATCCTAATCAAATTGTGGACTTTTCTCCACCAACCCACCTCTGCAGCCTAGGCTTTTTCTCAGGGCCCAGTGCTCAGGGAGAGTGAAGACAGGAATAAATTAGTTACGAGAAGGCTCATCAGCCAAGGGACCTACAGTGTTGTGGCTAAAAATAGTTGAGAAGCAGAAATGCTTAGGCTTGAAGGCAAATCAGAAAAAAAGAATTTGCCCACAGAAAGAGGCTATTTTAGGGGATTTGCACTCCCAGCTATAAAAAAAGTATCAGAGGCACAGGTTACTGGGCCAAAGGTGCTGCATTCTAAGTAATTTAGGGGCAATAGTTGAATGCAATGATGTTTTGGTTGGAAGCATGTGAACACCAGCATTTCTGGAGAGCATGGGGCAGTGGTTTTCTCCAGGAGTTTGGAAGCTGCTGTTTCATTTCTTTTTAATGTGGTTGCTGGAGAAAAGGGGGTTCAAGGGATCCCTCTGTCCTATGAGTTTGGATCCCGCATGATGAAGGACTGCATGCTCCAAGACTGGAAGGACCAGGATGAAAAGCAAATGCTACCACAGCTGTGGTAAGGGACAGACAAGGGCTACACACCCTGCTCTAGACAATGGAACATTCTCTTGGGAAGGAGTGGGGGGAATTTGGGCCCCATCTGCTGCTCCAGAGCCCATGGGAATACCCTAGGTTTGGGACTTTGCTTGGCTTCTCCATCCTTAGGAGTTCAGAAGTGCTTTGTGAGGCTCCATTTTCAAAGCTACAGAGTTTTCCAGGCTCCCAAGGTCCCAAGAAGATATTCCCAACCCACAACTGGGTGAGGGAAGTGTGTGGGAAAGTGATCTGGAGATGTGAGTGGAGTTTTTGGGATGCCATTTGTCAAGGGCCCAGTGTGTTTTAGCGAGTCCCTTCTCAGCTAAGTTGCATTTTAAACCCTTTGTAAATACAGGGCTATCAGAGGAACACCTGGACTCTGTGTCGCAGTTTCTTTTACACTTTATTTATGGCTGCTCTTAAAACTTTCAAACTTGTTTGCATAAACTCCCCTCCACATGCCCAGCATAGTGCTGGATGGAAGGTGTGTGACCTCCCAAAGAGCTTCTGGAGCTGAGTCCTGTTCAGACATTCCCTGATTGGATAGAGCTCCAGAGGTGCTGTTTGGGGGTGTAGGAATGTCCCTCCACCCCTACTCCAGCAGTGTGAGATGTTTCAGTAACATCCTTGTTGGAACCAGTTTGGCACCTGGAGTGAAGGTCCCTGCTTGGGAAACTAAGGCACGGGACTTGTGAAGGTTTCCTGTAGTGGATGAGCAAATTGGGATGAGCCTTTTCCATGCTTTGAAGTTTTTCAGGTGCATCAGCTCTTCTCTAGCCATGAGTCAAGGCTTTACCTGCAGCAGGGACCCACCCCTGGGGACTCCCAGTGTACTGGAGCATAGAGGAGCTCCAATGTCAGTCATGACTGACTGACAGAGGCCTGACTGGGAAGCAATAGGAGCTGTTTCCTGGGATGGTGGAGCAGAGATGTAAAAGCACCTTAAAGACTATTCATTTCTGGAAAACTCTGATGTGGGAGAAGAGGATACCAGAGCAGGGTCTGCTATGTGTGCATGTGTATGTGGCTTGACTTCACTGAGTCCTCCAGAGGGAGGTGAAGTGAGCACGGCTGAGTCTGAGCCTGAGCCAATGGAGGATTTGGTAGCAGAACATCGTATTTTGGTAGCCATCATGTGTGCAAGTTTTACAACTCACCTTGGTTCCTCCTGCCATGCTCAGGGTCAGTGCAAGAGACGATCTAACCTGTTTTGGTACCTAGTGCCCAGGCAGCGGGATAAGTCACACCACCCAGGGAGGTGTCTTTGTCCTCTGTGAATGTGGAAGAGTGCAAGGGACTGGCTCTAACGGGCTGTGCCACTGGGCTGGAGAGCTTCAAGGGACATGTCTGATGGACATGCTGGCCCAAGGAGACTTGTCTGCATTCAAGATCAGGAGATGTGGTCAAATTCTAGTGGAAGGTGTCCCTGTCTGTAGCAGGGGATTGGAACCAGATGATCTTTGAGGCCACTTCCAACCCAAACCATTGTATGATTCTGTATCTGGGAGTGTTCTGATCAGCTGTCCTAGTTCAGCAGCTGGGACCAGTTGGCGTAACCCAAACTGTGTATTCTACACCCTCTATATCATTTCTCATAACTGTTAATAATGGATTGTTGGCAGCAGTTGCCCAGGGCACACCTGACAGCTTAGGCTACAAGCTGAATGTTAGAGAACCTTGTAAGATAGGAGAGTGTTCCTGTCTTCACACCAATGACTCAGCCATGATAACTTCCTTCTGGGGAGTCATTAGCACCTTCACACCCAGTCTGAGGGGTCATGTCTGCTAATAGGCCATCAAAGATTTCAAAAATATCCCATGACTCACAGAGTTAAATTGTGAAACTCCTCACCCTGAAGAGGTACTGGGCATTCCCATCTGAACCTAAACATGCGTAGTCTTGGAATTTGGGGACTTTTGGTACCACTTATCGGATCCGGAGGAGGACTAGAACCTTGACGGGATGGCAACTGCCATTCTTGACCAGACTGCAGCCATCATCCTCACCAATAGGTTTTCCTTTTCTTTTACTTTGTACTCAGTGGGGGCATGTGGTGCTCAGCACAGGGACTAACAAACACCATTCTGTTTGTGCCCTGGGGCACTGGGTTATACATCTGGGTTTCGTAGGTTAAAAACAATATTTTCCCTGTATCATTGTATTTATTGTAATATTTTTATTAAATTGTAACTCTGACTTGTAATCTCTTTTTTGAGTTGGGTTCATTTCGTCTGCCAGTTTACCTTCAAATTAGCACATTGACATTGGCCAATTTGGTGGTTCAACAAGGAGGTTGTGAGGTCTTGCTCATCTCCCCCTCATTTCATGGTCTCTCACTGGTCTAGAGCAGGTCAAGAAGACGTGGGGTGGCATCTCAATAGTGACTGGTGTATGAGGCTATTGAGATAGATCTTGAAGAGACATTCTGTTCCCATGGTGTGAGAGATGTCAGCATTTACTGGATGCAGCACACTATGCGTTTCTCCACACCATTCACTTTGTCACCCTGGATTGGTGTTTCTAAATCATCTTGTGAAAGTGTTCCAGTGGATTCAGACCATCTCAGATCTTCTGTGACAGCCTCTTGAGGGGTTTCAGTCTCCTAGTAGCTGGAGAGCTTCCCACAATACATATCCTAAATCTTTCAGTCTTTCCCCAAGCTGGTTGCTTTTTCTTTTCTCAGCCATGGACAGAGATCACCCCTTTCTTGGTAACAGCCCTATTTTGCCTCACACTTCCAGTTGTACTTCCCATCTCATATTACATTCCTCCTTGCCATCCAGGATGCAATTAATGCTAATTGATGACAACTAATGATACCCAAAGCAAACCAGAGCTTGGGTATAGCGTCAAGAATTTCCCAACGGTGTCAGACTCTAGCTTGCAGGTCTTGGGTGATGCTGACTTGGCCTTTGTTAAATGCCTGGAGACAGCAGGGCTGAGATGCCTCCAGCAGGTGAGTATGGACATGAGCAGGACCAGGCCACTGGCTGGGAAATTCCATGATTTGGATGTAACCAAGTGGTCCCCAGTCAAGAAAACACTGGAGCCATGGCAGAAAGTGGCTGTTGAATGGGAAGGAAGGGAGAACCTTCCTCCTTCAGGATATCTCTAGCAGAGTCCTGTGGGGTGGGCAAGGCAGAGTCATTCTTCAAAGCATCTGCCACCCTCCCTTTGGACATGAGGCCACAGAACTTGCTAGGCAGCAAAGGAATCATTTCCATGGCTTTCAGTTGTTTTTTTTTCTGGTCCATACAACCCATAATGGAACTCTGAAGACTCTTGTAATGGAGGCTTCCTGTATTTGAGAAGAAACTGACTGAAGTGGGGAACTTGCCCCTTTGCACTCCTGCTCCTGCTTCCAGGTCTCAGAGGGCAGTTCCAAGTGTGGAGCTTCTGGTTTGCAATCAGCAAGCTCTGGTTGTGTCTCCAAGGTGATGTGGACTAGGCTGGCCAAGTCCTTGAGAAGAAAAACAAGGTGATGGCTTCACCTCAATTTTTGGTGCTGCAAAACACTCCACAGCTGTCAAGCCCGCTCTGGAAAATAAGAAGTAAACTTACATGACATTTCAGAGCATTCTCTTGCTGAAGACTCAAGAAATATGGTCACCAGCATGGGAGCAATTCACTGTCACAAATGGCTCTTCACTCAGAGTGGACTAGGAAGATATGCAAAGTTTGGCCTCTGAGAATGAAATTATTAGCTTGGTTTGGGAAAAAGATGATCCAGAGCCTCCAGCTCTTAAGCCTCATCCAGCCAGCCAGCCAGCCAGCCAGCCAGCCAGCCAGCCAGCCAGCCGTCCGTCCGTCCGTCCGTCCATCCATCCATCCGTTCGTCCGTCTGTCCGTCCGTCCATCCATCCATCCATCCATCCATCCATCCATCCATCCATCCATCCATCCATCCATCCATCCATTCATCCATCCATCCATCCATCCCCAGCTTGCTTTTACCCAAACATGCTGGTGTCTTTTGCCAAATAGAGATGCTGACAAGTGTTTCCTGCTGCCCAGTGCTACCAGTCAGCCTTATTTTATCAGCAGCAATTTTGCAGACATGAATCAGGCTGCTTTCGAGTGCTGGAGCCAAACCAGGGATCCACTGGTGATTAAATGTTTGCACGGAGCAACTAACTGGCAGGAGAGCCTGCAAAGCTGAGCAGGGCCATGGCACATGGAGGCAACTCGATTTATTCACTTCAGTGTAATTCATGAAGATGCTGCAAGCAGGAAAACATGAAGCAATTTTCTCACCTTTTGTAAAACATTTTTTGTGGATTTTTTTTCCTCTCTCTCTTGGGTTTCTGCATTTCCCAGTTGCATAGTCACTAGTTTTGTGTAGTTTGCTGTAAATTCATGTCCTGTGTGGCCAGGAGTAGGGGTTTGTTGGCTTGTCAACAGGTTTGGAGCAAGATATGTAGATGATGTGAAGTCCTGAGCAGGGAAAAGGAAGGAAAATATCTGCCTGTCCCTCTGATGACATCCACTCAAAAATTATTGCATGTGTGCATGTTTGCAGATGCAATGCTGGCCCCACACCTCTGTGCTTGGACCAGGAGGTCTGGACAGCTCCTTTAAAGGTTCAACTTGGAGAATCAAATACTTAAAGCCACCAATGAGAAGCTCAGGCTGCTGGCAAAGACCCATAAGGATCATCACAGGCCCATAGGGCTGCCCTTCCTGCTGGTCAGAGGGTCTGGCCACGGTAGAACGCTGCTTGAGTTCATCCTCAGGATGGTCAGGAGCTGGAGGAGGGACTGCAGCAAACCCCAAGCATATTTTGATGAGTTTTGTGGTTGATGGGAGAAACCCATTGAGCAGGTGACATCTCCAGCTTTGGTAAGGTGGGACAAGACTAGCTGGGCTCTCCAAACCACTGCTGAGCCCCAGGTGACAGAGCAGAGCACAGGATGGTTTTTGGCATCTTTGGGGTAGTGAACACTCTAGCAATGCATTCTCACTACATGGCATGGAGAATGTCATGTCAGAAATGGGTTGATGAAGAAAATACACTAGCCACTGAGAATGCTTTAACAACGGATGTTTTTAATGTGGTTTAAATGTACTAAAGGTAAAAACTGCATTGTCATTGCTTCTTCTTCCCAGAAGTCCCCTGCCAGGCCAGGGGGCTGGGAGATAGATAGTGACCTCATGTTTCCTGAAACCCTTTCCCATTGAATGTAAATCCCCTTACTCCTATTGGCAAAAATCCAGACTCCCCTCTTGTCCCTTACTGGTGAATCTGCATCCCTCCAAAATCCATATAAACCTGTACCCCTGATTAAACTTCCTCTTTGTTCCTGCCTTCTCCGGTGGTCCCTGTGTGTGAACACCACTGGGATAATTTTGGGGGTCCTCTGCTGTTCATCAAGGAGTCCTCTCAGCAGCCTGGCAAGGTCAACATTTGAGTTCATGGAGCTGCGCACTATGCCTTGGAAAACAGCCCTCTCCCACATCCCCAGGGTGCTGTAAGGTTTTAAAAGACCCATTAAAGCTTCAGGGAGCATAAGTGTCTCCACTGTGTTTGAGCAATGTCATAGCCCAAACTACCTCAAATCCCTTCAATGACGTGTTTAAATCACCTTCAGTTTTCACTGGGGCTGTGAGCACTTAAACCACTAAAACCATGTTAGTCCTGGTGTGACCCTCTAACTGATCAGGGCTTGAGGACGTGTCACAGGTGAGTGGCAGCAGCCACCAGAGTTGTTAGAGGGTCCAGATTCCTGCAGGTTGGAGCTTGGTACTGCAGGACTAGGTGATGCCTGTGGATGTGAACATTAAGGATAACTGATTTGGGTTTTTTTGACAGAGACCTAGGGGTTTGGTGGTGATTCTGGCCATGGTTTGTCCCAAAGGCTCCTGCTGCAGGCATACCTGGTCCTGCCAAAGGACTGGTGTGTGACCAAGGACTTGGAAATGGAGGAGGTTGATAGGGATCTGCTAAAATACAGGGAAAGCAGAGATCTCTGAAGGGGACCTCCTTCACCACTTGTGCTGTGCGCCGAATATCTCATTGCTCTCCCTGTGCTGTGCTGAGGTTAAATCCATGCCATTTTGGCTGGGTCTGGATCGTTTCTGGTATAGATGCCTCCTGTTCAGGAACATAGCTGGAAACTGAGTCTTCTCAGGATGATAGGATCAAGCAGGAAGTACAATACCGTATGTGTTTATGCTTTTGGGGGCAAAAAATGGATAAGGTGGATTTGCTGTCCCCATGAACAACCCTGTAAATGAAAAGCCAGTCACTCCAGTCAGCCCAGTGCTGCACCAAGGCAGGTAAAGCCAAGAAGATGGGACAAGCCAGCCCAGTCCTGCTCCTTAGGGCTGATATTTGGCTGCTGGTGTGGTGATAGTGCTTGTCTGGAAATCCTGTAGAGAATGAGCTGAAGTTCCTAGAGGGAGCAAAAGGTTTTCCTCCAGAACGTGCTTCTACCCAGAATTATCTTTCTTTTTTTCTTTCTTCTTCTATTTTTTTGTGTGTAGCAGTGAAAATGTCTCCTAAATTCAGGCTCTCCTAAAACACTATTTTTTGGCCTCTAAATCACCCATTCTGTTCCTTGCTTGCAAAAGGAGTTCAGCTTGCTTGGAGGAGTTGCCAAGCAAGCTGATTAGATGGGTCCCAGCGTAAACCCTCTCACCAAATCATTAACAAAAAAAGAGGTTTTGGGGAATGCATTCCATCTGGAATTTGGTGAGTGCAATGTGGCCATCAGCTGCTCACAGGGAGAAGCATGAAGGCACAGAGCTGTCTTTGCTGTTCTCATTGCAGAGGGAGGGGAGCTCTCCTGAGGATCATCTGTTTTTCTCATGTGGCTTCTCCTGGTTGATTTTCAGGGTTGGATACATTCTGCGACTTCAACGGCAAGAAGTACAGCCCAGGAGAGACCTGGCACCCCTACCTAGAGCCCCAGGGGCTGATGTACTGCATCCGCTGCAGCTGCTCTGAGGCATGTTCCCTGCGATTGGCTGTGGGAGGTGGTGGGGACCCTCCTGTGCTAGGGCTTTGCTTTGGCACCTAATTTGACCTGATGGTCTAACTTGACCTGATGGTCTAACTTGACCTGAGAAGCCCTTTCCAGCCCCATAGTGGCATTGGATTAATGTCTTCTGTTTTGAAAAAGCCATTGTCCACCTGGGTATTGTTGGATTGACCTTTTGAAGGAGTTGCCATTGACCATGGGGAAACCTTTTGGTACGGAGCTTATAAAACGGTGGAGAGGGATTTTTTACATGGGCAGAAAGTGATAGGACTAGAAGAAGGGAGATTTAGATTAGATTTTAGAAGAAATTTTTCTCTATGAGGGTGGGGAGGCCCTGGCACAGGTTGCTCAGAGAAGCTGTGGCTCCCCCATCCCTGGAAGTGTTCAAGGCCACACTTGATGGGGCTTGGAGCCATGTGGTCTAGTGGAAGTTGTCCCTGCCCATGGTAGAGGGATGAAACAGAATTATCTTTAAGGTCGCTCCTAACCCAAACCAAGTCTGTGATTCTGTGGTTCTGTCTCAGTAGAGTTGGTGGGCTGTGAGTGGAGGTGGCTTGGGGCTACTCTTGGACCATGACTGGTCTTTGCTGATAAGAGACCATGAGCTGGCTGCATTTCAGCACAATTGTCATAATAATGTGGCCACCAACCAACATCTTCCTCCTCCTATAGGTGTGAACATGGACTGAATGTTCACTGTGGGCTTAAACAAACCATCTTTGTCTCTTCCCAGAACACCAATATCAGGTGCTATCAGATCCAGTGTCCAGCTCTGCAATGTGCCAACCCCATAATGGACCCCCAGCAGTGCTGCCCAAGGTGTCTTGGTAGGTGGACATCCCTCAGGAAGGGAGGGACAAGGTGGCTGTGGTCCTGCAGAGTGGTCCCTCAACTGCTCACACCTGTGGCAATGCAGCAATGCTGGGTCTGATCCTGCTCACAGAGTCACAGCAGCTTGGGTTGCTCATGATGCTTTTTCCCCCCAAAAATGTCATTTTTTAATGTAAAATGGCAATCCACTTTCTGCCCCCCATCGTGAGAGTAGGGACAAAATATTATTTCACACTTCAGGGGCAAACCAGAAACTAGCACTTTATTTTGATCATTTGCCAGTAAAATGTCTTGGATAAGAAAAAGAAAAAGAAAAGACAAAAAGATTTTTAACGACCTCATTCTCTACGCTAGTGATTATCTGAAGTTTTATCCCTAAAATTTTCTCTACTTGTCCACTACTGATGGCCTCGATTTACCTCAATATATTCATTCTCTCCTTACAGATTACTAAGATTTCACCCCCCCCCCAGTTTTCACTATCAGTCCACTCTGATTATGTCATTTTTACCTCAAAATCTCCATTCCCTCCCCTACAGTTTCACTCACATTTTATGCCAAAATTGTTCATTTTGTCCCTTCAGATTTTTCCTCCAAAATGTTCCTTGTCTCTTACACTTCACCTCAAGTTTTTACCCCCAAATTTTCCCTAACTGTCTACTACTCAGTTTGCTTCAATCTATTAATTCTCAACCCTACAGATCATCTCAAAACTTTCCCTACCTGAGTGCTGGCAGAGCCAGTAAGAAACCGTCAGTGATTTGAGAAATTAGGAAATAAAAGTGGGAAGAAAGTAAACCCTAATTTTAATTTTTAGCTAATTATCCTGTTTACCTGACTCCACCTGAATTTGGAGATCATTACAACAGTGGGAGGAAAAAAATCAATGATTTTGTTAGAGATTGGACTTCCAGGTTTTACCTCTGTGCTGAGCTCAGTGCAGTCAAGGCAGCCCCATTCCCCAAAAGCATTTGGGATCATAATTCCCAACCAACCATGCAATGTCCTGGCCTCTTCTCCATGGGAAATGCCATGTATAAAGGGTTCCTTGTCCCTTTGGGTCGGGCCCATGGGGGAATCTGCAGAGCATCCATGCTGTGTCAGGTCCAGGCAGGGTTAACTCTCACCCTGCTCCAATCTCACGTTCTTTTCCAGAGCCACATTCCCCTTCTGGCCTCCGGGCACCTGCCAAGTCCTGTCAGTACAACGGAAGAACCTACCAGGAAGGGGAGTTGTTCACCACCAGTGACCTGTTCCCCAGCCGCCAGCCCAACCAGTGTGTGCAGTGCAGCTGCTCCGTAAGCCACCCCAGAGCCCATGGGAGGTGGGGAGGGCTTGGGCTCTGCTCCTGCACCCCAAGACTGTTCCACAAGGTTAAAAACCTCATGAAGACCTAGTGGTATCAGCCCATGGTGGGTTTATCATCAGGATCAGGTTATCAGTTCAGAAGAGAGATTCACTGGGGATCACATGGGTCAGTTTTGGGTGGGCCCCACTGGGGCTCCTTGGAGTGGGCAGGGGGATAGCCCTGTCCCCATCAAACATTCCAGTGCTCTTGGGCTGTGTCTGAGACATCCAGCTGGGATGCTGAGCCCTCAGGGAGCCTGAAGGAGCTCAGTGTGCCTGCAAGGCAACATGGACATGAGGTATCAGTGCTTGGGATTCAGAGGTTCTTGGGATCTATAGTTTCACAAAAAGGCTTGGGTTGGAAAGGACCTTAAAACTTGTCCCATTCCAACCCCCTGCCATGTGCAGGGACACCTTCCACTAAGCCAGGTTGCTCCAGGACCTGTCCAACCTGGCTGTGAACACTTCCAGGTATGGGGCAGTCACAGCTTCTCTGGGCAACCTGTGCTGCGGCCTCACCACCCTCGCAGGGAAGAATTTCTTTTTGCTATCTAAACCAAATCTTTCCATGGACTGTTGACCCTGCTGTTGAGCTGCTGGGATTGAGTTGAGCTCCAGAAAGGATTTGATGGCTCCCAACCACTGCTGAGTTCCTGGGTCTCGTGGGGCCTCCAGCAGCCAGGTCCTGCCCTGCATGGCTGGAGCTACCCTAGGAGATTACAGCAGAGACACAGAGGTGCTGGGCAGTCAGAGATGGGCAGTGGGATGGCAACTGGATCTTCATCCCCCTTGCTTGGATTGAAGTGGAAGCTGAACCCAGGACTGAGATATGCTTGAGCTTTAGGAGCTGGGCTCTGCTAAAATCATCTCCAGCATTCACCAGCCCTCTGGTCCAGCAGAGATGCACCCTGGAGAAGGACTGTCCATGTGCTTTCCAGGCTGTCTACAAAAAGCATTTACAGGAAGCAGCTCCTTTTCATGCTCAGTTCCAGTGACTTTGGGAGGACTATTGTATTCCCTTCTTCCCTGATGGTCATGATTGTCCTATCTGAGGGCTGTGGCAGTAGCCAGGATGGTTTCAATGTGTGTCTCAGTGATGGAACGCCCATCCACCATCCACTGCCAACTCCACTGGGATGTTCCTTCTCCATGAACCTTCAGCAGTGCGCTGAGACAGTGTTTGGCTCTATTCTGCCCAGCCCTCTCCCATGGGTTGGGATCCTGTGAAAATCCACCAAAACCTGAGTTCTGACATCTTCTCAGGAGGCATGAGGCCAGCAGTGATGGGAAGGTGTGTGGAGTGCCAGGAGCTGAATGTTAGGAGATAAAAGGAACACGCTTCTTCTCAAGATGGAGTGAGGAAGGGGGATTGGAAGTGCTGACACTGGACTTGGACACTATGGGGAACTGCTCATGCCAGCTGCTGTTTTTGCCATGAAAAAGAAGAGAGTTGCAGGTGTGGCTTTCACCACTTATCAGAGCCCTTGCATGGGTCCAGCCTCCACAGCTACATGTCTTGCTTGCAGCAAATAACTGGACTAAGTTTGCCCAGGAAAGAAAGAGACAGGAGAGCCTACACCACCTTCCTCTCTCATGCCAGGAGCACACACACAGGGGTTACACCTGTTAATGTTTGGTAGTAAAGTATCCATTATCCTGGAATAGCTGATCTGAGACTCTATGGCTTGCACACACCTCAGAGCTTGGTGGTGAGAGGAATAGCTCAGATGTAGAAATTATACAGCTTTTGAGGCTGGTTCGTCTCTCAGGGACCTAAGGTAGATGGTGGAAAACACCAGGAAGTAGCCCTCTATAAGCCCACTTTACTCTGCTTTCCCACTTCATCCCCAGGAACCTGTGGAGTTCTGTGTTGTTCTAGGCTGTCACTTAGGATATGTTTATTCAACAGGATAATACCCTGGATACGAAAGGAAAAATAAAAGACTGGCTGTGCAGGGATCTCTGGGCTGTGTCTGATGTTGTCAGCTGCTGGAACAGCTGTGGGAACAGCTGGTCTAACCCTCTTCAAAAATTGACCTGAGACTGGAGCCTCTGGGATAAATCGTGTTTTTATGATATTTGCCTGAGTTGGGTCATTGCTATGAGCTGCTGGTCAGAATGAGAAAGAAGGAGGAAGCATGCCTGGACTTCCCAAAGTGGAGATCAGGGTTTGGTTTGCTGTGACCTGCACCAGATCCTGCTGATTAACAAACTTTCCTCATCCTTCTCATGTTTCTTGTGCAGCAGTTTGGCTTCCTGGTGGGAGAAACTGCTGTGGTTTGGTTTCTAAGGATATCCTTGGTTGATCTCTTGGTTTTGGTTGAGTGGGAGCTTGTGGACACCTCAGAGAAAATTGCTACATGAAGAAGAGGACCTTGCTGTTGAGCTGTGGCTTCTGACCATCCTTTTTTACCCTTCTGCAAAGCAGCAAAACTTAGTGTTGCAGTATAAATCCACTGCCTGAAGCTGGACTGGGATGCACTAAGGTCAAGACTGGCCTTGACCTGTGGTTTTCAGCTTGAATCACTTCAGGAATGAAGTTTCCAAACCAATCACCCAGCCAGTGGAAGAAAGTCTACACCTGAACATCCACCCACAGCTCTTGACCTATGCCTGTGTGTTTGCCTCTGGTCTTACCAAATAACCCCAGGGAAGAGGGATGGTAAAGCTTTGGCGTGGACCTGAGTCTGGGTTTGGCATCATGCTTCCAATTTCCACTTGTCTCCTCCAAGTCCTTTTCCTGGGAGATGACAGAGCAAATCTTCTTGTGCCCCTTCAAATAACAACCCCTGTTGTTATGTAGAGTTTAAAGGTGTGTGGTGGCTTTTTTCAGGGCTGGTAGCACTGATTGGTGAGGTTTGAAGATGGACTGTCAGGGGGCTTTTGATCATGGAATCACAGAATCAGGATAGTTTGGTTTGGAAGGGACCTTGAAGGTCATCCAGTCCCACCCCCCTACCATAGGCAGGGACAGCTTCCACTAGACCAGGTTGCTTCAAACCCAGTCCAACCTGGCCTTGAAGACTTCTAGGGGTGAGGCAGTGACAGCTTCTCTGGGCAATCTGTGCCAGGGCCTCCCTACCCTCACAGGGAAGAATTTCTCCATAATGATTTATGGTGGATCTGCAGTTTGAAGTGCTGGCATCCCAACATGGGAGACACACAACCTTTTATAATGCTGACAAAGATATTTTTTCCTCCCCCATGCTATCCTAGGAAGGCCAGATTTACTGCGGTTTGGTGACCTGCCCAGAGGTGTTGTGTTCCTCTTCCTTAACCGTGATGGACTCCTGCTGCCAGGTCTGCAAAGGTAATAAGGCTAAGGGTGAGGGGGTGACACTCCAGCTGTTTGCCATCTGTCAGCAGGAGCCATTCCAATACACTTTAGGAGGACTTTGGAAACCTGTGACTTAAATCAGGCCACTTCCTATTGCTTGGTTGCACCAGGAAACAAAAGATGGGGGCTTGGGTTTTTCCTTGCACATTTCCCCTCCTTCACAAAGTTGTGATCTACCTTCCTGCAGCCCAAAAGCTGGAAGGGCTGAGCTCTTTGCCCTGCCACCGGTGTGTTGTGCAAGAGATAGGACCTGTGTGGATAAAAATCCTCCAGGCTACTCACCTCTCAGAACGGAGAATGGACCGTGTAGAGGTGGTGCATTCTATTGTTGTTGCTTCAGAGAAGATTCCAGAACAGTCATTGAAAAACTCTCTTTCCTCCCCAGTATAGCATGACTGAGTTTCATTCTCACAGCTCTCTGTGAGGGAGAAATTATTGAATTTGCTGCTCTTTCCCCCTGACTCACACTTGGGAGAGGGAGGAGAGCCAAGCTCCATGTCTCCAGATGAGACAGATCCAAGAGAGGATGGGCAGGTTCACACCCTACTGACACTGAAGTCACAGCATAAAATGACTCTTTAATACAAGAGGTATTTATGAAGCTGGAAGACCATGGTGGTCTCCTGGCCATGGACACAGAATGACCTCCTCCAGATACCTCTTCCAAACTCTCCTTTTCTGCCATTTGTGTTTCTCTGTCCTGGTTTTCTTAGGTGCAGCTGGGACATGTCACTGACTCAGTGAGAAATGTCTTTGGATTTATTTTTAATCATACTCCATCAACTCTAGCTCTGAGGTGTTCTCGTGTCACAACTTCAGAAGCTACAAGGTCATGTCTTTCTCGGAGCTGAGTTGTTGTTGATAGTGGGATAAAAAGTTTTTTGCAGTATGGCTTCATTTACTTTGGATAATATGAATTGCACATTCAAAGCTCCCCTCTTTCCAGATCTCCCAGGTGGGCCAACACTTTGTTTCCAGCCAAAGAGAGAGCAAATCTCCACCCAGCATCTCACAGGACAATGTTTTTCCCTTGCAGATGGCTCCTATGAGAAGTCCACAGAGGAGGAACCTCTGCAGTTAAACAGAGGTGTTGTACGTGATATTTGCATTTTAAAACTCAGATTATTGCTTTTGGCACACTACAATTAACAGCTCAAACAATGTCCTTGGCCATTATCTTCTACAAAGAAATGATCCCCAGCAGCTCTTGGAGAGCACTCAAGTCCTTGGACAGAAGAACCATGGACACCTGGTTTGCAGGGGAATCATGTCTTGGAATTGAGTTTGTGTGAGGGGTATCAGCACAGGTCAGACCTAAGACCACCAGGGAAAGACTCTTCTCTTCCTCTGAAACATCTAAGGGACATAGTTTAGTGGTGGACTTGGCAGAGCCAGGTTAAGGGTTGAACTTGATGACCTTAAAGATCTTTTCCAAACTAAATGATTCTGATTCTATGACCTCTTATGTCTTTGGAAGAGCAAAAGACCTGCAGGAACTGAAAATCTTGGACAGTTCTCCTCCTTCTTGGCCAAGGGTTCCTTCATGGTGATATTTCAGAGCCAGGTCTGTGGGATTAGGTCACTTAGCTCTTGGCTCTGCCCTTCTCCATACTGCTCTGCCACCTATAAAATCTCCAAAATAGGCACAAGGGGACCCTTTGTGCTGTGAGTCTTGTCCCAGCACTTTGGCCTTGAAAGTCTGGGCTATTCCTGGGATTTCAGTCCTGCTGACTGGCAGCCACACCCCTGCCCTCCTGCTGCCCCACCAAGTGAGAGAGCAAGATATGGCCCATCTTTACCTTTCTTATCCTGTCTGGGTCACACAAATGCCAGTCTTCAGTTTCCCGGTGGGCATTTAGGTAAAAAACAACCCATTTCCCTGCCTGTGTCAGAAATGTAGGACCTCACATGCTTGTCTGAGGGTGTTGAGTATGGAGAGAGAAAGGGGCTGTCTCAATGAGGGTGACCAACATGTAGCTTAGCAAGGACATCAGTGTGGGACCTTGACACCAGTTGCTCAGGAGTCCTTGGGTGGTGGCAGCAGCAAGATGGGGAAGAGTCTGGAGCACCAGGAGAGGTTGAGGGGTTTGTGATGGGGGCTTAGCCCAGAGAAAAGGAGGCTCAAGGGAGACCTAGCTCTGCAACCCCCTGTCAGGAAGGTGGAATCAGGTGAAGATTGGGCTCTGCTCCCAGGGAACAAGGGACAGGACAAGAGGAAATGGCCTCAACTTGTGCCAGGGGAAGCTCAGGAAAATTTCTTCCCTGAAAGGGTTGTCCAGCACTGGCAGAGGCTTCTCAGGGCAGTGGTGTAGTGCCCATTCCTGGAGGGATTTAACAGCCATGTGGATGTGCACTTGGATGCATGGTTTACTGGTGGGTTTGGCAGTGCTGGGTGAACATTTAGACTTGATGATCTTGGAGAGATTTGCCAACATAAATGATTATGTGTTTCTTTAGCTTCTGGGTCCTTGCTTATCCCTGTGGTCTCTGGACCTTCCACTCTTGATGGAAAGTGTGCAGAACACTGTATGGCTCTTTCCAGCATACTTTAGAGTAAGAACAATTCAACTGCCTGGGTCTGAGACCCTCCTTTTCTCTGACTGCTTACAGAGGCACTCACAAGACCAGTGTTTGGGAGAGATGATGGGCAGGAAGCCACCTGGAGCCACTGTGTCCACTGTTCTCAGTTCTTCCCTGGAGTTCATTCCCAGAAACTTCAAACCCAAGGGGACAGGTGGTACCACTGTGAAGATTGTCTTGAAAGAGAAACACAAGAAAGGTAAGGGATGAAGATGCTGGGAAGTGTGTGTGTTACTTGAGGTGACTTCTCCAGAACTTTGAATTCCCCAGGGAATATATTTCAGCAGCAGGTTTCCAGCAGCAAGTCCTACATCCCAGTCTTCCACTGCCAGCCTCCCCCAGCTATCTCAGTCCTGGTGCCCAGAGCCTCTTTACTACATGAATCTCCCACTTTCTAAAAGGAGTTGAAAGATTAGTCATAGGAGTATTTTGGAGATCTAGGACCTGGGAAGGGAGGTCCTCAGCTGGAAGGGTCCACATGAACCTTCCAGGACAGTGCTACAGGGGTGAGGATGTTCTTCCTTGCACCTACCTGCCACATGCCAGGTTGTCCCAGGTTTTCCTTATGGAGGAGAGAGTAGGAAAATGAGATGAGGAGGCAACCCTCTTGATCCAGAGGGGGAATAACAGATCCTTTTCCTCCTGCTGGCTCTCTCACCATTATGCCTCCAGAAAGGCTCTTTCCAGTCCTTGGAGATAAAGCCCTGGAGAAGATTTTGAGACCTCTAAAAATTTCCATGGAGGAGTCAGCAGGTGGCACTCTTCACTGTGCTTCATTCCTGCGACAGCCTTGGAGGGACCCTAAGCTTCCAGATGTTGGGAGGCAGGTGAGGTCCTGCCCATACTTACCTTTCACCCACACCAGGGTGGTCGAACCCAGCAGCCTCCATCTTTTGGTGCATGGTCCCTCTGCCCCATGGCATCTCCTGGGTGGGGTGGCTGCAATATCCCAGTTCCCTCTGCTGCTGGATCCACTGCCATATCCTGCTCCTCAAGAGAGCAGAACCACCCATTTGTGAGGTGGTGATATGTGTTGAGTTCCACCAAGCCTTGGACCAGCAGGTCTTCTCTCTGTCTCCTCCAGCTTGTGTTTACAATGGGAAGACCTATTCCCATGGGGAAGTGTGGCACCCTGTTTTCCGGCTCTACGGCCTCCTGCCCTGCATACTCTGCACTTGCAGGGACGGCGTCCAGGACTGCCAGAAGATCACGTGCCCCAAGGAGTATCCGTGTGACTATCCAGAAAAAGTAGATGGGAAATGCTGTAAAATATGTCCAGGTAGGTGGGATCCCACCTGCTCATGCAGCTGCCTTCCAGATCCCAGGATAGATGTATAGGGATTCACATTGCTGATGACTCGAATCCACATCAGATGAGTTCAGGTGGAAGGGTTGGCTTGTCTTGGAGGGCAGCAGGACTTTCCTGAGGTGAGGAAGCTGCAAGAACCCTCAGAAGGTTCCTTCTATTGGGAGGGCAGACTCTGGAGGATGATGCCCATGAAGGGACATGCTAGGAGTGCTCAGACAGACAGAAGGTGCTTTCTGGGGAGAAGGCACATGGTCTGTTCTCCAGAGCTTCACGTAGGATGAAAAGTCATAGGGTTAAATTGCAGCAGGTGAGATGTTGGTGAAAGGAGGAGGACATTTCCCAGGAGTGGGGTTATCTCTATTACTCATGGTTTGTTTTAATGGGAGTACCCCATTCCTCAAAGTGAGGGTTGGACACACAGTTGTTGGGGTGATCCAGGGACAACTGGGCTGGTGCTGGTGCTGGGAAAGGGTCTGGAGCACAAGTGTGATGAGGAGTGGCTGAAGGAGCTGGGGTGGCTCAGCCTGGAGAAAAGTGGCTCAAGGGTGACCTCACTCTACATCTGCTTGACAGGCGAGTGGAAACAGATGGAGAGCAAGCTCTGCTACCATGGAACAAGGAACAGGACAAGAGGAAATGGCTTCAAGTTGTGCCAGGGGAGGTTTAGGTTGGATATTGGGAAAAATCCTTCCCCAAAAGGGTGTCCATCCCTGGCATATACTATTCAGATCAGTGGTAGAGCCCTCACCCTGGGGGGATTTAACAGCCATAGAGATGTAGCACTTGGGAACAGAGGTGGCCTTTGCACTGCTGGGGGAAT
The DNA here is from genome assembly GCF_047495875.1 of Pithys albifrons albifrons. Taxonomy (NCBI): domain Eukaryota; kingdom Metazoa; phylum Chordata; class Aves; order Passeriformes; family Thamnophilidae; genus Pithys; species Pithys albifrons. Next base: position 99,098,917 of record NC_092458.1, on the reverse strand, counting down.
GCTTGAACCGGATGATCTTAGAGAACTTTTCCAAATGTAATGATTCTGTGATTCCATGGTGGAGAAGTCCTCTTTTCTAATGTTCAGTGTGTTTTGGGTCTCTCACCTGCTCCTTGGTTTTTGGAAAGCTGTTTTCCTTAAACCACAACCCTGGCAAAGATGTGGCAGTGCATGAGATCTCCTGTTCCCACTGGAGAATGTTTTCCAGGTTATACCTCTCTGTATTGTAATTTAGTAGAAGTTCAGCTGATGGACTACCTACTGCTTCCCTCAGGAGACTAAAGGTACCTGAGTGTCTTTAAGCCTGGGTGGTAGTGCAGCAGGTTCTTTGTGATCTCTGATGAGCAGCTTCAAGGGAGCTTTGTGGAGGACTCTCACCAGGGAGAACAACCAAGGGGCACTGCCACGTTTTGGAATGGTGGCAAACAGGCTCCAAAATCATTTGAGCTGAAATTTTCAAGGTTTTCCAGCCTCTGAGCAGGGAGGTTCTGGGATGGCCTCCCCAGAGGAGTGAAGTGCAGAAGCTCAGCTTGTTTTAATAAGGTTTCTGAAATGTTTATGAGCAGCATTTATGATGTGGTGCCTGGTAGGAATGGGGTGTGATGCCTAAGCAGAGCTCTTCTATTCTTGCATTCCCATTTAAATGGGTTTCTGCTTTCAAGTTGACAACTTTCCCTGCTTGGATCTCTTGTCTGCTGTTCAGTATTCTTTTTATTTCCAGTTAAACACCTTGATGCAGCCAAAATGATTTTGTTCTTGCTTTCCAGTTCTCCCAGACAGTGATCACAGACACAGACACAGACGCACGCACACATTGCTCAGCCAGCTTACATCCTTGCCCTTTCTTTCACTGCACAGAGGTTTTGCCCATCTTCTTTCTCTAGGTCGTTTCTGTGTCTGTCCTTCCCTTTTCTCCTTTGTACCCAGTAGCTTGGAGAGAAACACTGGGTGATTTGTTTGCTAAAGGGATGCTGATCCTGCTGCCGTGCATTGGTTAGATGGGGAGGCCATCAGAGCTGCTGTGGGCAGAACTAGCGACCATGATGCATGTCTCTGCTCCTCCTTTCCACACTGTTGGGCCATTGAGTGGCTCCAGAGTGAAGCTTCAAAACTGTTAAATGCCTGTTGAATGTTGGGTTCCTTCCCTGCTGCGAAGGTGGAGCTTTAATCAAGGACTCCATGATCTTAGAGGTCTTTTCCAATGTTAGCAACTCCATGATTCTATAAATGCCCTGGAGCAGGTGAAGTTTAATGCTCTGGGACAGAGGTTTTCCTGCACCCTGACCCCATGGTGGAAAGGATGAGGGTACTGGGCTGTGCCTGTCCCCTTTTACCTTATGCTGAGCCTGCAGAGCTGAACGCTGTTATTCCTAGTGCTGACCCCTTTAAATTGGGATATCTATCCCTTCTCAGCGAAGAATAACTATCCTACTAAAATAAACCACATGCATCTATTTATAGCGAAATTTTCTTTCGAGTAGCACAATAAGTTTCAGCATCCACAATGACTGGGAGAACAAGGCTAAATTCAGCAGTTCTGGGCTCCTCTGCTTTCCAAGGCCCACAACCAAAGGCAATAAATCTCCTTCCAAAACCACAGGGGATTCTTAATGACTCCAGAAACATTAAAAAAAATTAAATGTTAGCAGCTCTCCTTTATCAAGGATGTTAGAGAAGTCATGTGGGGCCTGTGTGTGGGTGGCACCCTATATATGGGACTGTGCTGAGGCTGATGCTGTGCTGAACATGCTGCCCAGACAGCCCAGCCACAGTTCTGGATTCCACACTGCCAGCTCATCCCTTCATTTACCTGATGTTCCTCCTTCAGGACAGCAGCAGTAGTAAGCTGGGAAGTGAATTCAGCCTGGGCTTTGTGGTGATGGTTTTACACCAAGGTCCCTGAGGTGAGATCCAGGTATAGAAAATCCCTTGCTCTGCTGCCAGAGTCAGAAGGAATGGAAAATATCTAGATGAGCAGGTCCACCTGTTTGTTATTAACATCTGCCTTTGCTGCTGGTGCTGTGGATCAGATCAAGGTCCTATTCAGAGATGTGACTGTGCCCAGTGGTACAAAACTCAAGGAGATGCCTTTTCCATAGCCTGGATGTTGAGGTGGCTCCTCCAAGCTCCTTTGTGCCCCTATTTAATGAACTCTGTCCTTGTTTTTGCCCAGAAATCAGAGTCAAACCCACAGATGAAATAGTCACCACCCAGTGTGGCAAGAACCCCAGCCATGTCCTGGTATACACGTTTGTGTCACCACGCTCGGAGAACTCCAAGGAGATCCTCAGGACAATGGCCATTGAGAAGGAGCTGGTGGAGGAGGTGGAAATCTACAACTGGAAGCTGATTAAAGGTGAGTACTGTAACAAAACCAGGAGTGGAAGGAGTGTGTGGAATCCTGGAGCTTTCCAAGCTTTTGTCATTTTTTTAGGCTTTTCTAGCACTGCTCAAGCCTTTGTGTGGTGAATCAAACCCTGCTAACAGCAGAGTGGCTTTTCTGGGTCCCTCATTTCACCCTGTTTTCCTGCAGTTCCATGCAGACCAGGGGCTGGAAACCACTTTGGACCCCACCATGAACTGCAACACCATCTGGAAACACAGTATGTGGTCAAACAAGACAAGGGCCATGGGGCTCTTCCTCTAAACCTCCCTGTTTTCATGCCAAATGCATATGGGAAGCAAACAAAAAAAATTGTTCTGGTCTGAGTTTTTGCTTTTGCTCTTTTGTTTAACCCTAGTCCTCCCACAGCTTCTAAAGGGGGATGGGTGGATTTGGATGCTCCCATTGGTGTGTCCTCCAGAGGTCAAAGCATGGCAAATACACTGTCAAATGGCACCAATCTCTTGCTCTCTATCCATACCTTCAGTTTTGCAACAGTTATGGACCAGAGGATCCCAGGGATACCTTGGATATTTGCACTGTGTTTTTCTTGGGCCCAGGAAAGCATTGTGGTGTCCCAACACTGGTTTTCTATTGGACATTCTCTACCCAAAAAAGCTTGAGCATTTGAGGTTGGTTGTACCTTTCCTATGGATACAGTGACCCTCAACCCTTGTCTTCTGGACATGTGTAGGCAGATTTTCTGATGTCTTAGGTATGTTCATGTCTCACCTCACTCCCTAGGGAGACCTCAGCCAGACTCTTCATGGCCACCAAGGATGGGCACACATGGGTGGAAGACAGAGAAACTAACCCCAGAGATGAAGCTCTGATTAACACCATGTTAACATCCTCCCACTGCCACCCTCCATCCTCCGTGGTGGCTCTCTCTCTGTTCTCCCCCTCTTCTCCTTCACAATTACATCTTGTAACTGGAGGACAGATCTGAACCCACACTGTCTGGGCCCTAGCATTTCCTCTCCTTGCTCCTTGGCAGAAGTTGCCACCAAAACCTTCTCGGCACCTTCTGAGGCCAAAAGCTTCATCTGCATGGAGCTTCTGAGCCCTGCTAGCCAGAGACAGGGAAGGCCCTTGTCCCCAAGATCAACACAGCTCTTTTGCTTGTCAGAGTGAAGTGTTGTTACTGGGAAAGAGTCACATATGGATTCCATCTCTTCGTGATCCATCTACTCTACCAGCAATGCAGTGTGTGTGGAGTAAAGATGCTGCAAGTCACAGCTGGACCTTATCCATTTGCCTTTGTATGGGCTCATGATACCTATATGGCCTTCTCTATTTCTGTACTGGGAGGATTTTCTGCATGAAGCAGAAGCTGAGAGGAGAAACCAGTGCCAATACCCAGTCAAAAGTTAGCCAGTTGCCTGGTGGTGCACAACCAGCCTCCATAAGAGTTTCAGTGGAGGCTTCCCCTTGATTTTAGGGGTATGAACACCACCAAGAGTTTTGAAAGGTGACTTTCCAATGTTTTTGAGCAAGAGTTATCATGGCGAGTGAGGACAATGAAGGAACAGACAGGATCAGAGAGGGACCAGAATGGTTTGGAGGCTCTGTTGTTGATTCCTGCCCTACACCTGGATTGAAGGTGTGGTTAATCCATGGACCCCTTTCTCCAGATTTACCCTTCCAGGCTGTGGATTAGACAGTGATCAAAATAGTCCTTTCTATCCTGAAAATTGACAGTTCTGGGACCTCCAGCCATCCCTGGGGTTTCACCATGCTTATATTTCTTCACACCTGGGCTGGAGGAGATCTGCAGGGTCCAGACTAGCCATCCCCGTACTTTTCTGGTGTTTTCTCCTGCCATGAAGACTCTACAGCCCAGCTACTTTTTTCCAGAAAAGATTTTTCCCAGTGTGCACTCAAGCTCATGCCTTCTTATCCTCTCCACTGCAGATATGAAGACCACAGTCCTTTCCTCTGAAGATGCCATCAGCTCCTTCCTCTGTCCTCTCTTATACTGTTTAAGCACTTGAATATTTTCAGTCTTTCCATGATTTTGGAAATTTCTGGTTGTTCAGTCCTTCCTATAGCTCTGCTCTGGACTCTGTGTCTTTCTTGAAATGCAGAGCCCAAATGAGGGTGTGGGTCTCTGGCCAAAGGTTGTGTCCTGCTAAGATGAGTCTCATACTCTCATGTGCACACAAGATCCCACCTTCATCCACTCATTAAGGCTTTTTCTTGCAGATGATTTAGAAAAGCTTGAGACCAGTTTCCTGAATTAGACTTGCTTCACTCCCCAGCCCAGTGTTAAGTGCTGGTAATGTTGGATCTCTGTGTAGCCAGCAGAGAAAATTGTGTCCCATCCACCCATTTCAGGATGGGCAGGAAGGCACTACAGAAGAGCCTGTCTCTGCAGGAATGATGAACTGCTCCCTTAATTAGTTCCTTGTGCTCTACTGTGTTCCACTTTTATTTGGATCCTGAGGCAGCACCTAAAGCATAAAATTATTGAGTGATAGACTGGTTTGTGTTGGAAGGGACCTTAAAGATCACACTGTTCCAACCCTCTGCCACAGACAGGGACACCTCCCACTAGACCAGGTTGCTCCAAGCCCTGTCCAACTTGGCCTTGAACACTTCCAGGGATGAAGCAGCCACAGCTTCTCTGGGCAACCTGTGCCAAGGCCTCACCACTCTCACCATAAAAAATGTCTTTCTGCTATATAGTTTTAATCTCCTCTTGTTTAATTTAATACAGTCACTCACTGTCCTCTCTCTACAGACCCTATTGAAAACTGTCCCCATCTTCCTGATAAGCAACAAGGAAGGTGATAGGTGCTTGACACCCCCCCCCCTTCCTCCATCTCAACCAAAATGTTGCAAGGAATGATCCTGCCTGTTGAATGGGATCAGGTTGCCTGGAAGCGGCATTGGCCTTTTCCAGCTCCATGCCCTCCTGCCTCTCTGGTAGGTGGAATATTCTTATCTGCGCTGCCTTGTGCTCTCCTTGTGCCTGCTGGAGCATCCTCTGTGTTCCTGCACTGCTCCCGATCTCCTCACATCTGTCAGGAATGGCCATCCCAGGGCAAGGGTCTCAGCCAACTCTGAGAGAGCTCTTGGGTGAGTCTTGTCTGGGTCCATTGAATAAAGGGTGTTTATTTCTTGTAGCTTGTGTTTAAAATATCCTCTTCATTACTAATGTGCTGGAAAGTGCTTCATCAGCCATGGCAACTGCAAGCACTGTCTCCTGCCCCTTTCTAAGTATAGACCAGAACGATTTATTAAACACTTGTGCCTTTCGTGCCTCATTAACAATTATATAACCTCCATCCAATATCTTCTTTTGTTACTGGTAGGACTACTTTTCCCATCCCACTGAAAGCATTTATTAATAGTCCAAATACCCACATATTTCTTTGTATGTCTTTGACTTCCTGTATTAATTTTCCACAGTCCATAACATCTCGCTTAGATGGATTGCAAGCTGGTTCCCTTTAATTTCATACTCTTTTTATGTGTAATTGTCTTAACCAAATAGGGGGGACCACGTTGCTGGCAGCAAGAGACTGGATGCTCTGGGGGCCTGCGTGGGAGGTGGGGAAGGATATGCCAGGCATGCCTGTCTGGTTTGTCATGCTGTCGTGCTTCAGAGTATCATAGCCCCTAATTCACAAAAAGGTCACTTCCATTGCTAAATGCATGTTCTGATTTGCTTGGGTCAAACGTCTGAGTCAGGCCCCTCCACTGAAGGGATGATGCTGGCATGGGCAGAAATACCAAACTCTACTGAGGTCACTCATGTTTTTTCCTGTCCTGGAGGAATTTCAGAGCTGGAGGCTGAGAGATGGAAAACTTTGGTCCCTGGCTGCTTCCAGGAAAGGAAAACACCTGAGGATGGAGACGTCTCAGCAGTCAGGGGAGACAGGTGGTCAAGAGAGAGCAGAGGGGACAGGGATCTCAGCATCTTTTTGGTCTCACCTTTAATTCTTTTATGGTTTATGGGGAAATCCAAGAACCTCCATTGTGAGTTGTTTTCTGGAGCAACAAAATCTTCGTTTTCACCTGCTTCATAGTGTCCCTGCTGTGTCCTGATTTAATGAGCAGTACTGTTTGCATTGAACCATAAGATCATGGAATGGTTTGGGTTAGGAGGGACTTTAAAGCTTGTCTAGTTCCATCCCCCTGCCATGGGCAGGGACACCTCCCACTAGACCAGGTTGCTCCAAGCCCTGTCCAACCTGGTCTTGAACACTTCCACAGATGGGGCAGCCACAGCTTCTCTGGGCAAACTGTGCCAGGGCCTCATCACCCTCACAGGGAAGAGTTTCTTCCTAATATTCAGTCTAATATTCAAATGAGATCTCTCTTGGCCTTGATCAGCCCTGGTTTCACTCCCAAACTCCCACCAGGCTTCGCCAGCAGGTCCTGCACTGAACCAGGACCCCAGGGCATCTGGGGCAGGCAGTTTCTCTTTTGCATTCAGGAGGGGACAGAACATCCAAACCTGTGTAAGCCTTAAATCTATAATCTGACACCTTGTGTTCCCTTCTGCAGGAATATTCCACCTGATCCAAACCAAGAAGATCAGCAAACAAGAATTCAAGCAAGAAGCACAAAACTTCAGGCTGATCACCAGGACAAATGAAGGTAGGGAAAGAAAAATCCTTTTTCCTTGCTCCTCAAACAACCAGCTGTTTTCCTGCTCTGCTCTGGCCATTCCGAAAAGGCTGCATAAATCCCAGCATGGCATGGGGAGCTGAACTATAGGGAAAAGGCTTGTGCAAGCTTAGTGGGGTTGAGGCTGACCTGTTTTCACACCCATATGCAACACTCCTGGTTAAACAGCCACTTTATGGTATTGCAAAGAGCAGCCAGCTTTTCTAAAAGTGGATGCACCCTTGTGAAATCCAAAGGATTTGTCTGTCCAAATTCCATAAAACTGTTTGATTTTTATATCTAATCCATCTAGTCTTAGGGGGTAGGGGAGAAAAAAAATAAATTATGCAAGGGATTAGAAAGAAAATAAACTTTTGAAATGTTTTTAAAAATAATTCTGAGTGTTTCTGAATGTGCGTACATGTTACGAAAAGCAGAAATGCCAGTGTACATGTTGGAATTGCCTGTACAAAGTGAAACTGCCATACTATTTCCTGCTGGCTGCCTCTCCTGCTGGGCTGGGTTGGAGTTTAGTGGGATAGGTTGGGATCAGAGCCATTCCCATATTGTCCTGCATCCATAGGTCACTGGGTCAGTCTGGAACAGTGTTGCTGCCCAGTGCATCCAGTGAGCCAGGGAGGCTGATTTGTTTTCACCCCCAGTCCACTTGGGACAACATCTCTTGAGCAAACCCTCAGGGATTTTCAAGTCCCTGCTCCCAGGCTGGGCTTCACACTCTCATGGAGTTGTGTGCCTGCTTCTTCTTGTCTCAGTTTTCCCTGGCAAACAACCCTGTTGGGAAACCATCCCTCTGCCATGACCGCAAGTTCTAGGAAAGCATTGATGGGTGATTTCTTCACAACAGGAGATTAATGGAGCTAGAAAATATTCCCTCCACCCCTGGGATGAGACACTGGGGCTGCATAATCCTTGCTGGGATTATAGGGGAAGGGAACACCTGAGGGGAAGTACCTCCAGCCCCCTCCTGCACATCCAGGGATGTTGGTGTTTTGTGGGATCAAGGAGGGGGATTGGGACACTTTCTCTCTCGGGGTATCTTTCCAAGCTCCCACTGATAGATTCACTTTGCTGTGAATCTGCAGCTCACTGGTGAGATTGTGGGGTATTCCGGAGGGTTCCTTCTCCTTTTGCAGCAAGATTTTCCACTATCAGAGGTAGAAGAGCCAAGGCTGAGGCAGCAGCAGGAAAATAAGGGGTTTTGAGCAAGCCATCCCAGAGAAATGGGGCTCACAGAAGGGAGGAGAGAAATCTACCTATCCAATACCCAAGAAATTGAAACTTTTGCTTTTTGAAGGTGAGACAGAGGACAAGCAAAATGCTTCTTCTCCCAGCGAGGCAGGAATCCCAGACATACCTGGCAGGAAGGACATGGTCCCAAAATCACATCAAAGCACCCTTTGAGGAGGTACAGAGAGGAATTTATCCCTGTTTCAGTCTGAGCTCCTCTTCTTTTAAGACCGTGCAAGGATTTACCAGGAAAAGAATTGGAAGTGCAGTTGCTGGTGTCATTAAATGCATTGCAGTGGGTAGAGAAGGTCCCTTTTGACCTCAAGTACCATTTTAACTGCAAGATGATGAAGTCTAGAGCTGGATGATGGATCACTGATAAGCTGATCTGGTCATGGCTGGTGTTGTGGGTAGATCTCTATCCCAACCTCTCTCCCAGCATGGTCCCTGGGGATCCTCCAGCACATGGGGGAAATTGTGCTTTCCTGCTCCAAGGTTGTTGCTAATGGGTGCCCTTCTCTGCTCATCCAGGTCACTGGAACATCTTCCGAGCCCAGACATCAGAGCTGAGAATGACAGAGAGCCCAGAGAAGGAAACAAAGAACTTGTAAAGCAAAAAAATATTACCTTACCTATTGATTTATCTACACACCCACACATATACAAGTATATGAGAACCAGATTTATTAAATAGACTGGCACTGCAATAAAGGATACACTAGCGTAAGTTCCAGAAACTGCAGATCCCAGTGGATCTGTGTTGAAGCTGCAGCAGTGGAGGTGCAGCCTCTCTCCATCTCTGCTATCCTGCAGAGGCAGAAGGGAGAGACAGCAGAGGTTTGAGACCTTATGTGACATAAAGAGGTGGGATACATCCCTGATACCCCGGCACTCCCAAAAAAACCCCCAGGAGCAAAGCTTGACTGTGCTTCTTTCCAATTGCCAACACAAAGATGACCTACAAGGAAAGAAAAATCATCCTTATTTCTTTTCCTGGAGTCCTTGTGATCTGCAAAGGGTTTCTTTGGCTGAAAACCCACCAAAGTGTGTTTTGTGAAAAAGCTTGTGTCTTTCCTCCTCTGTTCCAGCTGGGAGGACCCTTTTCCCTTCTTTGCAGATCACATGAAGATGTAGTTTTTGGGCGGACCCAACTGCTGACAAGGTCTGAGACCCTGAACACTGCACTAAGGTTGCTACTAAGCAGGTTTTTATGCTATATATTTATATATATCCTACATAATATCTACTGGGCTGTATTCATAGGTGGGGCATCTACCAAAGGGCCAACAGGAACATTTCTGCAGTGTGGGGAGGAGGGCATGTAGCAGCATTACCTTCCCCCATCTGGAAACAGCTTTGGGGGATTTTCAGGTTGGTTTTGGTACTTGTATTTATCCTTGGGTTCTTGTTTTATTCTGTTTTGATAAATCTATTTATTTGAAGATACAAATCTGTCTGATAAATCTTATTAAAGTGTCTTCTTGATTCAGCTTCCTGTGCTGGTTTTCCTTTTCCTGTAGGGTCTCTATTACCTACCCGTGGGGGTACCCCATCCTGGTGGGGTCTGACCCCCTTGATCCTTCAGGGTAGGGATGAAGTATCCCACGGATGCTTTGCTCATCAGCAGGGGATCATCCCTCCCTATTTCCCTGTGGTCTGCACATGGTTTAGGGCTGAAAACAGATTTTGGAGCTGGTGGTGGGCATGGTGGGCAGGTGACAAACCCAAGCCAGGGAGGTCCTGGAATGATGGCCAGGAGCCCAATCAACCTGCTAGGTGAGTCCAGTAACTCTGTCTTGGACAAGAAATCACTCACACAGGACTATGAAAGGATCCATGTGAGCAGCTCCCACCCCATACCTTCTTCTTCTCTCTTTGTTATGCTCCAAAAAACCAGGGTTGGTGGATACAACATGAATGGGAACAGGTGCCAAAGGATAGAGTCATGAAAGAGCAAAGACCCAGAAGACCCAGAGCAAGGAGAAACCAGAGACAATTGAAAAAGCCGGCAGGCACTGAGCTGGCAATGTTCACCAGAGCCAGGCAATGATCCTGGGGCTGAGCTGGTTCAACTTATCCAGGAAAAAATCACACTGATGTTGAGGCATTAAAAAGATGATCCCTGTGGCATGAGGTGAAGAGAGAGGGGCAAAGCCATCCCCTCACTTTCATAGCTGTAGCTGCAGAAAGGATGCTGCCAGCCCTCGGCAGACCCTGAGTCCTTGCTTGTCAGTCTAATTAACTCACCCTTGCTGATCTAGTTGGAGCTGAGCTGAGGTGCAATTTGTGTTCATTTACCAGAAGGAGCAGGAGTTAAAAAAAAAAACAAAACTGCTTTGTTGGGTTTATGGGGAAGGCTGGGAGAAAACCAGCACAAATTCTCCTCCAGATGAGGTCACCTGCAGGTATCTGTAGGTTACTGAGCCCATACTGGTTGTACTGGGCCCATACAGCTTGAACAGAGGCCATAAAGGTTGTACTGGGCCCCTATAAGTTATACTGAGCCCATATAAGTTATATGGAACTCATATAGGTTGTACTGAGCCCATCTAGATTGTATTGAGTCCATACAGGTTTTATTGATCCTATATAATCTCCACTGACTTCGTAAAGGTTACAATGAGCCTATACAGGTTGTAGTGGGTCCAGACACACACAGACCTCTTGGAGCTCCTCTACGATGTCCAAGAGGGTGATGGATGCTTCTATATGTTCCATGAGCAGGAGAAACCCTTTGGAGAGCATCCTTCTGATGTTGGGGTCCCCAGAACTGTATGCAGCACTGAGAGGTGGGTTGCGCCTTCCCTTCAGATAACAGTAGTGCAACCACAGCTTCCCATTCATCATCCCTGTCTATTATAATCCAGCTAGCCAGCCATCTGTTCACATCCATCCTTTTCCAGACATAAGCTTTTGGGTCCTCTGCCTTTCCATTCCTTGCAGTGGCATGGAAGGGACTTCTTGGTTTACACTGAATCCTGACCAGTATCGCAGCTGTCCATTTTTCCCAGGACTGTAAAGAACCATCCCAGAGGAGCTCATAGCACCTAATGACCAGGAGCTTGCCCTAAGGATCACACCTCCCACAGGGAATTTCTTAAAGACTGCCTTCCCTGCGGGGGCATCTCTGGGGATTAACCCTTTTAATTGGATCAGCAGCCACAGATCAGAAGCCAACACTTCACTGTGGGTGGCATCGCCTTCCTTGCCCTGCTCCTCCTCTCTGCGTCCATTTGCCTCAGCAGGGATCACCCTGTTTCCACCCCAAGCTGTGAAGATAGGGTTGATTTGGGGGCCAAGCTGACACTGGCATGGGACCTTTCATCTGTTGCAACACTGGCTGTGTTTGTGTATCCATAAACGAGGAGAAACCTCAGTTTGTGGTTGCAGAGATGACCATAGAAGCATAGAATTGGATTTGAAAAGGTCTTGCACTCCACAACTCCCTGACAGGAAGGTGGAGTCAGGTGGGGAGTCTTCCAGATGACAGGACACGGGGAAATGGCCTCAAGTTGTACCAGAGGTAGTTTAGGTTGGATATTAGGGAAAATTTCTTCCCCAAAGCATTGTTCAGTCCTGGCACAGGCAGCCCAGGGCGGTGGTGGAGTCTCTGTCCCTGGAGGGATTTAACATCCATGTGGATGTGACACCTGGGGACATGGGTCAGTGGTTGCATTGGCAGTACTGGGGGAATGGTTGGACTAAATTATTTTAGAGGGATTTTCCAACCTAAATGATTCTATGATAAGCTCAGTCACGGATTGTTTGGGAAAAGATGAAGCTTTCCAAGACCTCTCTGCATAACCTCGCTGATGCCCCTTCTCTGTGGACAGGTTTCTCTTGAACTTTCCACAGAGCATCAGAAGGAATTTCAGCCAGTCTGGATCTTTGCTGATGTGGATAAGACCTGTGAGAAGAAATCCAGCACCCACTGGTTGCACCACCAAGGTGGAGGAGTGTCATGGGTCTTGATGCTGTCCCATGGAGGCAGCCTGAAGTCTTTAGAGCAAAGAAACCTCACAGCAGACATCCAAACCTAACTTTGGGACCTCAAATACCTTGTCCAACACAACCTGATATGGACTCAGACACAACCTGAGCCAGTAGGAGAGCCCTTCGCAATCCTCAGGCTGATGTCATGACTGAATTGCTGCTTCTACAGGATTTGCATCTCCTGATGCTTCTGCAGGACCCAGATCTCCTGATGCTTCTTCTCTGGGACCTGTATCTCCTGCCAACCCTCCTGCCATCCTCTCTCCTCCTGCTGTGGCCTGCTTTCAGTTCAATAGGTGCATCAGAGGTCTCCCACATCTGGTCCAACCTGTGCTCAGACACTTTTGGACTATGCAGAGAGCATTCGGGTACTAGGCCCAGTTTGGATCTCCAGTATGAGGGAGGCAGTGACTGGCTGGACTCAGTTCAGCTGGAAGATATGCCAAAAATATTTTCCCCTTCAGAAATGCTGAAGCTGGGACGAAGGGAAGGAGGGGAATCCCATCCTCTAAGAAACTCAGTCTTTGCCTGGACACAACCCTGAGAAACCTGATGTAACTTCAAAGACATCCATGCTTGGAGTTGGACCAGTGACCTTCTGGGTCCTATCCAACCTGAATTATCCTGTGGCTGTGTGTTCCAGGATGGATGGCATGTCACCATGAGACATCTTGGCTCTGCCTCCGGGGTCTTATGTTTCCTTTATGTCAGTCATGTCAGTCATGCTATTTCATGCTCTGTTATCAGGTCAGTAAAATACTTCTCCAAACTATATGTCCATATAATTGCCAGCTACACTCACTTCCTTGGCTCTTGCTGTTTTACATTGCCTTGGATTTTCAGTCATGCAAAATGTCTACTTTCACCTTAATCTGCATGAAAGGGAAGCGAATACCTCTTGGTTATATTCACTGGTGTCTTGTTCCCCACCGGGCAAGACAGTAGAGCTAGTGCTGGTGATGTCCACTGCTCAGTTTGGGGTGTCACTGCATCATTAGGGCTCTGCCATGGGGAAACTAAGTCACGTAAAAGAAGGTTTTGTTGTGTTTGGTGCTGCTCCATAGGTCCTGTGTGAAGCTGTGGAGATGGGTTGACTTTTTAAGTATCTCCAATGAACTGGGATGTACATTCTCATAACACCTTTCCCCAGCCAAAGGGAGGGATTTCTTAAAAAAAAAAACAGGATTTGCCTTAAAACAGGACTTGCAGCTCTCCACAGAGACCCACACAACACGTTGACTCTCCTCTGCACAGCCTTCTTTTTTCCAGCCATGAGAAATGGAGAAACCAGAGGGCTGTCCATGCTGCAGAGCTCACAGGCTGTTCTCTTGCCACCTGTCTTCTCTCCAGACTACACAGTCCTAATATTTTCTGTCTCTTCTCTCATAGAAATGTGTCTGTAATCGGTTTTCTCCTGTTTCTGCACCTTTTTGAATGCTGAACCAGCTCAGGATTTATGTAATCTGGAGGGCTGTCTGAGTTGCTTGGGAAATGAGCTCATGTTTCCTTGCCTCCAGCTTTGTCAAAGCTCCCCAAAACTGAGAAACAAAGAAACCCCTGCAGAGAAAAATTTTGCCAGCAAGTCAGGACTATCCAGACACTGGAAAAAGCCCCTGACTGGAAAATGGGTGCAGGGAAAGGAGTGATGAGGAATACAGCGAAATCCTTGGAGATGGCAGCTGGTGGGGCTGGAGCTAGAGGAGGGATGTGTTGCCGTAAAAGTCTCCGTGGTCCAGACCAGGTAATTGAGGTGAATCAGGTCCTGTTTCCACCTTTCGGGCAGCCAAACTGATGCTGTGAGTGACCCCTCCCAAAAACAGGACTCTGAGCCACGTTAGTGTAGGGTAAGATAAAAGGTAAAGGTCCTTTAATAACACAGGGCCTACAGCCCACAGGAATACATGATGACATGCATGTGCCCCAGTTCTTGTTTCCATGGCTTTTATAATAAGATCCCTCCAATCATTGCTTTACACATTTCTTAGTTCAGCCCCAGTCCTACCCCTGGACCAACCCCTGGAATTGGGTCTGGGGTCGTCAAGACCCTCTGTCTTCATCATCTCCTCTTCCTCAGGCACACAAAGGTTTCTTGGAGTTCATCCAGTTCTGGCTTTTGGGTCACTCTGACCAATGTTTATGTTTCGTTCTGTAGGCCTTCTGATATCCTTCAGCTCTACCTTGGAAAGGAGTCTAAACAAGATTAATTAACTAAAGGAATTTGAGCTCCCTGTTCTGGGACGGGGGTAGTGATAGAAAGTCATTAAACTTAAACTGTTAGAAATATTAACCTTCTAAAAGTCTACAACTACTGTGTTCCTAAAATCTACAAAATGTGAAAATCAGAACAAAAACTCCTTTGGCATCAGATGGGAAATAGAGTAAATGTAACCAGCATGGCATGACCAAAACCCCAGAGATCCTTTCCTCCATCATGATGCTTCTCTGCCTTCCATGTGTGATGTGGCCATCCTCAAATGTGGGGTTTCTGAAGGACAGAACAGTGGTACAAAGGAGTTGGTGGATTATCCCATGGTTCTTTTGTCCCATGGGATATGGGAGAGCTGCCTACAGGAATTGTTTTTCTCCCTCTTCTATTTTTTGTCCATGGGGCACACAGTCCCCAGTGGAGACCCCTGTTTGTATAGGCTGGCTAAATCCAAAGGGAACTGCTTACAAGTCCTTCTCACCAGTGTTGCCAAACGACCATGATTCAGTGCTGTTTCTTGGGTAGAAATGAATTAGTTCCGGCCCACCACAATTATCCAACTCAACAGGCACAACAATAACCCACTGTTTAATGGTTGTTCATGGCCTTTTAGCACCATCTGGGTCATCTGATCAGGATTTTGAGAACAGTTGAAAATGAAGTAAGAAAGATTACTTGTCCCAGATGACCCTTTTTGCCTCTCAGCTGCACAGACAATGAAAATAATCCTGATGGACCCATTAGACACAGGGAGAGAGACTGTGGAGCAAACATTGGCACATGTCCTATGAGCTGCAGTTCAGTGTCCCCAAGGGGTAGGTGGTGACCTTGGGAGAAGCAGGGGAGAAAAGCTGGTCACGTGTTCAAATAGCAAAGAGTTGCACCCTGGACATGCTCCTCTTCAAGCTTCAGGAGTTGGAGTGGGTGAAGCTAAAGACATCACCAATGCAAGGCTGGGGGTTGGAGAGACCTCTGCTGCTGTTCAGAAGGTCTTGGACCACTCTGGAGATGGGCCTGTTTCTTGTGCATGCTGGAAGATGGATTTGGAGGTTTGCCAAGTTGGGCTTGGGCTTTCCCCAAGGTGGGGAAGGCAGCTGGGAGCATTGTTGGTTTTTAAGGCCTCACTAGGTCCAAAGCTACCCTGAGTGGCTTGGAGCCTGATGGGAATTCAGGACAGACTCACTTAATCCACTCTGGTGTGGCCACTTGAGAAACAAGGCTCCCCATGTCGTGTGAGGTGATGACACCTCTGGCAGCCCCTGCCAGTCTTCCCAGCCATCAACCTTCAAGTCCCAAGGTCTCTCCAGTAGCTGGTTGTGATCTCCCAGTCCCACCAGTCCCAACTTCCAGCGCCACAGTCTCTCCAGTCTCCATCCCAGCTTCTCCAACACCCAGCTGTGACCTATGTTGCTGGCACCCAGACCCCCGTAGTAGTTTTAGCTAGGCCTCAAATTAGCAGGCTCAGAGAATCTACGTAGGCTAGGAGAGACAGGTGTCACCTGACCTAAGCAACCAAAGAGATATTTCATACCAGATGACGCAAACTTGAGATATGAGTGCAGGAGTGGGAGGTGTTTGCTCAGTTCCATCATGGCCGAAGTAAAGGCAGGACATGCTGCAGCTGTCCTGCTGAAGTGGGCCTTGCTGTGGCTGCCGCTACTTGCATTTTGTTTGAGTTCAGGGAAGTAGAAACATTTTGTTGTTACACTTTCTGTTTCTTGCTGGGTGTCTTTTAAGGTGCTTATAGGTCTAGAGTGATAGAATCTGTTTTCAGTGGGGAGTGGGTAGTTATTTGTTATTTCTAACTTGTGTAAGTGTGTGTTATATTGTAGTTATACTTAATTTTCTCTTTTCTGTATAACTATATATAGTTAGTTTAAGCATACAACTAGTTTGAGTTTCTAGGTTTTTTTTCCTTTCTCCCTTTTCTCAGTGGCGGGGGGGGAGGGAAACTTTCTCTCTGTGTTGGGAATTGGTATATTGCCAGCTCAACCCAAGACACCCCCAAACACGCACAGGTACCTGCAGAATAGAGCCAGGACAGAGAAGAGAGAAATGCAGCTCAGTGAAGGAAACTGAGTCCAATTAATGAGACAAACTGTATTAACTGCAGAACCAGCTCATTTATCCTTTTATTTTCACACCCTTGTCATCCCTCCCTTTGCCCATGAGCAGTCTGTCTAGATGGGAAATTTAGGCAATTGTCCCCCTAACGCCACCTGCAGTGTCAGTGTCCATCCAAACAGGCTGAAATTTGGGTTTTTTTCACTCTGCCTGTCTCTGCATCTGGTTTTAGCTTGGTGCTGAGTGCTCCAGGCTGCAGTTTTACCAGGAAAACCTGGTAACGTGGAGTTTTGCTCACTGAGGCAGAAATTTGCAAGAAGGATTTGGCAGGGCAGCTGCAGAGGGACCCTCAGGGACCCTTCCAAACCCTGTCAGGCTTCCGGCTCCTGTTCTGTGGCAGGACAATCCTCCTGAATAATGAATGGAAATACTGATCCCCTTCCAAGCTGCTTTTAGCATATCTTGAGAAGTTATGCAGACACTGTTGTGGGCTCCTTCTCCTCCCAGGTAGAGCGAGGGAATCTGGAACCTACTGATGCAGCAGCGGAGAGCTGCAGATTCTCCTGCCCTCCATGACCTTCCTGGGAAGTCAAGAAGACCCAGTTCCACAGTGGGTGGAGGGTTTTAATACATGACTGTGGCTGCATTGATTCATGGTGAGGCTGTCAGGGATCACCACCTGGGCCAAGAGGTTTCCAGGGGAAAACCTGGAACTGGAAATCACTTTGCTGCCTTCCCAAGAAGGATTATTGTCACTTGAAGCTGAATATGAATCTCAAAAGTGAACAATGAAAGGTCAGTTAGAACTGAATATAATTTGGCCCTTCATCTTAACAACCACCAGCCATCGATAGATTCCCAAGACTGTTGATCTGTTAATAAACAAGAGATCACATGACCGGTGTTGGATTTCCATATCAGTCTCACCAAATGCTGACCATAGTCCTCCAAAAAGGCATTTGGGTGCCTCCTGCCATTAAACCTGCCCTGCAGATCTGAGCTACTTCAGTGCAAATCAGGGAGTTTTGCCCTTCATGTCATGGCCAAGGTTAACTCTAGTGCATCCCAAAGGATTTTGAGGAAGGTTTTGTGTTTGAAATGGCAATTTAACATTTAAACCTTTCAGCTGAATGCTGCCATGGTGGAATTATTTTCCTATGAGCCATAACTTGAGTTTTACCTCTCTTCCTTGGCCAGACATGTGCAGGTTGGTATGGAGATGTCTGAATTGTCTTTGCTGCTGGCTTGCTTCTGAAGGACTTGGTGGTCCTTGGAGTCATGCTACAGGTCCTGAGGGAAGACAGAGGATGGGAGCTGGAACTGTCTCCGTTCTGGCTCATTGTTCTTTCTTTTGGTGAGACCAGTAGAAGAGTAGCCTGATCACTGCAAGGAACTCCAAAGCAAGCCTTGAATGATGCCCTCACCAACCGCTGTTCATGGTGGGGATGGTCCCTCCTCCCCTTTGAAGTTTTGCACCCTGGGGAGCAGCTGTGCTCTCTGCACCTGGTCTGGGGAGGAAGGATAACGTCATCTATGGCTTGTTGGAACACAGGCAATGGCAAAAGCCCAGCCAGAGGAGAGGCCAGCTGAGGGAAAACTCATGAGTGAGCCCATGCCAAGTCTCCCAGCTGGGAGGTGAGGAGCACTCAGCCTCTGCCCCTCACAGGGCCTGTGGTTTAATTCCCTTTACACCAAGGTAAGGGCAGGGACGATGAAACTGCTGCAAGCAAAAAAAACTTTGGGATTTTGTTCTTTGAATGTCCTGGTTAGGGATGATGCAGTGGGGAATGTCAGGTGCAGTGGAGGTGATGTGATGGTGTGCATCCACAGTGTGGGTGCAGCCACCAAACCCATGGAAACATTTCACAAAACCCTGCGAAGAGCCCCTTGGCACCCACAACACGGAGGGAGGTGATTTAATTCCTTGGGGAAGGGAGTGCTGTGTCCCAGCTCCAGCATCCTTGAGCAGGTGTAGCCCTTTGGTTTAGCCCCATTCCCAAGGAGGGTGAGGTTGTTTCGCTGCTTGAGCTATGGTAACATCCCAGCAAGTTAATTTCTGGCACCTCTGCCTTGGCATGGGGCAGGCACCACATGGCACTGAGCCAGACCCTCTACGGTGCTGGGAAGGAGCAGCACCAGCCCCAGCCATGCCAGGCATCCCATCCTGGTGCTGTGCCCCCTCCTTGGGGGGATGGCCTGGGGACAGTGGAGCAAACATTGGGGCCCATGGCTGAAATATAGAGGGATGAGAATGGGTGTAGGGCTGAGCTCACAGATTTGAGGGACCAGATCTCCCCATTAATGCCTCTCTGGACTCCCTCAGTGGCTCTGCCTGATTCCAAGGGCCATGGACAGGCCTTGGTACAGGGATGGGGCTCAGCCCCAGGGACACACTCCTGGCCATCCTGTGTACAAGGAGCCTGGGAAGAGCAGGAATGTCTCTGAGTGGCTGGGACCTTGCAGCTCGTCTCTGTACTCCCCCAGCAGACACAGGTCTTCGAATTGGCATGGCCAGTCCGCATGAGCATCCCTGTCACTGGATATGACATGATGGTCCATTAGCAACTGGAACTAAGCTCTGCCACCCCTCCTCAGCCTCATTCATCGCCTTCTGAGTGCAGGCAAGGGTGGTATCCCAGTGCCAGCCTCCAAAGACCTCTCTGGCTGGTAAGTCCCCTGCACTGGGGTCCTCTCCAGCTGCCTGCATCCTCCCTTGGCGCAGGGCCAGTAGCCAAGAACCTGCACTGGGACCAGGAGCCCATCCCAAACAGCCAGGGAACATAATAAAATTAAAGCTCATTAAGTACTTAGAGAAGGGTTTGCATTGAGGGGGTGTGAGCAGGCAGGCTGGTGGGGGCCGTTCATCTCAATATTGGGCTATTTAGAAGGGAGAATTTATAACAGGGGGTTGGTTTTTATGGCCATAGATTTATTCCACCTGGGCTAAGAAATACATTCCACATCTGCTGAGCCATGTAACCAGACTCTAATTAAAATCGTGTGCCAAGCGAGGGCCTGGCTGGAAAAAACAAAGATGGCTTTTAGAGCAGCTGGGAACTGCAGCTGCATCAGGCCTGGCCCAGGGCTCTGCGGTGGCAGTGGCAGGTGCTGGTGGCAGGCACTGGCAGCAGGAGGTGGTGACCAGCAGGATGGGCACAGGGCGAGTGGAGGGGCTGTGCCATTACTTGCCTTTCACATGGTGGGGTAGTGGAGGGTGGGATATATCAGTGTGTGTGAGGTGACCCTGGAACAAAGTTGCATCTGCATGTGTGCAGGGATTCTGGGGACAGTGATGTCCATGTGCGTGCAGGGACCTTGAGACAAGAGACATCCATAAGTATGTATTGACTTTGGGTACAGGGCGACGTCCATGTGTGTGCAGGGACCCTGGGACAAGGTGACTTTCCTGTGTGTGGTAACTATGGGGACAAGGTGATGCCCATGTGTACACAGGGACCCTGGGACAAGGTCTCTCTATATGTAGTGATCACAGGGAAAAAATGACAGGTTTGTGTGCAGGCACCGTAGGACAGGGCCATATACATGTGTGTACAGGGATCCTTGGGGACAGGGTGACATTGTGAGCGTGGTGACAGAAACACCTGTGGACATGTGGTGACAGTGGGATGAAGCAATGTACTCTTGTGCACAGTGGCCACAGAGATAGGGGGCTGTCCCTGCACAAGCAGTGACATGGGGACAAGGCAATGTCTCTGGCTATGTTGTGACCTCATGGACAAGGTGGTGGCTGTGCACAGTGATGGTGACATCCATCTATGGGATGGACTGCAGGATGGCTGATGTCCCAACACAAGCAGTGGTACAGGGATGGGGTGACATCCACGTGTATAGCAACAGCAGGGACAGCATGACACCCACCTGTCCAGTGTCCATGATCATAGGGTGATATCAATGTATGTAGCACCATGTGGGTGACATCCATGCACCTGTAACGATCACAGGATGGGGTGACACCCTGCACTAGTGACATGGGGACAGGGTAATGGCATATGTATGTCATGACCACAGTGCCACCCACACTGTGGAATGGGTGATGCCCATGAACAAGCAGTGCCACAGGGATGGGGTGACACTGATGACAGGGTGTCCACACAGCCGTCAGCACTGGTGCAGCAGTTACAGGGCTGAAAGGCTGCCCTGTGCACCCTGACACAGGACAAATTTTACAGCCCTGCTAAGTCCAGCCTAAAATGTCCTGAAACAAACAGCAGTTCTGTCTTGGGTTTAATAGCCCCATCCTGCAGACAGTGGCAGGAGCGCCGGTTCTGATGGAGAAACTCATGAAACCTTTGAAATAGTTTGTACCAGAGTAGTGAAGTGAGAAAAAAATCAGAGTGCTCACTGCCAAGGAAAACACACTTACCTAGTAAAGCATGAGTAATAAGTGGCATTTTTTACAGTGTGAAGATAAAACTTTTCATGAAAATACCAAATAAGGCTTCGTGAGAAAAGTGGACAGCCTTTTTAGCTGATTTTTAGCTGATTTTTTTTCCTTTTCATTCTCCATGCACATGTGTGTTTTCCTCAGCGCCCGTTTTGCAGAAGGCTGTTTACAGGGCTGCCTTCCCGCCACTCCTGGCTTCCTCCACCATGAGATGAAATGAGGAGAGAATGGAAAAACAGGAGCTGCTGTTTTGAGGGACTTTCTATTTTTAAAAGGTTAAAAATGGCTATTTTCAGACACAGCCCAGAAGTGCTTGGGTGAAATGACGTGACAGGACAGGAGTAAACAAGCACCGCGATGTGCTGGAAGGCGCAGGAACTGCAGCTCCGGAGATGCTCAGGGGACAGGGACAGCACAGGACACATCCTAAGCCATGGGTGGGGTCACAAGGAGATGTGGGATCACATAAAGCTGAAGGGCTCGGTGCCAGTGGGGATGCTTAACCCCGAAGGAGGATGCTCAGCATCAAGGTGGGATGCTCAGACCTTCAAGGGAAGGTGGTCCACACTCAGGGGGATGTCCAACCCCAAGGTGGGATACTCAGCACCAAGGCTGGGTGATGCTCAACCCCTGAGGAAGGGTGCTCAGCACCCAGAGGGAATGCTCAGCTCCTGAGGGGGATGCTCAGCATCCAAGGACCCCAGGGTGCTCAGCACTAAGGTTGGGGCTACTCAGCACCCAGGCAGGATGGTTTACCTCCCCCAGCACTACAGTCTGAGAACCCTCATGGCTCAAGTGTGTGGCTTGGCTACTACACATGGAAACTATTGAAGGAGTGGGATGTGGTACCCACAGTGGGAGGAGGGATGTGGAAAAAACATCTCCAAAATCCCATAGATGCTTTTTCTCCTTGCATCTTGCAGCTTTGCTCCCCTCTCTGCCAAGGTGAAGGTCCTGGTGATGCTCTCCCGGCTGGCTCTGGTAGTGGCTATGCCCTTGTGCTCATCCCTTGGCCACACCTTCTCGTCTGGTTTTGTTGCAGACACCTAACATGCCACTTCACAGTCTAAGAGAGCAGTGATTTCAGAGGTGACCAAATTGTGGCCTTCCAGGACCTGAAAGAAGCCTACAAAAAAGATGCGGAGGGACTCTGGACAAGGACCTGGAGTGACGGGACAAGGGAGAATGGCTTCAAACTGACAGAGAGGAAGGTTTAGACAAGATATTAGGAGCACGTTCTTCCCTGTGAGGGTGGTGAGGCTTGGCCCAGTTTGCCCAGAGAAAGGTTTTTAAAAATTGGAAGGGGCTGCCCAAGGAGGTGGTGGAGTCATTATCCCTGGAGGTGTTCAACGAATAACTGGATGCGGCACTCGGTGCTCTGGTCTGGTTGACAAGCTGGGCATTGCTCACAGCTTGGACTTGAAGATCTCAGAGGCCTTTCCCAACCTAACTGATCCTGTGAATCCATGAACAACAGCACTGACACACAGTCCTGGCCCTGGCCAACTTTTCCCTCTGCTTGTGCTGGGACTTGCTGAGCTGTGTTTTGCTTCCTTATAAGGCCCTGCTGTTCCCTGCTCCAGTATCTGAGCTAGCATAGCCTGTTGGGAGGGCAAACAATTCCCAGCAGGCCGCTGGGACACCCTCCAGCCCAGCTCAGATATCCAGCAGCGCTTCCTCAGATCCCTTCTGTTTTCCTTTATCTATCCCCCTCGACCTCACCCTCTGAGCGGTAAGAGGTGGAGGGCATTTTCCAAGCAGGCTCTGCCCCACAGGAAAGAGGGCTGTAAATCAGCTCTGCTGTCTCCTGAACAAGGTATGGGTATTTTTCATCCCTTGGAGCAGTGTTTACAGCCCCTTCCCAGGGACTGCTGGTTCTGAGGTACCTTGACCTACCAGCAGCCTGGTGCATCAATAGTTTTAGCCCAGAGGATAGAAAACAAGGATAAAGTCTTGCCTGCCTGAAAAAAAGGGCTTTTGGAGAGCAAAGAAACACTATAAAATATGCTCTGTTTAATAAAAACCCTCTCACACTGTCTCTTCTGAGGCTCTTTCAAGGGTGTAAATGAGATGGGAAGGGAGATCAAGGGGGAAGAGGAGAGGAGATCCCCCTCGATTTGGATCTCCAGCTATAAATCACACATACACAGATATAAAGAGCTCTGTATCTCCAGGAGGAGATTTTGGACCCTGAGCTCCAATACCATGCGCCAAGGTAGGAGATATGCTCCTTGGTCCAAGAGCCAGAGCCTGGCTTCCAGACATTTCACCCTCTGCCAGCCCCTGGGTGACAAATGGGTGACATCCACCCATGAAGGAACCTTTTCCCTCTAACCAGTTCCAATTCCTTGCTCCCAGGCAGTGCTTCAGGAACCTTCCAACCTTGTCTGAGGCCAGGTACCTGAGGCCCCCCTGGGGCAGGCAGATCAAGGAATGCAGGAGTGGTGAGTATTAGATCATGATTTTTGGAAGTCTGAAGTTCGTCCAGGTCCTGCTCCTTCAGACATTAAGTCATTTTCCTGAGGAAGTGGTGTGTGACGTTGATCTGGTTACAGAGGGAATTACAGGTAGCTCCAGGGAGACCACAGCAGAGGTGAGGAGCAAGAGCACTGGGACACCACATCCGGCAACATTTGCCACAGGAATAGGACTCTTGGGGTCCAAATTCAATACAAATCCTGCTACTTTGAGGTTTCAATGCTTAGTTTGGAAAGCTTCCACTTTTGATGGAAGAACTCTTTACACACTTCACCAGGGAAACATCTTTGATTTCCATGCAGCCAAATATCATGATGACCCTTGGAAATCAGGACATGCCAAAGCATTTAATGAAAAAGGACAATAGAAAAAAATACTGATGTTTAAAGGGGTTTGTTACTTATTGTTACCTTCAAAAATACACCTTCTACCAAGAGAAAAAGAAAACACTACAGCAGGGTGGGTTTTTCTTCTAACAGTTAAATTTTCTTCAGTAAGTCAGAACAAGGTTGTTTGTTCTCTTCCCCAGGACACAGCAGGAGCACAAGCCCAGCAATGCCACTGGTTTGCAGTGGATACTCTCACATCTTTTGGGAGTACAAACTGCCTTGGTGACATGACTGCAATCCAGTCAACTGGTCACTGTCAGGTGTACGTTTGAATTTCCTGAGTTCCCAACCTGATCTCCGTATCAGAACAACTGTAAACACACACGCAGTTGGCCATTTTAGTGGCCATAAGTCAGGATATTTTCAGCTGGGTGGCATTTGTTCCATGGTCACGGTCTCCAGATTTTATCTCTCTGCCAACCACAAACCCTTTATAAACCAGCATGTACATCCATACATATGTCAGCCTAACAACCAAACACTGGTGACAGTTTGGGAGCACTCACCAGTCTAAGCTCCAGAAATGCTCAGCATCAATCGCTCTGGAAAATCTGGCTTTTTTACATTTATCTGTTAACTTTAGTAGCAGAAAAGCAGCAGGCACCCAAAACAACAGCTCCTTTCCAATAACTCAGGTTCCTCAGGACCATGTGCTGCGACACACTTCCTTCAGCAGGCAGATGATGGGGTGTCCCAGAAAACTCTTCTCTTGTCTGGATGATGACTGTAAAAAACCACTTCAGGCAACCCAAAACCTACCAATCCCAAAACCCAGCAGGTATCTGCCCAGTGTTACCAAAAGTGCCCTCTAATCAGCCTCTCCTCTCACTCATCAGCCTTCAAGGTTAAAGTTCCAGTTGCCTTTCCAACAACAGCAAAGTGTTCCCCCAATTCCTCTGAAGCCAATTGGGTGGGAAGTCTCAAAGCTTTTTGTCAAGCCAGAGCACCAATAATAGTGTCCTGGTCTATAATTAGGCATCTGAGCAGTTTACAGGGGATACATTCAAGGAAGAAAAGAGTAAGAGGGTTTTATATGCACTGCTTTGTCCAAAAAAAGATTATGAAAGGCAGGGCAAAAACTGTTTACCAGTCTTAGGGGAGAAATTAATTAATTTCATTCAGTTAAAGCTGAAGCAGATCTTCAATATTTGTGCCTCTGCCTGAAGATCTTACACCTTCTA
This sequence comes from Pithys albifrons albifrons, assembly GCF_047495875.1. Classification (NCBI taxonomy): domain Eukaryota; kingdom Metazoa; phylum Chordata; class Aves; order Passeriformes; family Thamnophilidae; genus Pithys; species Pithys albifrons. The sequence continues at coordinate 99,073,953 of NC_092458.1, read as the reverse complement.
CCCAATGTGAAGGTTCAGAACAATCTGAGGAGAGCTGAGGGTGTAAAAAGAGGGGGCAAAAATACCACAACTCATTTCCTAACTTAGCACCAAGCAGGTCAAAGGTCAGATAAGAAAAGTATGATTTCATGTGAACAGATTAACAGTCGTCCAAGAGTTTCTCTAGGTGTTGTTTCTGGTTGGCAGTTCCCACACTGCTTAGTGAAGATGACTGAAATTATTGCAGTAACAAAAACTTTTCTCTGATACAAAATCTAGTCCAGAGGGCTTCCTTACACAGTAAGCAGGATCCCTTATGCAATCCAGGGTTGCATGTTGTCCTACCCCCCCAGCAGCAACAGCAGCTTGCAAATGAGCCACACAAAAACTGGGAGCAACACTCCCAGGCTGCCAAGAGGATGGGGAGAAAGACCCAGTTCATTTCTTCTGGAAAAAGCCCATGATGGAGACCTGCTTATTGGCTCTGTTGGCAGGAGCTGCTCCTTTCTTCAGGGTCTTCTTTTCTTCCTTTAGTTCTTTCCTCGTGGGCAGTACAGGCTGTTTGTGTGCAGCTGATGGCTTGGGCTTGGGGAATTCCTCTTCGCTGTCTGTGCAGGATTCACTCTCGTATACCTTCTCAGTCACTGGTGGGAGGAAGAGAAGAGCAGATGATGATGATGATGATGATGATCATGGTTAAGGCTGCATACCAAAGAGCAGAGACCTCCCCACTACAGCCTTTCCACTGCATTTCTGGAAAGGAACACTTTGGGTTCAAGAAGCATGTGTCAGACATAGGAATCAAGTCTATTGCTCAAGGTTAAACAGTAGGAAACGACTTCAGGTTGTGCCAGAGGGGATTAAGTTAGGTATTAGGGAAAATTTCTTCCTAGAAAGGGTTGTCCAGCCCTGGCACAGGCTGCCCAGGACAGAGGTGGAGTCACAATTCCTGGAGGGATTTAACAGCTGTGTGGATGTGGCACTTGGTCACATGGGTCAGTGATGGCCTTGGCTGTGATGGGGAAATGGACTCAAAGACCTTAGAGGGCTTTTTTAAGCTCACTGACCCAGCGATTTGAATTCATCTGGTAGAGGCTGACAAATGGCTATTAGAAAGTGATGAATCTGAATGAGATCAGAATCCATTTGTTAGTAGATGATGGAACACTTATTTTATGGTTGAAAACTATCATTCTGACTTGGTCTGATTTCTACAGGGGCCAAAAGAATGAGATTGTCCTGTAATCCAGACAAGACATCCTAGAGACAGCCTCAGCCTCCCTTCACCAGTCCATTGGACAGTCAGGGGAGAGCAAAGCAGTCAGTCTTCACCCAACTCATGAGAGAAGGAGCACAAAACCTTGGGGGAAGCTTCTTTTCAGAGAAGTGGCCAAACAGGGTAGATAAAAAAATCCTTTTAAAAGAAATAAAACCAAAACCGTGGCTGAAATGAGGATATGCCTGAAGGGGATTTCCAACTCACTGCTGTCAGCATTCGGTGATGGAAAGACCAGAGACAAACTCAGGCTCACGGAAATTAAACTGGAGGCAGCTCCCCTGATGAAAGCCACTATCAGATACTGGTAGATGTTGTTACATCAGCTTTCCCGGCAGTGCTCAGGGATTTTTCTAGTAAAGCTATTTTTCTTTAGCAACTGTATTCTTTTAAACAGATGTCTTAACTTCCCTTCCTCTGGGAAATAGGCCTTCACTTTCATTAATACATCAAATTAAAGTGGGTGTTCTACGTAAGCAAAGGCCAGGAAGAGGAATGCTATGAAATCCTGCTCGGCAGCACTGTGAGGACCTCACACAGGGACCGGAAACCAAGCAACCTCCCTTCAGAGGCAACAAGCTTTTCAGGGAGCAGCTTTCAGAGACCACTGTGAGCTTTAAAAACTTATTGTGTTGTCATCCCTGTGAGGAATTGCTGGGAACTCCTAAAGTGTGCAGTAAATCCCCTCCAACTGCAAGACAACACAGATTAGATCAACTTTCTTTGACTGCAGTCTCAGCTGAACTTAAAAGGTCTGTATTTTCAGCACACAGATATAGTTACTAATGCCCCACTCCCAGCCAGACTCCCCAAATCACAGTAACTCAAAGGACATGAGCTCCAAAATGCTGTAAAACAAATATCCCTCCAATGCACAGGTCTATATTCCAATATTCAATCCCATGTGTGTCCTTTCAAGCTCCAGAAAGTGCAAGGGAGAAATGTTCTGGGTTAAATCTTGGTAATTCTCCTTCATTACAGACTAAGAGCAGGAACTCAATACATGGAATCCCTGTTGATACACAGGGAACGTGTCTTGTGCTTAACTCTACACACACCTTAATGGCACAGTTTCCCTCAGGGCTAATTCCTAAATTAGTTTTGCTTTTTGACAACAATTCCTTGCTATTCCAGCTATTGTGAAAACCACTACTTAAAATCATGGGGAAATATAACGTACAGCCTCATTCTAATGCTAGGATTTAACATCTCTTAAAATCTAGTACTGATTTAAAAAAAAAGCGCCTGCATTTCAAAGAATAACAATTTACATTACTCTGGGAGATGGGCAAGTTATTTAGCCTTTGAATTATTAGGCCTGTGCATGGAAAGGGTAAGGGAGGAAAGGGAGGAGACAAACTGGGCAATAACCAGACAGCAAATTCTATATTACAGGCTCTGAGGGGTTTTAGTAGGGAAAGCAGCATCTCTTCCCTAGTTCCTCAGTACCCTAGCTCCATCCCTGTCTCCATCCAAGAGAATCTTTCTCCCAAGGGCACAACAGGGGCTTGCATTTCCCTTAGGGCGGGCCTAAATTTAGACTTTGATTTTTAGAGCAGGCCTCAGATCATCAGCTGACTCGAGATGGGTCAGGCCAGCTGTCTTCTACTGGCCAGTGATATTCCATACCATATTCTGATGTCATCTCAACATAATTAGAGTGTAGGGAGGTGCCTAGCTCAGTTTTCCATCATGGCCAAGGCAAGAGACAGGACATGCTGCTGCTGCCCCACTGCTAATTTGCATTTTGTTTTAGTTTGGGGAAGTAAACCTTTAATTATTATTCCCTCCCTTTTCCTTGCTGTGTGTCTGTTGGGAAGGGCATTTTGGGGTGTTTTCGTGGGCTGCGGTGGTAGAATCTGTATTATTGGGTGGGCAACTTGGTGTGGAGTTATTTGTTGTTTCTTCCTACCTTTGTATATATTGCATTTGGCTTTTAGTTTTCCCTCTTCTGGGTAAATATATAAATCTGTTTTAAGTTTTAGGTTTTTTTCTTCTTTCCCTTTTCCCTTTGGGGAGGGGTGGGGGAGGAAAGCTCTGACTCTCTGTTTGGGTACTTGGCATTTTGCCAGTTCAACTGAACACAGTTGTGGATGTGAACTATAAATCCAAAAGTCTGGATTTCCCAAGGGACCATGAAACCCCATGGGGTGAAGAGCAGAGAAAGGCAATATTCCAGGTCTGGTCCATTTGGAAAGGTCGAACAGAGGGAGAAGTGCACTACTTGCTGGAAGCTGAACCGGGGACAGTCATTCCTCTGCTCTGGATGCAGAGCTTGTTCAGCTTAGCTCCCCTGCTAATGTTATTTTGTTCCATTTTCCTTTCAAGTGTTTTAATGGTTTTATCTGGGATGGGAAAGCAAAACACCCCATCATGTCACAAGCCAAAACTGTCAATAACTTAGTGCAAGTCCAATTCTTGGACAGAAATCCAGGCCTTGGGATTTCAGTCCCTAGTGCAGCCAGTTGCTGAGTGCTAGAGCTTTACATTTCTTTAAAGGAGACACACCAAGTTAATAGGAAACATAAGATCCAGTTCTGCAGACAGGTGCAAACAGACACAGGTTGACTCAGGGCCAGGCAGCTCTGGAGGTGGGCCAGGAATGCCCATGTCTGTCCATGCTCAGGCACAACAGACCTGAACAACAGCACGACATCTTCCAGAACTGGCTGAGCTCCCTTCACATCCCCTCTGATCATCAATGCTGGAGAATGTTAAGCATCCCATACAACTGAGCTGACAACAGCATTACAAAACATACACTCCACGCTCTTCAATGTATAAAACCTTTAAAAGAACCAAACAAGACCCAAACTAACATTAATCTCAACTTTTGGAGCTCTACTTCAATGTCAGGACACAGAGTAAAAAAGTTCAGCAGCTTTCTCCAAGTCACAGGAGGAAGCACTGTCCAGTCAGGTTGGAATTCAAAGCCTCTGGCTTCCAGGACTTCTGCAGGGACTCTCTTTCCTCTCTTCCTTCCACCCTCATCAGAAACACAAATCCTCTGAAGTATTTAACCCCCAACTTATTCCTTGTTTATCTGGGATACTGAAAAATTTCTTTAATATATAATTAAGTTCTGCTGCACAGCTCTGGATTTATTGCCAAAGGTAAAAAAAACCCCGAAACAACAAATCCAAATTTACCTCAGCCAGAATTTACCCCAAACCCTAAACCTCTCTCTTTACCACCTTTAAAAGCTTGCAGCTTTAGAGAGGCGAGTACATGAAGATGGTGCTCATGCTGTCAAGAGGAATGGGAAAAAAATTGAAAGAAAATCTGTGGATAATGAAAAAGGGGTAAGGATTCAGCTCCCTGACTCCCTACCCAGGTCTTCAACAGAAGGGCAATTGTCTCAATCTGTGAGCACAAGTTCCATGTGAAATAACAAAGTAATTTTGTGAACGTTTAGAAGTTATCAATAAAGTAAGCTCCACTGAGGGGTAGGGTAGAGCCAGCCTTACCCATGCAGCCTTCTTCTTCATCAATAAACATCTTGGATTTCAGCACACGCTTCCGTTTCCGCTTCCTTCCCCCAGCTGACATCTGAAGGACATGGCAGTTTTGTGAGAAACCAAGAGTTAACGCCCCACCATGTACACAGGTCATAAAAGTGTCAGCTACAGGTGGGAAACTGGGCTCTCTAATGAAGATGAGTATGATTTGACAACTAATTGTGTCCTTTCCCAGGTTATCTTAGTCAAAACACAACCTCAGTGAGCCAGCAAGCTCTCCCGGTGCTAGCACTGAGAGCACATTCCTCCTCTGGGACATGAGATGTTTGGAGATGTGTTATTATGTGAGAAGGGATGTTCCAACACACCTCTAAAGAATAAGGACAAACTGTTGTGATTTCATAGAATTCTGGAATAGTTTGGGTTGGAAGTTACTTTAAGCAGCATCCGGTTCCACTCCATGCCATGGGCAGGGACACTTTCCATGAGACCAGGTTGCTCCAAGTGTCATCCAACCCAGCCTTGAACACTTCCAGGGACAGGGCAGCCACAGCTTCTCTGGGAAATCTGTGCCAGGGCCTCACCACCCTCACAGGGAAGAATTTTTCCATATAACTAACTTAAATTTTCCCTCTTTCAGTAAAGCTACACCTATTTGCTCAGCTTAGAGTTTAACTTCTTGCCAATCTCCCTCATGCAACAGGCTCCCTTGCAATAAAAGGTTTAATACCAAGACTATCTTGTTTGGTTTCTGGAAGTTAATCACTCTAATTTGCTCTTACCTGCATGGATGCAGGCTCCACTTCAGTTTTCAGAGCAGGTACAGGTGGTGGAGATGGAGCTTTCTCTTCCTCTGGTGTGGGTGATGGTTTAACATCTGCTAAGAAGAACAGCTTGACAACACATGTGTCTAATGGCCCCTTTCAGGTCCTTTTTTGTCTCAAATAATTCCATTTAACTCTTTTAACCTGTGTTTAGATCAAAGTTTATAATTTCTCACTTGCATTTGTTGAATTCAAATCAGGACAAGTCATCTGAAGCTATCACAGAAGGCTCATCCCGTGCTAAGGTGCGACATGCTGCAGTTTCCAAAGAAAGGAGGGTGGAATAGGATGGGAGAAGTGCATTGGGGATTTTTGCCAAGGCAAAACAATCAGTTTCACCAAATGAAGCTTTAAAAACTGGCACAGAAAGTGGCTTGTTTAAGCCATGCATTTCACTTGCTCATTAAAAGTGACTGTAATTTGTTTAGAAATCAAGAGAGTCAAGGTGTGGTAAAACAGTTGTTGCTTCACTGAAGGTGCTACACATCCCAAACAATCCAAGAATTAAGTGCAAGATACTACCAGCTATCCTAAAAGAGTGTTAAGGGACATCTCAAGCTTTTATCTGGAAAAAAAAAACCCAAACCCCAAACCAGTACAAAAATCTAAGCCCATTCTCTCATTGGCTTGTACTCCTCTGGGTACAAGGACACTGGAATCCACTCAATGCCAAGACTAATTGAACAAGGCTAGGACACCTTCACAAGTCTGTATGGAGCAAAAGGCAAACAAGCAAGGTAGGGTCACCTTTCCTTGGGGCGGGAAGAGCTCCAAGAGATCCAAGTGAAAAACTGCCACCCAAGCCCTTAAATGTGTGGCAGAACTGGGAATGTGGGGGAACAAATTCCTCATCTGACCTACTGCTTCATCCCTACAAGGATGTGGCTGCTTGGGTGGATAGAGCCTGCTTGGTTCTGGCTGTGGCATGGCCTCCATCACGCAGGTCTGACATGGATTTGGTATCTGCAGCTGTCCCAGCAGTGTGAAGAGTTATGGTCCTGCCAGGCACACAGTCAACTGACCTTTGGGGGTTAAAAAGGGCTCAAGTGAAACAGTGGTTGGCTGCCAAGGCTGAATAATAGATTACATTCTTCAAACAAGGACTCAGCCTCCCACCTACTTCAGTAAGCAAGGCACAGAAATGCAAGGTGAGTGGGATAACATGACTTGGAAATTTCACCTTGTTCCAGAGGGCTGAGGCTGGCAAAGATAAAGCCAAACAACAGCTCTGCTATGAGGTGTAAGTGCTGGGGCAGCCAAGGAGCTGCAGAGAGCTCAAAACTCTCAATATTTTATCACAGTCTCAATGGCAACTGCTCAGCAGCAAATCTCCTTCATGCACTGCCCAGTCTGGTCACATCCATTTGAAATATATTTTTAAGGGAGGATAGGCTAAGAAGGGCTGAAAACCAGCCTCCAGCAGAGGCTGTTGAAGGTATTTTCAGTGTGTCAGCTCCATTATGGGGAGAAATTTCCACTTAGCAGAAATTTGGGCTTTTTTTGTTTCTTTTCAGCCTCCTTGAAAAAAGTTCCCCCGGCTTTTGGCAGGCAGAAGGCACCTTTTCCCCACGCCAGTGTTTAGAACTATTATCAAGCTCTTTATTACTTTATTATCCTCCTCTTGCCAACATAGCCTTCTGACATGTGATAACTCCTGAGTAAACCTCTCATTGCTGCCCATAGTTTACTCAACAGCAACAGCTGCATGAAATGGATAAAAGCTGGGCAACTGAATGTACCAAAGATGTAAATCCTGGCTTTGTTCAGTTTTCTCTGACCCTGCCTGGAAAAATTGTGAGAAGCTCTAGTGCTTCTGCTGTGGCTCTGAAACCCACAGAGTATGCAGGTTACAGGCCACTGAAATCACCTTCCAAAGTGGCTGTAAAACACTTGTCAACACTGTGAAAGCTGCCTGTGTTGGTACAGCTGAAGCTGCCAAAACCTCCTGTCCTCTATGGGCACATTTGTGGAGTTTATTCTGGCACTGGAAGCAAAACAACCTACAGTGACCAAGGAACGCTCATACCAATATAACCTTTTAATGTAAAATCATTTAAATGGAGAGGATTGTGCCTTATGCCTTCTCTGTATTTTCAACTTGCTACATCGTGGCTGATGCTGGTGTAAGAAGAGCTTACTTTGGTCTAGTTTCAGTACACCAAGAGCAGATTAATACAGAACAAAGCAAAAGACTTGCCCTGACATAAAAGTGTCCATACAGTGCTTTACATCAGCTGTATGGGCTGAGCTTCAAACCCTCAAAACCTTCCTAAGTCTGCCCCATCCAATCTGCCCTTGAACACTTCCAGGGATGGGGCAGCCACAGCTTCTCTGGGCAACCTTGCCAGGGCCTCACCACCCTCACAGGGGAGAATTTCTTCCCAATATCCCATCTAACCCTGCCCTCTGTCAGTTTGAAGCCATTTCCCCTTGTCCTGTCACTCCAGCCCCCATCTTTCTTGCAGGCTCCCTTCAGGTCCTGGAAGGCTGCAATTAGGTATATATATATAATTATTTTTCAAATTGTTTCATCCAGTTTACATTCTTCTACTTGAATATTGAATGTAATATTACCAGTTTGCATTCATTATGAGTATTACAAAGGGTTCCAATCTACCTTCTTTCATCCAGTTGGATTTAGAAGGGCAAGGAGCAGGATCAAAGGGCAGAGTTCTCTCAATTCTCACTTTCCCTTTTTGGAAGGGGGAATCTGAGGAATATCCAAATTTGTACACATGTGTTGCAATTTGTATAAATTCACAATTATAATGCACAACACAAAGACATAAAGAAGAAAGAGGGCAGGAGGAACAACAGCAATGACAAAAAAGCCTCTCCAGTGCCTGACCAACCTGAGAGAAGAATCGTTTCCTGATATCCAATCTAACCCTCCCCTGACACAGCTCCAGCCATTTCCTCATTCCCTCTGGCCCTGTCACTGTCACAGAGAGAATAAACAAAAACCTTTACAAAAGTGAGACGACACATTCAAAAGCATTAATTGTTCAGCACATGTTAAGGTCCCACAGGTATTCCATGGCAGACCAGAGAGCCCTAATATTCCAAAATCCTGCCTGCTCCCACTCACTCTCTGAGAGATTCCAGCCCAGCAAGGATGGGCTGATTTCAATCTTCCCCCTTCAGAGCTAAACAACACAGTAGGTGAATGATGAGGAAATGGAAAGACAAACCTTTAAAGAAATAAATACCACAGTGTGGACATATATGTACTATTTTATAGCTGAACAACAAGCTTCACACAGGAATGTGAAGAAATGAGATCTGATCAGGAAGAACAGCTTCCTGAGAGATTTATCATCCAGTGGAGTAGTCTAAGGCAAAGTGAAGACAAGGTTCACTTGAAATTATGCTAGGATGAGGAGAAACTATGAAAACAGGTCTAAGGGTGTCATGGAGTCTGCAGAGATAATCAACACGAGCCACCTCTCTCACTTGTATTGCAGACTCTCCTGATTTCCTAGTTGTTCCCAAAGTGGCAGCCACTAAATGAGGAAATAGTTCCAGCTCTCCCACTGGATTCCCCCTCCTCACCAATACACCCCATTTGCTGTTTCACCTTCTTTTACTGGAGCTCTACACCAAACTGGTGTTTTCAATTACTCATCCCTAATGATCCTTGAATTCTTTCCCCAATCAGCTTGTTGGATGCCAGTTCTATCTCACAAATACTCCAGAGCTCAATCCCAACTTATTTTCCGGTTAACTGTATTGAACAGCATTTGACGGCTCAATTATCCAAATTCTTTACAATCCAGCCCTGTTGTTCTTCACTATAAGCCCAAGTCCTGATTCAAACACCATCTTCCAAACCCTTTCTATTAACAGACAGAATAAAGATACCAAAAATGACCCCAGGAGGAGTGGGAGGTCACTTTGTGAGTGTTTACTCACCAAATAAACTGGTTATGACCAGTCCTATAATACTGGAAGGCATCATATCTTTCACAAGAGATTTGGCAACCTCCTTCCACATGTCTTTGGGACTGACAGCACACTTGGGGAGGAGACAATCTGATCTGAGCTAAGCTAAAACAGACTGAGGCATCTCAACTCTGGCCAAGTGCTTGCAGCACAAAAATAAACAGAAAGCTCAAGCTATAGCCATTACCACGATCTTTAGTCCTCTAAACTATTCCCTCAATCACTGACCAACAGTCTTGGATAGTCATGTTGTGGAAATCAGGCCCCTGACCTACATGCCTGATTTGTCTACAGACTTTTTTTTACCTTCCTCATCACTGCTGTCAGATTCTAGTTGTTTGATTCGCTTCCTCTTTTTCTTTGCATTTTCAGGATCTCTTTCCTCCTCATTATCCGACCTGTCCACAGGCTTCATTTTACTGCCACAAAAAGGGAAAAAAAGAGAATGAACACCTGTTATCTTTTACGTGCACATGAAACCATCATGTGTGTTTGGATGAGCACATTCCTTATGGAAGGAAATCAAATACTTCTGTACTTCTTAAAAACATGAGCTGAACTATGCAATTTCCTACACAATCAGAAATAGGTGCACCAGCATTTCCAAGGCTCTCATCCTTACCCATATCCAGCTCTCCAAAACTAGGAAGGTTTCTTTAGCCCCTCTGCAGTTCAGCCCAGTACCTCAGCTTGCTTGGCCACAGCAACCTGGCAAGAGCCTATTTCTGATCTTGTCTCTTTAGCTCAGGCTCCCAGTGTCCCCAACAGCATCACTCAGAAGCTCTTTTGACAGACTGCTTGCCACTGACTATGAGGTAGTGTCTCAGAATCCTGGAGCCATTTTTAAAGACTACTGGAAAAATAAAATAGCTTCTTTCTTTTTAATGTTGGCAAGACACATCAGACCAACAAGCCTGGAGGCTACAGGCCCATGTATCCTCAAACAGTTGGGACAGACCCAGTGGCCTTCCCAAATCCATGCTGCCAACACCTCCAGGCCCTTGGCTTTTTGGACAAGACTATCAATATGACAAGCAGTTAGTGCTCAGCGTGATGGTGGGCTGGGTGGTGTGCTTACCTATTTAGTAAGAAATGGATTGAGACCACCAATTAATTACTCATAGGCCACCAGAGAGCCACCAGACTGTAGTGATTCCTTGTCTCTGTCAGTTTGAGTTGGATTACACACAAAAGGCTGAACTTAAAATTTTCTTGGAGCCTCAACCCAAAGTAAACCAGGGGCATTGAAAGCAGCAGTGCATTAGCTATGGGAACCAACAAGCAGAACTTTGTGTGCTGGAAGCTGTGTACATATAAGCTTGGGAATATACCACCTTCCCAGCAGAAAATATGCTCCTGTCAGAGCTCAGGGTCTATCCTAAGTGAACTCACACTGAGAGCCTGTCTCATGGAAAGATACCCCCTTCCACTGGAGACAACTAGGACCATGTTCCTTCCCATATGCAACAGCCCACAGGCACCTACAGCACCAAAGGAACAGAAATACCAGGAAAGAGTAATAGGAGAGATAATTTTAGCCGGGTTCAATACAATTTAGTAGCTGGAAACAGGAGGTGAGCCAGCATCGTATGACCAGATAGCTCCATGCAGGCTATCAACAAGCAGGTGACAGGGACTCTCAAAAATATAACCCACCTTTTTCTGTCCTTTTGTTGAATTCTAGCAGACTCTGTTCTCTTCCCAGGTTTCTCTACTACAGGATCAGTGGATGACTCTGGTTCTGCTACAACAACTGAAGGCTTGATGACTTCTTTCTCCTCCTTTGGCTGCTCAGGCACAGGATTGACTTTATCTGTGAATAAACCATTCAAAAAAGAACAAACACCAGGCATGAATTATGAACGTCAACTTACAGAGAAGCTGTCTGGCTCTGTGCACCACAAATAGAGAAAACACTCCAGATGATGCATTTAGGGATCCAGATTGAATTGGTGACTTATCATTAGGGATCTAGATTGGCCAGGCTGTGTCACACATGGGAAAAAAAAGGCATAATTAAATTTCTGGCTGATTTCCCATGGTTCTGCTGTTGCTGATGTCAAGCCACTGGTGTTGCAGCAGTGAAAACTCTGTAGAAGAGGGTTGGGAAGCAGTGGCTCCTTTATACAGTCTCCAGGTATAAAGGCACTGCAAAAGGCTTGGGAGTCCCTCTTCTAGACACCCCTTTGACACAACACCATATCTATGTTTAGATTCAGATTATCCCTACTAATGTAACTTAAATAGTTAAGCACAAACATGCCCAGAAACAGGAGAATGAGGACTGAAGAGAACAAGATGTGTGTGCAATCTCCTTGCATAACATTAGAACCCATGATTAGTATTTTCAGTACTATAACGGTTTCTTGTCACATCCCAAACCCAATATGATCAACATTCCCAGAATGGTTTGGGTTGGAAGGGACCTTAAAGATACTCTTGGTAGAGGGGTTGGAATCAGCCTCTCTTGCCTGCACAGCATCACATACAAGGACAATTCTGATTCAAAAGGCTTCACTTAGTACCAGAGAAGAGAAAGCAGGTGGGAGCAGACAGCAAAATAATATATTTATCAATATAACCACCTAATTACAGTCTGTGAGCTTCATCCAGCAGCCTTCCACACCCCCACAAGAAGAGCAGAGCAGGTGAGATAGAAACCTGGGTTGTGCCAAGCGTGAGATGCCCAAGAAAAAATCTTCAGCAATGACATCAACTGCATTATCTGTAGGGTCAGAGTCCGCCATGAGGGCCACAACTCTGTGCCAAAGCCTTTCTGGCAGTGCTTGGAAAACACTTGCTCCTTCTTGACGTAGGGGCAAACAATGCCTGTACCAGCACCTGGATGACAGCTCCTGTCTATGATCAACAGCAAAAAGCCCAAGAACCCTATCACTGGTAACTCAGAACTTTCTGGCAATGGTGAAATCTTTGAAGCCAGGAGAGACATACCCGTAGGGAATAAATCTTCCTCCTGGAATCCCACTCTTCTGTCTGTGCACAAAATTATTTCCAGTTCTGCTAGGTTTGCTCCTTCCTTGTTCCCACCTCAAAATTTCCTTAATGTGCTCCAGGACAGGACTCAGCAGAGAAGGGACCCTTTGAAAATTGTGGAAAAGCATGCACAAGAGTTCCCCAACCCCACTGGATTACTTTTACCATGCCTTTCCAGCTCCTTGGGTTTTCAGCACATGAACTTTGGTCTATGGCTCTTCTCAGACCTTTAGAATTTACTCTGGCTAATTCTGGTGACTGTCCTTAGGCTGAGAGTTTCCTCAGCTCCCTCAGGCTCAATAAAACAGGAACTCGGAGATTCCCAGCAGGGCTGTGCCTTGTGTGCTCAGTGCTGGAACTGTCACCTGCAAACTCTGTCACATGCCTATTAGAAGGTGAACTTTGCTGTTTACTCTTTCCCAAAATTCTTCTTTGAAGCCACTTGTGCTCACTGTTGTAAGGGAACCTTTGAGAAGGTCCCACAATCCTTTTCCAACATCTATTTAAAAGTTCTGCATATTTTCTTTGGAGTTGGATAATTCAGAAAGGACCTCCAGAGACCACCTAGTACAAAACTCCGCTTAAAGGGGAAGGCCACCCTTCATTTTTATTCTCCAGTTATTAGTCCTTCTGTTTTTAGGAAAAAAATTAACCCTAAAACTAACTATGGACTCCTCAGTGCTGTGTGATAAAAAGCAAGCACTATGAACATGCTCTGCAAAACAGGTTTTGGCAAATATCTCCCCAATATCTGATCTTCCAGCCAGGAGGACTCACTTTAAATCAGATTTCTTCTGCACTAAAAGTCCTTCCCAGGTTAGTCTGCACAAATATGTCATTTCAATTGATCTCTCTCCAGCAAGCTTTATGTCTGAAAAATTCCACTGGAAACTCATTTAATTTTTGCCTTAATAGCTGCATGCAAAAACATTAACCCCTCTGAGGTCAAAAGAGGAGAATAGTTTTGAAAACTATTGGCAAAGAGGGGATATAAAGAAAATCCAGTGAGCCTGGCAGTGTGGGGATGAGAGGGAGGAGTTCTGCTATGTTCTGTATGCCTCCCATTACAGGTCTATAACAAAACACTTGATTACAATGAATATTTTTAAATTTCTATCCAGCTTAAATAAAATATATATTAAAAAAAAAGAGATAAAGAGATTTCCCAGAACTCTCAGGTTTGGGGTTTTTTGTTTGTTTGTTTTTTTAACTACACCAGTTGTTCCCTGACCACCTCTGAAAACAGAAAAGTACTTACTCATAGCAGCTTTCCCAAAGAAGTTGTTGATGATGTTGTTCTTTATTGGTTTGGTGTTTGCTGTGGACACCTATGAGGCAAACAGAGGAGTAACCACAGAATTGTTCACAGCTCTCAAATGCATGGAATTGCTTCTACACAAGTAAAATAAATAGGTATGATTTGTTCACCAATACCTTAGATTTTAGCATTTAGAGAATCTGAAGATACTCACTAGATACTACAGGCATCAAAGGAGTAAGAATAAGTTACTAGGGACTCCTTAGCCAGACCTTCAAATCTATCTTGGGGTACATTTCCCATCTGATGGTGTTGTTGAAATAAATGCTTGGGACTTGGGTCAGTTCCCAGGAAAGAACTGCTCTTTCTGCAAACTATCAGTGCATCAATTCACAGCAACAGAGGAAAGAACACGGATTGGCCACAACAGAAAGGCTTTATCCAGCTTCTGTGGCACGTAGGCTGTTTGCAAAGAATATCACTGCTCTCTTCCATCAGTACAGTCACCACACAAGTGAAAAATCACACACACACACAAAACCAGCACCTAAGGAAGCATGGCCTCCTAACCCCATTAATTTCCATGCAAATAAAAGGCAACCAGACACTAAAGTTCCCAAAACAGGCACATTTCACCAGTTCTAAATTCACTACAAAAACCAGGAAAAGGAAACAAATGTAATCAGCCGTTACGAAAAGTCAAACCATACATAGGGAACATTACCATTTTAACATCCATTTTTCTGGCCACATTGCTTTAAAAACAATTCTATTAATTAAAATTAAAACATAAACCTATCCTGGAGAAACAGCAGTTGAGAAGATAAACAATTTAGTCTTGCACAGGTCAAGTTCGGAGACTTCCCTCACAGCCTAAGTTTAAACACCTTTGATACTTTTAAGACCTGGACCTCTCACGTTTCACTTATTGCTTAAAACAAATCCTTTTATGCACAATGGGGAGAGCAAGATCCTCAACTGGTGTATATACTGGGATAGCTGAAGACAACGGAATAATTGTGTCCATAAGGCAGCTATGCTGGTTTACACTATCAGAGACTTGGCTCAAGGGGGAATGTCAAAATTATGGCAAACACACTTTTGTGGAGAGATCAAGAGCATGGCATGAGGTATTTTTGCCCAAGATGACTGGACATAGTTAAACACTTCTAAAGTGTCACTGAGCATTCCCAGTGGGAAGTGAGTTTAGAAAGAGGAGCAGCACGAGGTGTTTGAGGTTACTGAGGTGGTGTAAAAGTCGTTCATTAAAGCCATTAACTCGGGGGGGGGTCTGAGGTAACTTACAGATGGGGCCCCTGCTTTGGTTTCCTTATTTGTGTCCTGGGGTTTGGAAGCTGCTTTAGCTGCAAACATTCCCATGATCCCTTTTTGCTGCTGTGAGGGGTGCTTGGTAGCCGGCGGCCCGTGGCCATTGATTGTGGGAGCTCTGGGAGCATCCATGTCATTCTCCCTCCGGGAACTGCCTTGCAGGGACATCTGTGCTCTGGGAATGTCAGGTGGCACCCTGGGGACTGCAGCGTCACAGTGGATGGCACTGAATCTGGGTAATGGAGGAAAAAATTCAATTAGCCTTTTCAATTCCTGAGTTTCCATTTTGTTTTTTTCCACATTTCTCTGGCTCTGCATTCTCCTGTTATGGAAAAAAAGAGCAGTTTAATCTGTGCATGGGACAAGAAAGAAAGGCTAGCACAGAACAAGAGACCTCTGATGAAAAGATCAGTGGGACCTGTAGGCAAGAGGCAGAGCATTCCCATGCTAAACAAGCTGTTCAGCTTTGCTGGGGGGAAAAGGGCCTTCTCCACAGCCACAGTGGAGAGGGAGAAGGCTGCATTGTATTATGAAATGGGTTAGAGCTTGTGGTGTAAGTTGTATGGTTGGGTGAGGATATGAAACATTTACAGCCTTCAGATGCCCTGACAGAGGCCACAACTGCTGCAATTTCCCAGGTAAGGAAATCACAACTGAAACTGAACAACTGAAATGGCTCAGAAGACATTCCTATTTAACTACATAAAATCATTTCCATGTAATCCCTGGTAGACAGAGATGCATCTCAGCTTATAATACTTGATTGTTTGGGGATATGGAGATAAAAGAACTCAATGACATGCTTGCAGTTACAGCACAACTCACTGACAGTCAGGAATAGCAGTTCTGAATAACTGAATAACTGAATTCTGCTTTCCACTGCGCAAATTACACACAACGTTTTCCAGATGTCCCACAGAAATGTCACAAAAGAGCTCAGGTTCATGTCTCCCAACTCACTGAATTACACACCAGGTTTCTATTTGCACAAGGAACAAACTATTTCTGTGCCTCAGCACTGGTTGCTCACATGCACAGGCCACTGCACTCAGAACAAGGTTTGTAATGTATTATCAGAACAACACCATCTCTACAGCATTCTCAGGCTGCAGCAGCAACCACTTGGCATTCAAACCTTTAAAGGAAGGAAAGGGACATTGAAGGAAAATATTCCTGCTCTTCTATATACTTTTAACAAGGTTAATAACGGCTCTCAGGACAGCTTGTGCTCCAAATCCAAACACCATCAATCCTCTAGATTACAAATAACATTATCACTAACCCTCCCGGTTACAAACAATATTGTCAGTAACACTGACTGCAGCAGAGCTCACCTAAACTTCCAATATTTCAAACCAGCTTGCCTTTATGCTGCTCTGTGAGTATAGCTTATGGGCTTGACCCAAAATTTACTAGAAAAACACTGAAAATATAAGCAAAGCTTAGACTATGCTCCACAAACAAGGTGCTCCTTCCACTTGGAAAGCCAGTTACTGACATCAATTAGTGCATCTAGTTACCTCCTCACAGTAAAGCAGGTCCTACAGAAACACAGAAGGGAATAAAGATTCTTGTCCTAGAGCTATGAGATATTTGGACTCACAGGGAGGCTCTGTTTGCTACAAACCTCACATACCTATACCTCTGGCTTTTGCAGGTCCTGCAGGAATCTTTTCCCAAGTGCCAAAGGCAATCCACGTAGTTGACAAGGGAAAACAAAACATGGTCAGGCTGATTTTAGTTCAGCCAGATCACAAATGAAGACGAATTTTTCTTAAGTTTGCTTAAGAAATTCTGCTCCAAAGCCAGGCAGGGCTTTACACCCGGGCTTTAGAGAGCTGTTTCAGAAACTGAATAATTTAAACCTTCTGGATGCACAAATCCCAAAGGCAGACTCCTCCAAGGTACAAGCATCACCAAACTGGGTGTCTGAGAACAAACAAGAGTGGAACAAGGCAAGTGCAGCCAAATCTATGGCACGTGGCTCCACTGACAGGGGGTATTCCAGCACTTCCCAGGTCATTGCTTCTCATTTCCTAAACAGCTTCTAGGACATTATTTTCTCAGCTACTCTCTTGTCAACACATTGCAGACAGCTGCATTTGTCCTTTCAAATTCTGTACTACTTCTACGATACAGTATTCAGGCATGTCCCTTTTAAACCAGCTTGGTCATGGCACTGTATATCTCCATGACTTCAAGCTGAAGCTGTCATATAAATGAAAAGTCACAGCTGCCAGGCACTGCTTAGGAGGGGGACTCCTGGGAACTGCAGTCCCTCCAAATTCTTCTCTAGTTCAGCCATGAAGGACACTCATGCTGCCTGGGCTGTTTTGTGTGCTTCTCCTATGACTCAGACTCCCAGAGATCACAGAAAAGACTTGGAAGGGATTCGCAAGAACCAAAGCCAAACTTATGGGGAATGATTTCCTGTAAGGTATCTTCAGAGAGGTGGATGAAAACAGTCTCACAAAACAGAAAGCAAACTCATGTTTGCTGAGCACATCACTCAGTTTTCTAAGTCTGTTTTGATTTACTCTTCAACTGAGAAATGGATTAAAATGGTCATGATTAAGCGTGACCTGGAAATGAGAAGTAAGTTTCTACCCATCAGAAGAGAAAGTTACTGAAACAGTAAATAAACTGGCAATAGCTGTTTACCGAACAATCACCTGATGTGCTGTTTGGGGACTGGCCTGGCATGACTTGGAAGATATCTTTTTCTAGCTTTCTAAAAATCCAGACATATCTAGCCAACACTAACTGAAGGGCAACACCAGTCTGGAATCACAGGGTTTAAGAAGAAAAAGCAAGATGGGACTCACTTGCTGCAGTTGTGTAGGTTTGTTTTGACAATGTCATAGTCAGTGTTGTAGAGCGGGGAGCTGTCCTTGAGCAAGGCCTTCTGAATGCTGTATACGTGCACACTTGCAATTGTGGACAGCTTAGACTTCATTGCTGGGGGGAAAGGAAAGTCCTCTGTTAGCACGGCCTTTAGGATAGAGCAAGACTGACAGACTTTTTGAATATTAAAAGGTCTAATTGCACTGCCTCCCAACACTCACTAATCAAGAATTCAAGGTAACAGACTCCACAAGCCTGTCACATTTTCCACTATGTACTCTTGGTTCTTGCACAACTGAACTAAGAGTGATCTCTGTGTGTTTACCTTCAAAACATGCAGTGTCTGGGGTCCATAATACCTGTGTGTGTACCTAAAGCTAAAGAGGAATGTAGATAGTCATAGCTTTGCTGGAACTGTGCCACTAGTGCAGTGTCAACAGTGTCATCTCTAGTAGAGTGCTAGAATCAAAACTTTATCTCTTTTACACTATTTAGACTGTAACCCCCTTGTGACTAGGGCTGTTTTTTAGGAATTCTTTGTTCATGGCTTATATTGTTCTTTCCACACAGTTCTAGTCTGAGGCTGAGTTTTGAGGCACTGTAAAAATACGTATAATAAAAACTTCTTAGGGCTGGTCCTGGACTATTCAGTTCCCTCAAAAATCCCAGCCTCTTCCAAATACAAGTCATATCTTTGGCCTCCCTTCCAATACAAAACCCATGAGCAACACCTTCCTCCACAGCAAAACAGTGTTACAAAGCACACATAACAAACATGACAGGTAGTAGTTGCACTGCTTGACAATCTCCTACCCTTCAGCTTTAGCTAGAAATACACTTCAGATTTCCAGAAGGAAAATAACTCAAGTCTTTCAAACAAGGTGAGATCATTAGCATGGATATTTAAGGTCACAAACACCACAGTGTGTCCCTAAATGCCAAAGATGTCATTTGAAAGCAATGTACCCAATATGGGTAAAGTTTCATTAGTGGGTCCAGACCTGGAAAGATCGTGAGACAACTGACAGGACATGGAAGAATGTTACAGTGGTGTGTTTTTTCACCTTTTAGCATGAAAGTAAATACAAAAAATGAGGTCAGTGTCCCATGAGAATGTTCTAACATCCACAAGACTTGGGGCAAACACTGCAGCTGCATTGAATCAATAAGCAGAATTACCACTCTTGGGGGCCTGAAGGCTCATGACTGTTCTGAGACCGTACTTGGGTACTGTTGTCTTCAAGGACAGTCACAGGGAAAGAATCACTGACAAAATGTTCAGCTTTTAATAAAAAATCAGACCAAATCACAAATCTGAAGTTACTCAGCTGCTGGCTCAGATGCTCCAAATTCTGAGAAAACCTGGTACAAAAAGTACACACCTGACCCCAAGAGTCTGTCTGGGCATTGACGTGCAGACAACAAGTTCCAAGCTTTGCTCCTTTTGCTGTTCTTTCAAAGAAAAAAAGTTAAATCCATGTAATTTTCACAATTTTCTTACCTTCCAGCTTATCCTCCCTCACTACTGCAACCTTGTGGCACTGGAAAAAATAAACACATGGCAACTTTGTAATTCCAAAAGATCTGCTGTGTGCAAGACTAACATGTTCAGTTATTGAATAAGAAAGTACAATGATTATTTGTGCAGCTTCATAGCTGCAAAGAACATTGCCTTTAAAAGCTCATTAGCCACAACTTTTTAAAGCTCTGTCATCCCACTTTTCAGTTTTACAGATCATCACATCCCTAAAGGCTCTGTACTCCACTCATGACACTGGGAGATGACACACAGATAAAACCAAACCTGAACAACTGTGCAGAGAAGAAAAGCAAATTAAGAACAGCTAGAAATCTGCCTCACCAGTCTACAACCCTGGATATTTGGATTGGCAATACACTTCAGCAATCTGTAGCCCAGACATGGCACCACAGGAGCAAAGTAACATGAAAAATTAAGCATTAATTTTATTACGTTTATGTCTAACCTAACCTAATATCTAACCTAAATTTAATTAAAAACTCAGGAAAGAATGTTTCTGGAAATGGCCAATCTTTCAAGGTCTGTATCTGCTTCAGGACACCTACCATGCTGTGGTTAATACAGAGAGGATCCAGACTGGGGAAAACCCAACCATTGTGTTTAACAGATAAGCACAAACTTGCCTGAAGTCAGATAAAAACCTGTTAAACTCAGCCTATCAACGTGACACTACCTGTGTAGCTTTGAATATATATATCCCATTGTACAGAACTAATGCAATAAGTTATAACCAGAGTCTTCTTTTAGGAATGGTAAATGTCAGGGTGTCCCTGGCTTTTATTTGTAGATTGGAAAGCAACACCAACAGACCTTTCTTTTGTAATACTGCCTTTAAATGTCAAAATCTGCCTGAAATGGAAGTTAATTATTTATTTCATTAGTTCTGTATGATGGAACATATTTAAATCTGCACAGGTAGTGTCATGTTAATAATCTGAGTTTAACAGGTTTTTCCCTGATTTCTTTTGGAAATAACAAGTGTCTTGGCTCACTAGAGCT
This sequence comes from Pithys albifrons albifrons, assembly GCF_047495875.1. Taxonomy (NCBI): domain Eukaryota; kingdom Metazoa; phylum Chordata; class Aves; order Passeriformes; family Thamnophilidae; genus Pithys; species Pithys albifrons. Next base: position 99,053,510 of record NC_092458.1, on the reverse strand, counting down.
GTCAGGAAGACCTGTCTTAAGTTTTAGATTATGTTCTTGAAAATCTGACAAGAAGCAATGAGAAAAAATAAATCCATTAAGCAGGAATTTCATTGCTTAATAAGCCAAAGCACTTTAAACACAAAATACTGTTAATAAATTTGTGTTTCTTTTTTAAATCAGAATTAAGAAGTTGCTTTAATTAGCCAGAAAAAGAGTAAGGAAATAAAGATTGGGTCTTGGCCCCTCACTGAGGCTGATAAAAAGCAGCAAGGAAAGGGTGTGCAGTGTTTAATGGGAATTATTTGTGAAGGAATTCTAGCCCTCTCTCCCTTCAGGAGTCTAGTAGCTGAAGCCAACAGCATTCCAGCTACACCTACTGCCAGCAGGCAGTACTGCAGGGATACCAGGGATGCAGCTGGAGCTTCCACAGCTATTTCCTACCCAAAACTGACTCAGACACTCAACCTGAGGAACTTTGAACTCGTCCTGTGGGTTATTCCTAATCCTGGTATTGCTTTACCCCTGCCCCCAACACCTTCCTGCACCTGCAGCTTACCCTTCTTAACAGGTACTGATACGGCAGCATTCAAAAATTTTTTTTGAGATTTAAAAACGAGGAGTGGAAAAAGTAACCTTTATGTGTTTATGGATCTAGTGGAAGATTCCCTGCCGAAGGCTGGATCCTATGAACTTGTTTTAAAAATACATAAGCTGCTAAGACAGAGTTAAAAATAATTATTTGTTGCTATGTCAGAAGTCACTTGTTTGTTTTAAATACATTATGGCAAATTTAAATATAATAGCATGGGTTGACAACCCCCTGGCCAGTCCTAGTGAGCCAAGAGACTCATTATTTCCAAAAGAAATCAGGGAAAAACCTGTTAAACTCAGGCTATAAATGTGACACTACCTGTGCAGTTTTAAATAAATGTATTGCATCATATAGAACTAATGAAATTATTACTTTCCATTTCAGGTAGATTTGGACATTTAAAGAGAACACTTTATGCGTGTGAACCAGTTGATCATGTAGGAGAACAAAAAAAGGTTTGTTGAGGTTTTTTGCCAATCTACAAATAGAAACCCTGACATTTACTATTCCTAAAAGACAGTGGATCATATTGTAATAGGTATTCGTGTATTTAAAAACACTTAATGGGATGTCAAAGGCATTTAGTGTTTGGCTCTTAAATTCTTCTGTGAGCAAAGGGAAATAGCCAACTAATTTCCTCATCTTTTAAAGACTTCTAGGGTACCTGCCTCAAGTTTTGGATGACATTCCTAAAAATCTCCCAAGCAGATTTCCAACGTGGAAAAATAAATACATTAAGCAGCAAATCCTTGCTTAATAAGACAAAGCATTTTAACTACAAAGTACTGTTAATAGATGTATGTTTCTTCTGTTTACCAGGACTAAAAAGCTCATTAATTAACAAAGCAACTTCAGCTATTCATTTGTTGTTCTATTTGTGATTATTCCATTCTAAGTGAGTTCCATGCTCTCTCTAAAAACTACTCAGCATACTTCCACTACACAGTAGATCCCAGGAAATGGATGAGTTGATCTCAGAAAGGTCCTTCCAGAAAGTTTCATGATCTTTGCTGCCCAATAAGAGTGCTAGGATTGAGAGATGACAGGATTTAAGTTAACCAATTAAGAACCATGGTGTGTTATTTAGCACTGTATTCCCAAGCCATGACCAACTGATTCTTCCTCCCCATCATCTGCACACTGGGACAGAGATTGTGCCTTATTTTGTACCTGTCCAGAAGACCTATCCAGAAGTGTCTTCCTGGAAAAAACTGCAAATTCAGCTTTTGACCCAAAGATCACAAAACAAAGTGGAAGAGATCCAAGAACAAAGAGCTCACAGACACCTTTGAGCACTGAAACACTCACCACGTGTCCATTCTGGAGGAGGTTTCCTGCTACTAAGTAGGTGACATGAAGCTGAGCTCCTGAGTTCTCCTTCCGTTTCCTCTCCACATAATCATACAGCATCCTGCACAAAAGAAACCACTGTTAATGATCCAGAAAGGAAAGAACTTAGTAGCCACCATTTCCATGAAGGTTACATAAAAAAAAGGAGTAAAGCCACCCCGACATGGAAACTTTACACACTTATTAACAAGCACAGTTATTTTACCCAGGATTATATTAATCTTCCTGAGACAACTTCCTCCTCTGCCACTTTGGAGAATCTCAGCCCAACTACAGAAAGTAACAGGAGAATGAATACATTTAACAGCTCTGTTTCACATCCTCTGGGCAGCTCATCCCAAAGTCTCCCCCTCCTGAAAGGCATTTCCAAAAGCCCTGAGGTACTGGTGACTTTGATCCATAATCACATGGACAGGTGTGTATGTACAATGGCAGTTACATCCATGGATGGGGTGATCGGGAACAGTAGGGAAGAGTGTGATTGGTGACAAGGATTGAGCTGAGCCTCAAGATTTCAGCTTCCACTCACACCATTGATCCATGACAAGTGTCCCACGTACCTGGTCAGACACTCCATGGGAACACTGCCTGGGAAAATACTGGAAGATCATTACTGCTACAGATACAGACTGCAAAGACCACACTGTGACATCCACCACAATCTCTAAAATAATTCCCTTGTGTCACCAGGCACTAGCCAGCTTCTAGGAGAGAGTTTTAAGCACAAAGATGTGACAGGAATTCTTCATCCTTAGGTTGCCTCTGCTTCACCAGGGCCACCTTCTTCCCAGTAAGGAGTTCTCTGGCTCCTTCTAATTTACTCTATGACCAGAATTGTTCCCAGAAGGATTCTCCAGTCAGATCTGAAGCCCACTTGCATTTACACACAGTCTAAATTGTTCACACACACGCAGAGAAAAGAGACCAAACAATCTCCTCCATTCCATGAGATGCCTTTGTTGATGTTCTTCTAGTGGTTTGTGCACGACAGTGCATAGCAAATGCCCCTTTAAGTCTGGGCTGTAGCCAAAAAAAAGTAGAGAAAATATCTGTATTATGCAGCTTGGCACTCTTAGGGAGCCTTCAAATCTTATGCTCCACTTTTCTTTGTGGTGCTGGCACAGCTCTGGAATCCCTGAGAGGTAATTCTTTGCTTTATAGGCCATTCAAGAGGTTACAGAAATTTTTATTCCTCAAAATATAAGACAAGGCTACACATTGATGCAAAATTTGCAGAAGTGCAGCCGACTTCCCATCCTTCCCACATTCACCTATGTCCACGAAGCTTGGTAGAGAGTCAGGCACATAGAACAACAAAACTAACTGTGCCTGAAAAAGATTTTATAATATTTCCAGAGAGATAATTTTAATATGCTCACCACAATCATGAAAACTGGAATTAACAAGGAATTAACAGCAATTAATGAGGCTTTGGGTGATGCAGCAACACCTACTGTTTAGCCTGGTTGACGTGGACTCCCAGAGTATAGCTCAGCCATTTGTACGTCACCTGTGACAACAAAAAAACCCAACAAAACACTTCAATATGAAAACCTCAACCTCTGAATTGGTTAAATCTACTTTGTCACACAAAGTGCAGACTTTGCTGCACCAGTACCTAGGCAAAACTAATTTTTTAACTTTTATTTTTATTTCTTTAAAAATAAATTTTGAAATAAATTTTGGAAAGAATGCACCCATGCAAAAGCCTATGAGTTTTCTGAACTGTCCTAAAAACAGGTAAGGAAGGGGGGAAGAGGAGGAACAAGGAAATGGGGGAGAGAAGGAAGAAGGAAGCAGGGAGAGGACAAAGGAAGGGAAGGAGGAAAGGGGGGGGGAAGAGGAGGAAAGAGGGGGGAGGAGGGCGAAGGAAAAGGGGAGAGGAGTAAAGGTGTGAGAAGAGGGGGAAAAGAATGAGGGAAGTAGGAAGAAGTGGGGAGAGAATGACGGGGAGAGGAGGAAAGAAGGAGAAGAAAAAAGGGAAAAGAAGGGAGAGAAGGATGAAGGAGGAGGAAGTAGGGGGAAGAGAGGAGGAAGGGGGGCAAAGAATGAAGAGGGGGAAAGGAAGGGGAGTAGGAGGAGGAGGAAGGGGGAAGAGGAGGAAGAAGAGGAAAGAAGAACGAAGAGGAAGAAAAGCAAGGAAGAGAAGCGGAAGACAAGGCAAACGAGGAGACAGAAGGAAAAGGGGAGAAGGAAAAGAGGGAGAGAAGGAGGAAAAGAAAGGGAAAGAAAGAAAATGGGGGAGAGATGGAAAAGAGGGGAGAAGAGAAAGAAGGTGGAAGGAGAAGGAAGGTAGGAAAGCAGGAAGGGGGAAGGAGGAGGAAGGAAGAGGAAAGAGAAGGATAGGGGGGCAGAGAAGGAACCCCCTCTAAACCCCCCCGCCGCCAGGACTCACAACGCGGTTCTGGTCGGTGACGAACTCGTCGATGTTCTCCAGATACAGCTCGTCCGCCATGGCGGTGCCAGGCCGGGCCTTCCCGCGCACCTCAGCCCCGCCCGCCCTCCGGCGCCATGGCAACGGCACCGGGGCGACGGCGGCTGAGAGGGTACATGGGGCACCGGGGGAGCCCGCGAGGACAGGGAGCGGGCAGGAACAGGGAGCGCCGGGAGAGCAGGCGGGGACGGGGAATGGGGCATGCACTGGGAACGGGCGAGGACACGGAGCACCAGGAGAGCGGGCGGGCGCCGGGAGCGGGCCGACACTAAGACCGTGCGAGACGGACAGGCAGGCACATTTACAGGACGGTCCTAGCGCCCTCCCGGTCCCTGTCCCCACCCGCCCCATCCTCTCCCATGGGGACACGGCCCCCACGGGCTTTATCAACGTCCTCCCCGAGATCACAGAATCGAATAGTCAGGGATGGAGATCACCCAGTGAAGCTTCACTGGCAAGGCAGGGTCACCCAAGTGACACAGGGACTCTTCCAGGTGGGTTTGGAATGTCTTCGGTGAAGGAGACTTCACTCTGCCTGGGCAGCTGTTCCAGTGCTGGGGTTGGCGCCACATTCCCAAAATAATAATCTTTGCTTATGCAATTCCCTCTCCAAGTCAGCAGGTGACAGCTGTGCACCACACTTGGCTGGAAGCCCTGGAACTGCTCCTGCTGGGAATACTGGAGACTATGTTGCTCTCCAACTTGTGTAGACCAGAGCTCCTGCTGCTTTTCCCTGCCAACTTCCAGCACCAACCGTGTGCCAGCACAAGCAGTCGTGGAGGGCCTTGGCTGTGTCTGACAGCACCCCAGGTTTGTGCCAGTTTGAAGTGTCAATGGAGTTGTTGGAACCACAGAATGGAAAAGCCCCCCAGGATCTTTGAGTCTAACTGTTCCCCCAGCACTGCCAAGGCCACCACTGACCCATGTCCCCACACATCGCATTCACATGGCTTTCAAATCCCTCCAGGGGTGGGAACTCCACAACTGCACTGGGCAGTCTGTGCCAAGGCTGGACAACCCTTTCAATGTAAGCCTTCCCTGGCACAGCTTGAGGCTGCTTCCTCTTGTCCTGTGGCTGTTCCCTGGGAGCAGAGCCCAACCCCCACCTGGTTCCACCCTCCTGTCAGGGAGTTGGAGAGAGTGAGAAGGTCTGCCCTGAGCCTCCTTTTCTCCAGGCTGAGCCCCTGCCACAACTTCCTCAGATGCTCCTGGTGCTCCAAACCCTTCCCCATCTCCATTCCCTTCTGTGGACACGCTCCATCGCCGCAATGTCCTTCTTGTGAGGGGCCCAGAACTGGCCCAAGGATTTGAGGTGCCTCAGCATTGCCCAGCACAGGGGATGGGCACTGCCTGGGCCTGTGGCCACTCCAGTGCTGACACAAACTAGATGTCTTTGGCCTTTTTGCTCAGCTGACCACACCTGGGCTCATGTTCAGCTGCTGTTGACCAGGCCTCCAGGGCCTTTGCCAGCTTTCCAGCCACCCTGTCCCCTGCTTGGGGTATTGCAGGGTGTTGTGGTGACCCAAGGGGAGTGCAGGCCACCCAAAAGTAGCTACATTTAGCAGGAGTGTGCCTTGCCCTGGGCAAAGTCACATACTCCATGAGAACTCCAGGAGGATGCAGATCCTCACTTGAACACAACAGTTTTTTTACCTGGTAAAGGTTGGGGAAGGAAATTGTCCACGTTTAATGAGTGTTAAAATAAACTTCACATGACGCACATGGCCCTGCAGTGCTGGGGTGTTTCTCTAGTCCTCACAACAATGGCATTGCTCAGCTGGTACTGTGTTTGTTTTGCTGGTAAGAAAATTATATACATCCTCTTTCTTCTGTGTCCTGGGCACCTTCTCTCACACTCTTGTTGTCTCTTTTTCTTTGTTTCACTGTAGTCATTCTTGCACTGTGACATTCTGCTCCTGGCTTGACATTTCTGTCTTGTGTGCAGGTCTTAAATGCATTAGACATCTTTCTTTTTAAAAAAAATTCTCTTTTCATCTTTTGTTCTTTCTTCCTTTAAGCTCCTGCTTTGAGCTTTCTGGATGGTTTCCTGACATGGGTGAATGTGACTGAGAACTCTAAAATTACACTTTTCCTGCTCAGGGGATAGTGTGTGCCTTGGTACTGCTGGTTGGCTTTAAGGGTAATGTTGTAGTTTGGGATTATTATGTAAATTCTCCGCCCTGCCACTAACTGTCCATGCCAGCAGTTAACAAAAAGTAGTAGTTAACTGTTGATCACTTGGATGGGGGCAGGTTTGTCTCTTTTGTTTTTGGGGACATTATTCCATTCTTAGCTCGGTGGAAAGGGGGAGCGGTGGCTGCCGAGGAGGGAAGCTGCTCTGCTGGCTACTGCTAGGGCTTCTGGCTGAGATGCTGTTTTTCTCCTCACCGTGGCTGTTTCTCCTGGTTCCTGCATCTGGGATCCCGGCCTCTGTTCCAGTCTCACCACTGCCTGCACTGTCACGGCCTGCCTGCCCCGGCTGGGGCAGTGACCCGGGAGAAAGAGGTGTGCAGCTGCTTTCCAGGACACATGGCGGTCCCCCACTTTCAGCTTTCTTTTTCCTTCATCTGGGACAAGAGACAGAGAGTTCATCTGAGAGCTCACCACTCGTCTGTCTCGCTGGAGAGGGACTGGAAAACTCACTCCGCAGCCAGCCGGGCTGTGACATTTGACACTGCTTAAGTATAACTTTCCTCCCGGAGGCAAACCTGCTGGGTTTTGTTGTTTGTTTTTTTCTTTCTCTTGTGGTGTTGGGGAAGCGGTTTGCACTAGTCTGTTTATATATAGCAGTTAAGAACAGTTATCCTTCTTGTATTAAAATTCCTTTTCTTAAATTTTATAAAGAGTGGCGTGATTATTGTGGAGAAGGCCCCCTCTCCCGCTTGTGGGTAAACATTTTGGTTTTTTCCCCTCAAACCAAGACAGGTAAGAATGAGTATGAGAGGTAAAAATCCTTTCGCTGAGGATTTCTTTCCTCTATTGAAATTGAAATAAGAGAGGCTCAAACTGGACGTAATAAGAAGTTATTAGGATTCCAGGATGGTTTGGGTTGGGAGGGACATTAAGGATCATCCTATTCCAAATGCCCTGCCATGGGCAGGGACACTTTCCACTAACCCAGATTGCTCCAAGCCCCATCCAGCCTGGCCTTGAACACATCCAGGGATGGGGCAAGCACAGCTTCTCTGGGCAACCTGTGCCAGGGCCTCATCACCTTCACAGGGGAGAGTTTCATCCAAATATCCCGTCTAATCTGGCCCTCTAGCAGCCATTTCCCCTTGTTCTGTCATGCCAGACCCATGTCCAAAGTCCCTCTCCAACTCTCTTGGGAGCCCCTTTAGATGCTGGAAGAGGCTCTAAGGTCTCTGTGGAGCCTTCTCTCCTCCAGGCTGAACACCCCTAGCTCTGCCAGCCTGTTTCCAGAGCAGAGGGGCTCCAGTCCTTGAAGCATCTCTGTGACCTCCTCTGGATTCACTCCAGCAGCTCCACATTCTTCTGATACTGGGGGCCCCGGAGCTGGAGGCAGCACTGGACATTTGTCTGGTGTCCCTTCTGGGTCTGCTGTTCCCAAAGACCTGCCATCCCTCCCCTAACTGAGTTCTTGCAGAGGATCCTTCTTAAAAACAGCACTGTGAGGACTGTTTAACCCAACTGGGATGACTTTGGCTGGTCTGTGGAGTCAAGGTGATTTTCCAGAGGGCAGGATGACCTCTGGCAGGGGTTCTGGCCAGCAGCTGGGAACAAACCGGAGATGAGAGACTCTTCACTAGTACTGCTGCAGCACAAACAATACATCCAAGGTTTGCAAGTGGACACATCAGCTCCTGCTGGCATGGGAAGCTGAGTGAAGCTTGGAGCCTGACACGTTGGCTCCAAGATAGGCCAATAAATTATGACTTCCAGAAGAAGTGCAATCGACACAGAAACACACGTGGGCTCTCACCTGTTTCCCCAGGCCATCAAGGAACTTTCTTAAGTACTTCCTTAACGCACCCTGAGGTGCACAGCCTAACAGATGCATTTCCTTGTTTTTCTTCGCCTCTGGCACAGCCTTAGGAAGTGCTTCTTTGAGTCAATTAATAGTTTGAAGAGGCAAACTCCACCAAGATGCAGCCCAAATGAGCTGGGGATCTCAGCCCAAGAGATTCCTTTCCAATGCCCCTAGGGAAAGGTTTATTTTGAGTAACATGTAGTGGAAATGTCCATTTAAATAACTGCAGGGTGGGTAGCTGGTGCTTGTAGGACTTGTTTTATGCTGGTGTTCTGTGTAGGGGGGTTGGTTGATGCTTCCAAGGTATCTCATGGCAACCTGGTGTCATCAGATAAAGGAAAAATTAATCCATAGCTTAAGGCTTGCCAGCACTGCCTCCTATTGCACCAAGTCAGGAGGCCTCTCCATCACTCAAAGTCTTGGAGACCCAGCTGGAAAATATGAATGACCAGCAAGAATCAAACCCCACCAGGGTGAGGGCGGACCTCTGAGCTCCTTCCAGCCCTATGAGAGAAGGGAGTCAGGCAGTGATGATTGCAGAAACACAGCCACAGATGCTGCTTTGGGATAAGTTGCTTCTCCTGAGCCTGTGGGCCCATAGCACAGCTGGGCTTCAGCCCATGAATTGAAGGCCTGCACACTTCCATTGCAAACAGAGCATGCAGCACTCAAGTACAATTTCCTCGTAAAAACAATGGGATTTTGTCGAAAGGCTTGTGGGGAGGGGCCTACTGTACTTGGGGGTGCCAGTATGGGTACTCTACTCCAGGCTCTGCCCATGATGCTAGCTCTTGTCACCTCTCTGTGACATCCCAGCCTTGCCAAACTAAAAAGGAATTTTGTTCCAGACTTCACTAGAGCCAAGATGTTGCCCTTCGCATCCATCTGTGGCTCCCTGTGAGCTGTGACAGTCCCTCTTGCCAGGCACCTGTTTCACAATCACCACCTTTGTCCTCCCCTCTCCTTCCTGCTATTAAGACTTGAGGGAGGCTCTCCTGCCATAAAAACTCTGCAATCCAATTCAAGGAACTGGTGAGGATTGAAGAGGCTTGGCTAATGTTTAAGGTACACAAAGGAAAAGGTATGATGGAACGGCAAATAATATGAAGACAAAAAACCCACCCCACTTTAAAAACACGCAAACTGTGACAGAAGGATAGAATGTGAGCCATCTGTGGCTCTCTTCCATACAAATTTCCTCCCTGCTTCAAATGCAGGATACTGACAGTAATTACCCCAGTGACACAACCACACTCCCCTCTGTCATCTTGTTTACGAGGATCCCAGACCTGTGACACACAACCCTCCTCATCCTACGCAGGCAGTGGTGCTACCAGCCAAAAAGGAAGAGCCCTTTGATCTCCAGACTTTGATCTCCAGGCAAGAAGTTGAGGCTTAATCATAAAAAAAAGGAAACACACACAATGTTGGTGCAAAATACAAGTGTCTCTTGCCAAGGGCAGAGACCCGGACCAGCTCTCCTTAGGTTGTTTGAGGTGATGATTCCACCATGAGTGGGAACCCCAAGGTGGGTACTGCTTCATGGATTGACATGATCACCTGCTGAGATTTATGGTGGCTTTCCCTCATTTTTTTCATCCTTTTAATCAAGAAAATGACAGCACAAAGGGAACACCTTCCCTTTCTTGTCAGTAACGCAGAAATTAACCTTGTCAAACAACAGACGTGCGGCAACAAAGGGTAGATTACCAGTGAGGTATATTTTTGATTGAAACAGGAGTTTATTAACACAGTCAATTGATCTATAAAATCAAAACATACTTTCACACGCTTAATCTTGTTGATAAGGTGGAAGTTCTGCAGGCTGGGAACAGTTTGCTCAGGTTTTAATGGTTGACTCATTAGCAATTCAACCAGATTTGTGTATTTTCTACGTTTGGAATGAAAAGCTGAGACGAGAACATTTTATCTCTTTCCCAGTCCCTGAGTGACCAAATGTAGCTCACACCAGCACTTTGGCAATACAAGGACTTTATTTACAGTCCATGACCTTGAGATGCCAGCCAAGAATCATGGAATGTTAAGGGTTGGAAGGGACCTTAAAGATCATCCAGTCCCACCCCACCTGCCTTGGGCAGGGAAACCTTCCAGTAGTCCAGGTTGCTCAAGGCTTTATCCAACCTGACCTTGAATACTTCTAAGGTTGGGGCATCCACAACCATCCTGATTTTAGCCTCGAATCCTAATATTGCCCTATTTTGAGCAGGTATGTGAATGTCCCCATGCCCTGTCCTCACTGCCTGCCTGTCACTGCTGTGTGGTACCCCCCTCACTCTTGTCCCTCAGTCTAATGCCCTATGCCCCACACTCCATGGTGACAGGGGCCCTCTCTCCTCCCCATTGCCCTCCTGCAGCCCTGGGCCCTATCAGCCATTCTGAGGCCCCTGACCTTTGCCCTATGCCTTATCCCCCCTCCCCAGGCTTGTACTCTATCTCTAATCCCCGTCCTTGGACACGAGCTGCCTGTCCCCAGTCTCCTATCCTCACTTCTATCCCCCACTGCAGGCCCCAGTACCTTCTCTCAGATCATGTACCATGTTCCCAAGCCCATTTCCCACTCTACAACCCCAAACCACCATTCTTTATCCTCCTGTCACCTGTCTCATCCTCCATCTCTGTCCCCATGTCTGTTCCCTCTCCCCACACCCCCGTCCTCCATCATGTCTCCATGCTCTACCCTTGTTCCCCATCCATTTCTGTTCCCTCTGCCCTGTTCTTCCATCCCTGCTCCTGTTCCCTACCCCCTGTCCCTTATCCCCATTGGCTCTTCTTTGCCTGTCTCTGTGCCTACACTCCCGTCCCCATCCCCGCCTCCTGTCCCCATCCCCCTGCCTGTCCCTATTCTACTGTCCGTGCCCTCCCTATTCCACTGTCCGTGCCCTCATCCTCTTCTCACCGTCCTCCGGCGCTCCCTCCCTTTCTCCTCTCACTGTTTTCCGCTCGCCCCGCCCGGCGGCTCCCGGCGGCCCCGGCGGCCGCAGGCGCCGGTCTGAATGTCGCCATGTCTGGGGCCCCGCTGCGTGTGGTGCTGTTGGGGCCCGTGCCCTACGCGGAGGCGCTGCGGGTGCAGGAGCGCTGCGTGGCGGCGGCGCGGGCAGCGCGGAGCCCGACTCCGGCCCCCGGGGGCCCCGCCGTGCGGGGCGGCCCCCGTGCGGTGCCCGCGGAGAGCGTGGTGCTGAGCGAGCCGGCGCATCCCGTGTACACGTGGGGGTTGCGGGGCGCGCCGGACGCGGCAGCGGCGGCGACGCTGCGGGCACGGGGCGCGGGGCTGGTGGCGGCGCGGCGCGGCGGCCACATCACCTTCCACGGCCCCGGGCAGCTCCTCGCCTTCCCCGTGCTCGACTTGCGCCGGCGCCGCCTCCCGGTTCGCGGGTACGTGGCCGGGCTGGAGGCGCTGGTGTTGCGGCTCTGCCGGAGGCTCGGCCTGGGAGCCGCCCGCGCCCTCCCGCCGCCCTTCACCGGAATCTGGATGGGCGACAGCAAGTTGTGTGCCATCGGTGAGCGGGGACGCGGGGCAGGGACCGGCTGTGTGTGTGTGCGCGCACCTCTGCTCAGTAGACTAGCTGAGAGATGGGGCTGCCCAACCTGGAGAAGAGAAGGTTCCAGGGAGAACTTAGAGCCCCTTCCAGTACCTAAAGGAGCTCCAAGAGAGCTGGAGAGAGACTTTGGACAAAGGCCTGGAGTGACAGGACAAGGGGGAATGGCTTCCCACTGCCAGAGGGCAGGGTTAGATGGGATATTGGGAAGAAATATCTTTTGTGCCCAGTTCTGGGATATTGGGAGGAAAAGTTTTCTGTGTCTAGTTCTGGGTTCCTCAGTACAACAAAGATGAGCTACTGGAGAGAGTCGAGCAGAAGCCTTGAAGATGATTAAAGGTCTGGAGCATCTCTTATCTGAAGGGACCTGGGCCTGGTTAGTTTGGAGAAAAGACTGAGAGGGGATCTCATCAGTTCAGGGTGGGTGCCTGTAGCCTGGTTCCCAGGCTTGTGCCCGTCCCCTGTCACCCTCCACAGCCCCACATCCTGCACCCCTTTCTGGAACCCACCACCCCCAGCTGGGTTCTGCTGCCTGGGTTTGGGGTCCTGCACCTCAGACTCTCATTTGCAGCACAGCCGTCTGTCCAAGCTCATGAAAACTTCAGCAGTGGGAGGTGCTGGGGGATGCAGTGCTGAAGGGAGCTGCACCCTGTCTGTCCCAGATTTGGGGAACCTGCCTGTAAGTTAGGGCAGATTTGGGGAACACAGCATGCAGACTGGGGGATGTTTATAGTGACCTGGGCAGTGTCTGAATATCTCACACTGAAATATCCCTGGCAATGGATGCTGACGGGTGGGTGCTTTTGGCCCCTGCAGGTGTGCACTGTGGGAACTACATCACCTCTCATGGGCTGGCACTGAACTGCTGCACTGACCTCACCTGGTTTGACCACATCATCCCCTGCGGGCTGGAGGGGAAAGGTGTCACCTCACTGAGCCGCGAGCTGGGACAGCACATCACTGTTGACCACGTCCTGGAGCCCTTCCTGGACTCCTTCCAGGAGGTCTTTGACTGCGCTTTGGTCTTTTCAGACGACCCTGCTGACTAGGACTGTCATGGTGCCTTGGCCAGGTGTTTTGACTGATGGACGTTGTGGCAGCTACCTGGGGCTTTGTTGCAAGACAAGACCTCTTGTGCCTTTGCCTATAGACTCTGCCTGGACAGTGGCACAGAGGCTGCTGCTTAAACATCCAAACTGCTTTGGGGCTGTTCTCCCCAGCCCCCTGGGTCTCTGCCCCTCTGCAGAGACCTCCAAGGTTACCACCTCCCTGTGTCACTTGCTGGGGGAATACCCAAATAGGTGCTTTTTTTTGTTTTTTTCTGCTGCTCTCCCCGCAAAAATCCAAAATTTGGGTAAATGTTCATACATCCTTTGGACAAGAAGAAGAGGGATTGGTGGTTGAGCATCCTTCCCTCGCTGGATTAACAGAGGTAGATGAGGTAGATTTTATATAAAGAGAGTTGCTAGGAACATTGGCTTTGCTTGTTTATTTACCCCTTGTTTATTTGCCCTGAGTCTGGAGAAATCCTCACTTTGGGGTTGGAGAAGATGGAAAATGGCTGTAAATGGTGGTTAAAAGGCCACCAGAGCATTGTGGATGCAGTGGGAAAAGCAGGAGGAGGGCAAGAGGTCAGGCTGTGTGAGGAGAGAAACCACAGCTGTCATGGACCCTGCAGGACACCAGCTGGGTGATGGGGACCTGCTCTCACTGGGTCTGTGGTGCTGGAGGAGATGTTGCTGAGGTCCATGTTGGCACTTCTGACATTGCTGTCCCAGCCACAGCATCATAAACTGATTTTCATCGACAGGTTTCTTAAGGGGTAAGAAAGTCCCCTGAGACTAAAGTCCCCACACCCTGCTCAGACAAGACCTGACTCTCACCCACAGACCCTCATGGCTGCTCTGGGCCTTCTTTCTGCCCCACAAGCTTTGAGGCTTCTGTGCATCTGCCCCCCTGGGATTTTGGGCGGACAAAGGGTGCAGCTGGCACTGATGGGGCTGGAAACAGGTGAAAATCTCATTTCACGGAGCAGGCTGAGCTCTGGAAGGGAATGGCAAGCAGGGAACAACGTGCCCAGGCAGGCTCGGTGCCAGTGTGAAAGCTCAGGGACAATGGGGGTGGATGAGGAGGGACAGGATAGTGTGACTGCCAGCATGTGCTGGGGGAAAATCCAGAGTCCAGCCCTGCCGGACCCATAAGGCCCCTGGTATTTGGCTGGGGAAAGGGGGCTGTGGCAGGACCCGTGGAACTGGGAACAGGCTGGTGGTCTGTGGCGAGGCTGGGTGGCTGTGACAGGTGACTCTGCCCCGGGAAGGGGAGGAGACTGGCAGCATTCCCAGCCTGGCTGCATCCCTTCCTACCGCCTTCGATGCTCAGTCTGGCTTAGCTGGCAGCAGCGCAGGCAGGGAGGGCACGCTGGGTGAGTGTGATCCCCCTTTCCCACTCCCTGACCCCCAGTCCCCTCCCTGGCCCCAGACCCTCTCTAAGGTGGGCCCCCCCCCCCCCGCCCCAGCATGCCGCACCACATTTGCAGGTCCCCTCCTGGTATAAACCCAGATAATGCCCTAAATATCTCAAGTTCAACCTATCTCTAAGTCAGGAAGGCAGCCAGATCTGAGTCCTTTGTTGCTGCTCAGCCCCTTCCTCCTCCTCCTCACTGCTGGGGTCTCATCCTGAGAGGTGCATCCTGAGTTTGGGGTGACTTTTTCGGGCGGAGGAATCAGCTGCCTGTGTTGTGGGCTGCTGGTGCTTGAGAGCAGGGGGAAATAGGGTGGATGCCTGGGGAGTGACTGGTTTATGGGACCAGCATGGCCCAAAGGATGGCACATGTAGGGGACTGTGTTCTGGTGTCCCTTCCTGGCTCAGGCAAGGGCACAGAGGGCACAAGGAGGTCCAGGGGAGGCTAGTAGAGGGGCATGATGTTCAAAGGAGGACAGGTCAGAGGGGATCTGGGACCCATAGGAAGGGAGGTTTAGGGCATTGACCCCTAGAGATGTGTTCACAGGGGTGTGTGGGATGCTGTGCCAGCTTGCGCCCTGCAAGGGTGCAGGAGATGTGCCCACCACCCCCACACATCCCCAGGGAAAGATGACTTTGAACCCAACCATCCTGGCCCCCTGGGTCAGCTTCATCCCCTTGTCCTCAACAGAGACATGAGAGGGGGACAGGCAGCTGTTTCAGAGCCCCAAGAGCTTTATCCACTCCATGGAAGGAGTGAAATTTAAGGAAAGGGCTGCCAGGAATGCAAAGGGTTTGGACACGCCTGCTTTGTAGCAGAGGAGGTGCTTCAAGGGCCATTTTGGGGTCATTGTTGCATCCAGAAGGACCATTATCCCAGGAGCTGCCCCACCATGAGGGTGGCCTGTGCTGAGTCTCCTTGTCCTTCCCTGCAGCCTGGAGGAGAATATGGAAGAGAACAACCAGACAGAGACCTGGCACCAAGGCCTGCAGGCTGTGCTTAATGTCTTAAACCAGACACTGCATGGGGTCATCCACTGCTCTGCCAATTGCCCTATCACCACTGCGACTGCCTCATGGAACACCCGCAATGGTCATCCTGGCCGGAACGACAATGCCTACATGTACATCCTCTTCGTCATGACACTCTTTGCCGCCATGGTGGGCAGCCTCATCCTGGGCTACACCCGCTCCCGGAAAGTGGACAAGCGCAGCGACCCATACCATGTCTACATTAAGAACAGAGTCTCCATGGTCTGAGGCCGGCCCTGATGCCTTTTCCCTATGGAGCCAGTGGGTTTGGGGTCATGTCACTGTGCACATTCTGCTGTCTGTGCAATGTGGCAGTGCTGCTAGCCCCAAATCTGCTGGGAACCCCTGCCATGTAGGTGCTCAGCCTTGGTATGAGCAGCACCAGAACATCCTCACCAGGATACAGCTCCTGGCTGGCAGGAGCTGGCAGGATATGACCCACAGGCGGGTCCTGGTGCTGCAGCCCACCTTGGCTGAGCCTCATAGTTAAGGTAGCTGCTTTCCCACCTGATGAAGCTGGCAGGGGTCTTACAGGAAAAGAATTCCTCATTTCCCTGATCCCTGCTGGATCAGCCAGCAGTGACCTCCTTGGGCTCCCAGCAGCTGTGTGACATGGGCTTTTCTGGTGCTGAAACCCTGTAATTTTTGAGCTGGTCTAGGCCTTGCTTTTTTTGGGGAGGGAATTAAAGGACGTGGCAGGTTCCAGGTGGATTTTTTTTCCTTCTTCTCTGAGCAGAATTGGCATTGGGGACAGTCTATGGGGCACCACTCTGTATCAGAGCCCAGAGTATGCTGGAAGGGCTAAACCTGCTCCCTGAGTGCTGCCAAGGGATGGATTCAAGGGCAATCCCTGGGTGGCGTCACAGCCCCTACAGCAGGGTAGAGCAAGCCTCACCACCCAAGAAGTTGCTTTGTCTCTGCTGCTGTCCGGAGAATATTGCTGGAGCTGTGGGCATACTGTGAGCGTTGCCTGAGCCTAGCTGGAGTCGTGTAGCTCCATGCAACTCCCAAGGTCTCTCCAGGCTCTGGACAGTGATGCTGGTTTTTCCGGCTTCCTTCCTGCTGTCAGCTGCAGCTTTGGCCTTTTGTACTGCAGGTTGCAAATGTGTTTTCCATGGGGTAAGGGCGCAGTGATGGACAGGAAAGGGATGTTCTTGTGTCCTGCTCGGCATCTTGGCTTTGGCTCTGCTATTAAGCTGGCTGAGTTTGGACCTTGCCTGTGGAGTGGCCAGTGTCCAGGACATTGAATGTCCCCGTCACTCAAAACAGTCTGTGGGAAGCACTGATGACCCAGTATCTTGCAGGTCTGTTCATAATAGCATAATGAATACCATTTAATTGCAGCTAGATTAGCTGGCCAACAGGGGCCTTTCCGCTAGCATTCCAGGGTTAAACATGGCTGCAATCCTGAGCCCGAACAGTGATGACAAACCTTAATCCAAAAAATAATAGTGGATGTGAGTGTGTTTGGGGTAGGGCTGGAAATGTTGGCACCAGAGGCATTGATATGGCAGCAGGTCAGCAACTGATTCCTGATTTTCCATGCGCTCAGCTTGGGCACAAAACCTGAAACGGGTTTTAGGGAGCCCACTTTGGGGCTGATCCCACTGGGATTCCTGAGCCAGCAAGTCTTTCTGGGTCCAGGTACGTGTGTCTTCCGGCACCTGGCCCAAGCAGGAAGTAGCTGGAGAGGCTTCGCTGTGTTTATCTTGCAGTTGCAGCCCTGGGAAAGAAAATAAACCTTTTATCTGCAAATAAATCAGGGGAACTGGGCCAGCTGGGGACAGAGACACAAAGCACTCTTGAGTTTCCTCCACCTTCATGGTGTTTGTCCTCCTCCAGTGGATGAGCCATGGAGCAGCCTTGAGTGCCAGGGCCAGGATGTGGAGCCCTGGAATGGGATGGGTACTGGACGGTGAGCATGGCACCCCAAATCCTCCCTGGTGAAGGTGTCTTGTTGCTTTTCCCACTTCTCGGAGAGAAGGATGAATGTGGTGAGCCTGGAGTCTCTTCTGCTGTGACCCAAGGGGGATAACCCTGATAAAGGGTGGCATATCATAAGAATTGGGGGGAAAAATGGTTCTTTTCTCTAATCCAGAAGACTCTAAAGGGCAAAAATCCCTCTTGCAAGACATAACTTCTGCAGTGATCATTATACATGCGATTTCTGATCCATCGGCAGCTCCTCCTGCCCATCCTTGCAGTTAAATTTGGGCCAGAGCCTGTGGCAGCGCTGGGGTGGGCTGCCCAGGGTTTCCCCACCCTGGAGCTGCCGGCTGCATACACCAGGCTGGATGACAAGAGACCAGTGCCACCTTGTGGCAGCTGCCTCAGAGTCCCAGTACCACATGCTCCTCTTTCCCGGAACACTGGCATTCCCGGAGCAAGAGTAGACGGACTTCTCTCCATGGGACCTTCAGCTCCTGTTAGGCTACCCTTGTCCCCATGGAACCCACGTCTCCAGCTTGGCTCGTGTCCACTTGGGACCAGTGGCTCTTGTCCCCATGGTACCCACAGCTCCAGGCTGGCTGGTGTTCCCGTGGCTGTGGGGCTGTAATGCCTTGGAGACAGTTGCAGCCAGTTGCAGTTGTTCCCATCTTGCAGAGCGCTGGAGAAAGGAACTCCACCATAAGGCTGTGTGGCACACTGAGAGACATCAGACACTTTGGTCTCACAGGTGGCTGTCCCATCTTTAGGCTCTGCTGTACAAATCCCATGGAGAAGAGGAAGGCAGCATGGGAACAGGGGACGGGCAGGCTCCTTAGTAAGCACAGCAACCACCCACAGAAAACATGTGGCTCCCGAGAACACTTCTGCTCCCCTCTTGCCGGCACCTGCAGGGGTGTGGGCAGAGGAGCCCTGGGCACCCCACAAACAAAGGTCTGTGCAAAGGGCTGCAGAGGGATATCCCCTGGCCCCAGCCTTTCTCCAAAGAAGTGTGCACCAGCCACATATGTACATGGAAAACGCACTCCTACACCATCCCTTGTACCAATGAGCTTTGCAATACTTACAAAGAAAGGGAATATACAGGCAGCACATACAGCTTGAATGCAAAGACAAACAGTGCTCTCTGACCTGCATTTCCCAGTTTGCCTGCTAACTATTCCCCATGTTCTTAGCTATTACTCCAGTCTCTGATCAGTATGTTTTAGTTAGGACAGTATCTGGATCTGTCTGCTTGCCAGGAAAGGCTGGTGCTGCTCCAGAGTTAACCAGGTGTGGAGAAAGGACACTCCACTCACCTATTACTTGTTTCTCTGGCTGGCAGTCACCACAGAGCAGCAGGTGGCAGATTTCAACCTGGAAAAGCAGGGGCAAAAGCTTTGTGGGTCAATGCAATTGCCTGAGAAAGCTCACTCCTTTCCCCGTATCCTTCAGAAGACAGCTGGTGTGCCCAGGGAAACGGCTGAAGATTTTTACACCTTTTTTGTGTGCCCTCCTCAGAGGCCAATGAGCAGTGCCAGGCAGCAACTGTTCCAGGACCCTGGTGAATCATTAATAATTGTTTTCTGCTCATAGTACTGACTGCCAGAGCTAGAAACAAACAGTACCCACTTTGGTTTTTTTGCCCCCCCAACAATATGTGGTGTTGTCCCTGTGCTACTGGGGCTCTGCTATGAACCATCAGAAGGACTTGCGCCTCACAGAGTGTAAATGTAGGATCTTTGTGGTGAGCATGGGTGGTGGCTGGTGGAGATGAAGGAAATGAGTAACCACAGATCCAGACAAGGCCTGACAGCCCAAAATCCCTTTCTCGTTTGCAGGAAAGGGAGAGTGGGCAGGAAGATGGTGCCTGTGGATTACTGCCTCTGCTGCTTGCTGGACACCACACTGGGCACTGATACTGGACTTCTGAAGGAGATCATTTTCCTCACCTGGATCTGGCACAGGGGAGTCATAAGCAAGAACAGGAGATGATTCTCCACCAAGAGGGCTTTGTGGAGACACACGTAGATGCCACCACGTTACTCCAACTCACAAGCAAACCAAACCCACCATGGATTATGAAAGGAGTCACTACAGGGGGCAGGATTGGCTGAAGTCTCCCCACCCCAAATGTCTGCCTTTTGGATAATTTCAGAAGGAGAAGTCCAGTGGTGTGCTGTGCTCCTGGGCACATCCTGGTGATGTCTTGTGCCTGTGGGTTTTACTGTAAAACCACATAGTACAGCTCCCTGCCACATGGTAACCCAGCATCAAGATTAAGCACCACATGAAGTTCCTAGCTGTACTTGCAGAATGATACCTACCATACCCTGCACAAGTTTTCTTTAAGAAAGGGAGAGGGCTATATTAAGGAAAATATGAGAAGCAAATACCATTCTGTGTTCGTCTTTGCTGTTTATGAATTTAACTCTTCCCTCTATCAAGGTCTCCAGCTGTCATCTGTTCCAGGTCTTCTTGTAGGTCTGGAGGTGTTTATATCAGTCCCCCCTGCCTCCAAACAACCCATTTTGCAGATTAATTCATAGCAAGGTGAAATGGAATCCAAAACATTCCTCCTGGCACCTGTGTTAGAGGAAGGTGCTCCGTCCAGCCTCTCATTTAGCCTCACAGGAACAGCTTGCACTGAAGGCAAAGAGCAGAGAAGGAAAACCAGTCTACACCAACCCATGTGTCAGAGCCTTTCTACAGGGTCCACCAGGAATTTTCAGCTTCTGTTCCCGTTCTTGACCCTATCACCTCTGTCCTCCTATGCAGGTTCCTATCTCAGCCTCCTCTTTCTAGTCTTCTGGCTCTGGGCAGAAGGGGTGGCCCTACTGCTAGCCAGGCAGAAGCATTTATGGCTCAGAGCAAGCTGCCAGGGGCTGGCTGAGTGAGGCTCCACTGCAAACTCTCTGACACGTAGCAGGGAAAGTCAAGACAACTTGCTTATGTCCTGCTTTCCTGGGGTCAGAAGTGCCAACCAAATTCAGGCACTTCATTAACATACTTAAAAACTTCAACCAAAACAAGCATTAAGAGATTCTTGGAGAAGCAACTCAAGAAAGAAATGATTGACAAGGACAAGAGAGGTTGCAGCTAATGCTGTGGAGGTCACACAGGGAACTTTCCTGGCTTAGAAGGTTCAAGGAGCATATGAAGGTGAATATGCTCAATGCATTTAGGCAACTCCCTGGGGACACAAGCTCACTGCCCCAAGCAAACAGACAGTCTAGCTAACACTGAGCAACCAGCACAAATATCACTGCCACATAGATCCTGCACCCGAGATACAGGAGACACAGCAGAGCAGGTCTGCTCCTTTCACATCAGTCCCCAGAACCTGGTTTGAGACGGGAAAGCGGACTGGGCTATTTATTTCAAATGTTGTACCATGATGGACCAATGATCGATGCTGACATAACGGGCTGCTATAACCACTTAGGAGGTGCCAGAGACTCGTGACATGTCCCATGACACTATGCATTGTAAAACTCCCTGCCTCAGGGGAGGCATAAGGTTCCCACCTGAGCTTGAAGTGTATAATAACTCATGAAATCTTTGAGTTTTGGGATGGGGGGCTTCTCCCACCCCCAACGGATCAAGAGCATCACTTCATTCAAGGACCAAGTTTCATTACTGGATCCAGTGGGTTGTGACTACATATATAAATATATATATATTTTTTCCTACCTTCTTTTTTATTTCTTTACCTTTTCCTCATAGATTTCCTTAGGTGATGTTTTTATTCCTTAATATTACTGTATTCCTTATACAGTTCCTTAAATGTTATTTTTATGCTTTAATATTGCTGTATTACTATAGATGATAACACCCAAAATGACAACATACCTGTTTACCTTTGAAACAAAATTGTTCTAAAATAAACCCAACATAAATATGTTTACAAAACATCAATTATTCAGTGTCCTTTTACTCTAATCAACCCCAAGAAATTTGTTGACAAGAACCTGGGTTATCCTCCAGGGGTGGGTCGTAACAGAGGGTCACACACATTAAGAGTTTTGTGGAGGCACATCTTCAGTTTCTTTCCTATGTGAGAAGGAAGGTTGGTGCAGTTATCTTAAATTGTGACTACTTCCCCTCTAGAAACTTCATTGTCCAGGTAGCAAAATAGGGTCAGCTGTTTGGATTACAGCAACAATCTTTACCCTCTGAATCTCACTGTTTTTCACCTGGGCAACAATCCTACTTGCCAGCTGTGTGGCCAAATATAAGGGGAGTACTTTTAAATTTAGGTGATCAATGGAGCATAGAAGGGTGAGAAAGTACGTACTGGGAAACTAGGCAGACTAGTATACACAGTAACTATGTAACACTAGATGTTCTTCATTATCAAGGTCTTGTTCCTCTCTGACTTGGCTGCACGCATGGGAACACAATGGTGAAGGTTGTACAGGGGGGTGAGAAAGCTGATGATGGGAGGAAGAATAGGTGGGCAGGGGTTGTAGGACCACTACCCCACAGGAGAGCATGCACAGACTGTTGCCACTTTATGTAATTAATAGGCGGTGTTTGGCTGCCTCTCAGGCATCACCTTATACTGTGTCCTGGCCCTACGTAGTATAATGGATAGCTGATAAATAGGAACACCTGGAGTGGGGGAGCTGAACAACACCCATCCTTCCACCGAGGCTGTGTTAGCTCCACAGGGATGCCTGCTAAGCATGAGTGCCATCCAGCTTCTGCCACCCTGGTAGCCCTGGCCTGTCTGCTCAAGTAAGCATCAGAAATAGGAAGAAACTGCTGCAGCATCAACTATGTTTCAACTATAGTGTATCTTTTTATATCCTTTAATTAAGTTTTAAATATTTTATTCTTTCTAGTCTCTTTTGTATTAAGTATTTTATCCTTTTAATTATCTTTTTTTGTTATTGCAATAAATGCTGTTTGTGGTATCTTATGACTGTGATTATCTTTATTCTGGACATGTATCCAAAACAAACTGTTACACCAAACATGTTCCCACCTCCTCATATTCAAAATAACAACATGCAGAAATGCCACTTACAGCTCTTGAATGGCCAAGTAACAGGTCAGATTATTGTCCAATTTCTTACATTATTTCCCACAGCCCCCTTCCCCAACTTTTACTTTTTGTGTATAGTTCCTGAAGTTTGTACACAAAAAGAAGCTAGCTTTTCACTTTTCAGTACTTTATCAAAGTTTCTGGAAGATGCAGTTGTTTGTTTAGACAGAACTATTCCAGAGGATTGCTTGTCCAAGCCAGACCTCAATGTTTTCAAAATTTTGCGTAAAGCAGTGTGTTCAGACTGTGAGTACTGGAAGCTCTGACCTTAATTACTTAATTCTTATTTTCTGAAGAAAAAAGTCTTAAAGTCTGCCCAACTGCTCTAGGTTTGAGTTGAAAACACAACATTCTGGGGGCAACACAACATCTATTTCAGGCTTTAATTTTGCTATTTCGGCTGATGCTAAAGAGGAGAACTACTAGTAAGACGGAAGACAGTTCATCAACAGTTTTGTAGCACTGTATGTTCCTCCACTTCTCTGGGGACACCCCCTTGTCGCGGAGGAGAAGCTTGCGTGCCCTCATGAGGTTGAGAGCTATGCTGGCGGTGGTTTGTGCCTCCGGTAGTGTCTCCCATGCCAGACAGGTCTAAGCTGAAGGGTCATCCCATGGGCAGGATGGGCTTGTGTCTCGGTTTGAGGGGAAAAAACCAAAATGTTTTACCCACAAGCAGGGGAGGGGCCTCCTCCACGATAATCACACCACTCTTTATCAAATTTAAGAAAAGGAATTTTAATACAAGAAGGATAACTGATATATATATATATATGTAAACAGACTAGTGCAACCCACTTCCCCAACGCCACAAGAGAGGAAAAAAAAACCAAAAAAAACAACAACAAAACCCAGCAGGTTTTTTTTTTCGGGAGGAAAGGTTATACTCAAGTGTTCATATCACAGCCTGGCTGGCTGAAGAGTGAGTTTCAGTCCCTCTCCAGCGAGACAGACGAGCAGTGAGCTTTCAGATGGACTCAGTCTCTTCCCCCTGTGTTCCCCGTCCAAGAAGCAGAAAGATACGAGCAACCAGCAGCAAATCCAAGGCAGGCAGCAGCAGCAGCACGGCACGAAAAAGTAGTCCGAAGTAGGCAGCGGCAAAACAGCCAGGAAAACCCCAGCAGTAACCAGCAGGGCAGCCTGCCTCCTTCGAGCCCCCACTCCCCCGTTCCACCGAGCCAAGACTGGGGAGAATATACAAAAAAAAAAAAACAAACCAAAAGAGACAAACCTGCCCCCACCCCAGCGATCAACAGTTAACTGCTTCTTTTGTTAACCGCTGGCCTGGGCAGTTAAGTGGCAGGGGAGAGAATTTACATAATAATCCCAAACTACAACATTATCCACCCCTAAATTCTCTTCCATGCCGATACTCTACATTAAACTTAAATTTTCTTTCAAATAATTAAGTGTTTACAAATACAGTAATATGAGTCGTTTACCCAGAGATAAGTTCCCCTTGAGGTACACATCGTGTCTCTCCATCTTCCTGCATCACCCACCAGGTGGAACCAGATCCTTGAGCAAAGACAACCCCACGAATGGGTTTGCCTTTGCCTGAGGCAGGGTTGATCCAGACTGTTTTCCCTAGCATACCTCTCAGGTGTATTACAGGGACTTTGTCTCCATCTACAGTGTGAAGGGGTTCTGATTGGGCAGGACCGGCTCGATTGACAGAGCCTCTAGTGTTGACTAGCCATGTAGCCTTTGCTAAGTGTTGATCCCAGTGTTTGAAAGTCCCTCCACCCAACGCCTTCAAAGTGGTTTTCAACAGTCCATTACATCGCTCAACTTTCCCGGCAGCTGGTGCATGGTAGGGGATATGATACACCCACTCAATGCCATGTTCTCTCGCCCAGGTAGCAACTAAGCTGTTTTTGAAATGAGTTCCATTATCTGACTCAATTCGTTCTGGGGTGCCATGTCGCCACAGCACTTGTTTTTCCAGGCCTAGGATGGTGTTCCGAGCAGTGGCGTGAGGCACTGGGTGTGTCTCCAGCCACCCTGTGGTTGCTTCCACCATGGTGAGCACATAGCGCTTGCCTTGGCGGGTCTGTGGCAGTGTGATGTAGTCAACCTGCCAGGCCTCCCCGTACTTATACTTATCCCAGCGTCCACCATACCACAGGGGCTTCACTCTCTTAGCCTGCTTAATGGCAGCACATGTCTCGCAGTCGTGGATAACCTGAGAGATAATGTCCATGGTTAAATCCACTCCTCGGTCTCGTGCCCATTTATAAGTGGCATCTCTGCCCTGATGGCCCGAGGCATCATGGGCCCATCGAGCCAAGAACAGCTCTCCCTTGTGCTGCCAGTCCAGATCTGTCTGTGATACTTTCACTTGCGCAGCTCGGTCTGCCTGTTGGTTGTTGAGATGTTCCTCATTGGCCCGATTTTTGGGCACGTGTGCGTCTACGTGGCGGACTCTCACAATCAGCTTCTCTACTCGGGTGGCAATGTCTTGCCATATATCGGCAGCCCAGATGGGTTTCCCTCTGCGTTTCCAATTGGTTTTCTTCCATCGGTCTAACCATCCCCAGAGAGCATTGGCCACCATCCATGAGTCGGTGTAGAGGTAAAGCTTTGGCCATTTCTCTCGTTCAGCAATGTCCAGGGCCAACTGCACGGCTTTAAGCTCTGCAAACTGACTCGACCCACCTTCTCCTTCAGTAGCTTCTGCAACTTGTCGGGTGGGACTCCATACAGCTGCTTTCCATTTGCGATTAGTCCCTACAATGCGACAGGAGCCATCGGTGAAGAGGGCGTAGCATATTTCTTCTTCTGGCAATTGATTGTATGGTGGAGCTTCTTCCGCACGTGTCACCTGCTCTTCCTCTTCATCTGCTAGACCAAAATTTTCACCTTCAGGCCAGTTCGTGATGATTTCCAGGATCCCAGGGCGATTTGATTTTCCTATACGGGCGCGCTGCGTAATCAGGGCAATCCACTTGCTCCAGGTGGCATCAGTGGCGTGATGTGTAGAGGCAGCCTGTCCTGACAACATCCACTTCAGCACTGGTAGTCGAGGTGCCAGAAACAGCTGTGCTTCTGTGCCAATCACCTCTGAGGCGGCTTGAACTCCTTCATAGGCGGCTAGGATCTCTTTCTCTGTGGGGGTATAGTTGGCTTCAGATCCTCTGTAGCCTCGGCTCCAGAATCCAAGTGGTCGGCCTCGAGTCTCACCAGGCACCTTCTGCCAAAGGCTCCAAGACAGGCCATTATTCCCGGCGGCGGAGTAGAGCATGTTCTGTATGTCTGGTCCTGTCCTGACTGGTCCAAGGGCTACAGCCTGAGCAATCTCATGCTTGATCTGGTCAAAGGCTTGTTGCTGCTCAGGGCCTCAGTGGAAATCATTCTTCTTACGGGTTACCAAGTAGAGAGGGCTTACGATCTGACTGTATGCTGGGATATGCATCCTCCAGAACCCTATGGCACCCAGGAAGGCTTGTGTTTCCTTTTTGCTGGTAGGTGGAGACATTGCTGTGATCTTATTGATGACTTCTGTTGGAATCTGACGGCGTCCATCCTGCCACTTCACTCCCAGGAACTGGATCTCTTGGGCTGGTCCCTTAACCTTACTCCGTTTGATGGCAAAGCCAGCTCCCAAAAGGATCTGGATGATTTTCTCTCCTTTCTGAAAAACCTCTTCTGCTGTGTCCCCCCACACAATGATGTCATCAATGTATTGCAGGTGTTCTGGAGCCTCACCCTTCTCCAGTGCAGTCTGGATCAGTCCATGACAGATGGTGGGACTGTGTTTCCACCCCTGGGGTAATCGGTTCCAGGTGTACTGCACGCCCCTCCAGGTAAAAGCAAACTGTGGCCTGCACTCTGGTGCCAGAGGAATGGAGAAGAACGCATTAGCAATGTCAATAGTGGCATACCACTTTGCTGCCCTGGACTTCAGTTCATACTGGAGCTCCAGCATGTCCGGCACAGCGGCACTCAGCGGTGGGGTAACTTCATTCAAGCCACGATAGTCCACAGTCAATCTCCATTCTCCATCAGACTTATGCACAGGCCAGATGGGGCTGTTGAAGGGTGAGTGGGTTTTGCTGACCACCCCTTGGCTCTCCAGTTCACGGATCATCTTATGGATGGGGATCACAGCATCGCGGTTCGTTCGGTATTGCTGACGGTGCACTGTCGTGGTGGCAATTGGCACTTGCTGTTCCTCAACTTTCAACAGTCCAACAGCAGAAGGACTTTCTGAGAGACCTGGCAATGAGTTCAATTGTTCAATCCCTTCTGTCTGTACAGTGGCTATTCCAAAGCCCATCTATGCCCCTTTGGGTCCTTAAAATATCCATTCCTGAGGTAGTCAATGCCCAGGATACATGGGGCGGCTGGACCAGTCACAATGGGGTGTTTCTGCCAATCTCTCCCTGTCAAGCTCACTTCAGCTTCTAGCACAGTCAACTCTTGAGATCCTCCTGTCACCCCAGAAATAGAAATAGTTTCTGAGCCCACATGTCCTGATGGCATTAATGTGCATTGAGCGCCAGTATCAACCAAAGCCTTATACTTTTGTGGGTCTGATGTACCAGGCCATCGAATCCACACAGTCCAATAGACACGGTTGTCCCGTGCCTCTACCTGGCTAGAGGCAGGGCCCCTCTAACACTGATCCTGGTCATAGCGGTCAGAACCTTTTCTCGATGAGTACACCTGGGAGGTGCCCTCCTGTGGGTCAGATTCTTGCCCGTGGGAAACTGGGACTGCACTTACTCTCACTGACCTTCTTCCATTCTCCTTCAGTTCTTGTACTTGGGCTGCAAAGGCACAGGTAGGTTTCCCATCCCACCGTCCCATGTCTTCTCCATGTTTGACCAGGAAGTACCACATCTCAGTTCGTGAGGTCTGTCCACTTCCTCTGGCTGGGGGGCGTCTGGCTCTGACTTCAGAGGTTCTCATTCGCACTGGTGCCACTTGGAGACTTTCCCTAATTTCCTCTCTGATCGCTTTTACCTCTGCAGACAGCGTCTTGAGACTCTCAACCAATGTCTCTACAGCAGAAATACGGGCCTGCATTGGGCTGTGGGTCATGCCTTCATATATCCGGAGCTTATTTGCTACAGCGCCCTGTTTCTTGGTTCTCTTCCCTATACATGGATGCCAGGAAATCGGTGTATTCAGCTGGCCCCGAGTGTGAAAGGTTCCACCACATATGTGGTGTGCATCTGACCTTGTCAGGGTCATTATTGGTTTGCCCACCTCTTCCAAAAAGCACGTCCATCATTGCCATCTCCCTCAGACGTAAAATTCCTTCTTCCATCGTCTTCCAAGTCTTCCTAATATGATGTTCCTGCAGGATTTCTCTATAAACAAACTTCTCTCTTACACTCGTTAGAAGTCATGCCCAGAGTGAAAGGGGCTTTGATTCCCTCACAAACACCTGTTCAATAGCCACATCCTGGGCCAGAGCCCCCAAAAACCTGGCTTCAGCACCATCCAGTTGTAAGGTTTCACCCATAAGGTCCCAAACTCGGATCAGCCAAGTCAGGATGGGCTCACCCGGGTGTCGAGCAATGTCTTTCCGCAAACTACGGAGATTATCAAATGACAATGACTCAGTGATGATCTCAGGCTCTGGGTCTGCTTGCTGTGGAGGTGCAGCAGCCCCCTCATCGTCCGCTGGATGGTCTGATTTGGTCTTATATTTCCTTTTCTGGATAGGGGCAACTTCCATAGGCTTGGCCTGTCCTCCTGGTTTAGCCTCGTCCTGCATCACTGTAACATCAGAGGTTTTATCCTCTTCCCTTTTTTTAGCCCCATCCTGCATCACTGTAACGTCAGGGGTTTTACCCTCTTCCTTCTCCCTCTTCACTGTAACGTCAGGGGTTTTACCCTCTTCCTTCTCCCTCTTCACTATAACATCAGGAGTTTTACTCTCTTCCTTTTCCCCTTTCACTGTGGCATCAGGGGTTTTATTCTCTTGCTTTTCCCCATTCACTGTGGCATCAGGGGTTTTATTCTCTTGCTTTTCCCCCTTCACTGGGCTAGGCTTCTGAATGCATTCTCGAAAAAACCTGGCCCTACCTTCAAACACTCTGTAAGCCGCAGGGATACAACCTTGCAGAAAAACCATAAAGAGCAAGATATCTCTGGCATCCAGGGAGAATTTAAACATCTCAAAAGCTGTTGTAGCAGACTTGAATGGGGAATGGACAAAGGGTTGGGAGAAGAGATTCCCCTTTGTTCCTTCCCAAGGGTCCGTACTATTATCACTGAATCCCCAGAGGTAGCAGCTTAGGTTGCGGCAGGAAAACAGTCTGGAGAACACCACCCACATGACATCCAAAGGCATCGAATTCATGGCACCATAAATCCAGAGTAAGAACTCAATAATAATTGCGGCTATTTGAGTTTTACTCATTGATTTGTTGATAAGACTTAAACCTGCCGCTCCTTTTGGCATGAATTTGTACCAACAAAAAGCCAATATATTATACAGGATGGTCCTGATGAACCCTAAACTCAAGACCCACATGGTGCCACAAAATAGCAGTTATCCTTCTTTGTTTACAAGCCTCAAATGTTGGGCGCCAAGAAATGTCTCGGTTTGAGGGGAAAAAACCAAAATGTTTTACCCACAAGCAGGGGAGGGGCCTCCTCCACGATAATCACACCACTCTTTATCAAATTTAAGAAAAGGAATTTTAATACAAGAAGGATAACTGATATATATATATATATATATATATATATATATATGTAAACAGACTAGTGCAACCCACTTCCCCAACACCACAAGAGAGGAAAAAAAAACCAAAAAAAACAACAACAAAACCCAGCAGGTTTTTTTTTTCGGGAGGAAAGGTTATACTCAAGTGTTCATATCACAGCCCGTCTGGCTGAAGAGTGAGTTTCAGTCCCTCTCCAGCAAGACAGACGAGCAGTGAGCTTTCAGATGGACTCAGTCTCTTCCCCCTGTGTTCCCCGTCCAAGAAGCAGAAAGATACGAGCAACCAGCAGCAAATCCAAGGCAGGCAGCAGCACGGCACGAAAAGTAGTCCGAAGTAGGCAGCGGCAAAACAGCCAGGAAAACCCCAGCAGTAACCAGCAGGGCAGCCTGCCTCCTTCGAGCCCCCACTCCCCCGTTCCACCGAGCCAAGACTGGGGAGAATATCCAAAAAAAAAAAAAACAAAAGAGACAAGCCTGCCCCCACCCCAGCCATCAGCAGTTAACTGCTTCTTTTGTTAACCGCTGGCCTGGGCAGTTAAGTGGCAGGGGAGAGAATTTACATAATAATCCCAAACTACAACAGCTCGCTAGCCCTCTGGCAACCATCCTAGGAGAAGGACAACTCTAACTCCAAACTCAAGCAGATGGAGCTCGCTTAGCCCTGTAAGGCCATCCATCTAAGAGAAGGATACTCTAACCAAACCTACGTCCTGAGGTATTCACTGTCACCATCCAAGCTCGCTAGGCCGTGGCAGATGAGCCTTAGGAGTAAAGGGTGGGGCCAGTTCTGCGCACGCTGTGCCTCAGCTAAAAAATCCATTGCGCAGGCTCGAAGGATTCACCCACCATTGCAAAGCCCTGTAGCGACAGGCGAGGGTCAAAGCAGCAGGTGATAGGAAACACTGGAAGCCGCAGCCCCAACCCTGCATGCAGGCGGTTCAGGATATGGGTCATTCGAGACTGACCCCAGAGATGACAGTCTCTTGAGGTAGCATCCTGAATGACCAAGCAGCCTTTTCTAGGGACAGCACTGCCTGCTCTACACGGAGAGGGGCCTAGCAAAGGTGGCCTAAACAAAGCTCATCTCCACATCCAGTTGCATAACCGTGGCCAACTGTCATCTTCCATGCGGTCAAACAAAGAGATTTCAAAGGCATACACCTGCCTCCAAAGGTGTGTTCAAATTAACACTCACATGTTGGAACATCAGAACCATGCTTGATACTGTGGATAGTGGACGTCATGAGCATCGTTCTGCTCTAATTGCCCATGAACTGTCATGGCTCAACATTGACATTGCTGCTCTCAGTGAACCCTACACTTTTAGTCTAAAAAAAGTATTTTTTTTCTCCAATCAGAATATTTTTTTTATATTCTCCTTCAAATAAATTACAGAAAGTCCAGTGTTTCATCATAAACATCCAAGCTTGCATTTTATGTTTAAAGAAACCACATTGCCCTGAGTCTTCCTTGTCTACAGAAATGTTGATATTTTCATAAGTGAGATTGGGGTGGGTTTCAGCCTGTCATCTGAGTAACAAGAAATATCATTGTTTGCTGCAGGTTTTTCTCTAAATACCAGAACCTATACACAAAGAGGAGAAAAGGGGGAATGTCCTAAATAGTTTTCTGAAAATCTTTGCATACTTACTTTAGAATGGTTTAATTTTAAGAGTTTAATTTAAATGTATGCTGTTTACTTTCTAGAATTTATTAATAGAAACAAGGTGTCAGCTCTCTATTCAGTACTGCAGTATTTATATATGTATATATTCAACATTTTCTTCAGAAAATCCATATTATAACAATTTCTGACCACATCAAGAGAATCAGAAAACATTTCTCAAGGCTGCGCAGGCAAACCAAGACCTTGATGCACCACCAAGAGAAAGTGCTGAGCATCCTGTAGGCTCTTATGGAGTCGAAACCTTCTGACTAGGATGCAAAATAAAAGGGGGCCAAGTTGTGGGTTACAGATAATAACACGCCAGCCTGAAGGGGTGTGATGCAACAGGGTCTCCAGTGGGCTCTGGCCCAGCAGAAGAATCTTGTGGCCATTGTTCAGTTTTAACTCCTCTAGTCTCTCTATATCATTCTGGTGTGGAACTGGCAGACATGGGTTGGGAGGCCAGCTTGGAGAAAATGAAGCCAGAAGCTGTCGAGAAACAGCACCAGTCATCAATAGTGGAACAGATGTTTTTCCTGACAGGTGAGAAACAAGGCCTAGGGACCCTCTACTTGATTCTCTACAGTTTCCTTCATTCCCTTATCACATTTACTCCTCCTTTGCTCTTTTTCTTGTCCATGGGATTCAGACCTCATATTGAACTTTCAAACAATGCAATACCTCTGCCTCAAACAAGTTTGTCCTCTGCTTTGCTTATTGCATGACACAGCCACCTTGTTTGTCTCTCCTGGTTGATTCAAGGTTGTTTCCTCTCCCTGATGTTATTCTGTCTCATTACACATTTGAAGATGTTGTCTTCCTGCTGGGATCATCTCTGCCCTGCTGGGCACCTCTCGTTCTCCATCTAGGGTTGTCATAGGGCTGATCTAGGAAGTGGCAGCTAGGGAGGGAGAAGGGAAAGATAGATCAGGGCAAAAGGGCACACACAGACCCTGAAGAGAGGGGGAAGGTCTTGAAGCCAAATGCAGGAATCATTTTCCCAGGAAATCTCTCAAGTTGGTAATTTGTTATAGAAAATGGGTGCTTAGGCCTTAGCTGCTTCCAGGAGTAACACTTCTTACAAGATTAGCTTTGCATTGAGAATGTTAACTGGAATCTGTACCTCTCTGTGGCCTCTCTTCAGCAGGCATTAGCAAACTAATTGGCTTGAGGAGTTTGGCCAGTTTGACAACCAAACCACAGAATATGTGCCAGTAGATTGGCAAAAGAATTTGAGGAGTGCTTGGAAAGCATACCACTTAAGAGCATCAGCAACAGTCCTGTTTTGCAAAGTCTGCAGAGTTCATAATCAATGGATGGTCTCTTTTTGACCCCTGATGGTGTCTAAGTTTGAGGGAAACCAAAACGTTTACCAAAACCAGAGGAGAGGATTCCTCCTCAATAACCATGTCACTCTTTATTAAATTGAAGAAAAAGGAACTTTAATTAGAAAATGGATATAAGGAGGATAACTGTTCTTAACTACTATACAGACATAACCATAAACAGACCAGAGCAAACTACTCCCCCAGCACCAAAAACAAAGAACACCCCCCCCTCCCCTCCCAAAAAAAAGGTAGGTTACTCCTGGTGCAGTTATATTTATGAACAGTGTAACTGTCACGCCTCAGCTGTCTGCAAGGTGAATTTTCAGTCTTTTGCCAGATAGGCAGAAACAAGAGTGTGGACAACTCATGTGGTACAGGATGGAGCCTTTTTCGTGGGGGAAAAGCAGTCTCTCTTCCTCCTTGTTCTTTGTTCAAAAAGAAGGAAAAGCTGGGAGTGAAGGAGTGGTGATAATTCCCAGGAATTATCCTTGCAGTTCAAGTCAGTCCCCAGAAGAGTAAGTCTGCAGTGTGTCCTGAAGCAGCTGTGACTCTCTTCTCTCTTGACCTTTGTTCTGTTCCCTACACTTCTCTTGCACTTGTCTGAGAACAAATACCATGTCTGTTGTTCTCCTATTGGCTCTGAAACCACACTGGCTTTCAGGTAGAAGTTCTTCTGTAATAGTGGGTACTGATCTGTTCAGAAGTATTCTTGCTTTGTATCTGCCTGGTTTGATAGTCTCATTTATAAAAGAGAAAAATGTACTTGATTAGTGCAATTCTCTTATTTCAACTGATTTCCAGGGCTCAAGTGCTGAAAATTGAATGAAAAACAATAGGTTATATTTTCTTCCAGGTCTGAGTTAATAAGAAAATTTACTGGTGTGCTATTTAGATGAGTCATTCCCCTAGGGTCATGCAACAGAGACTTGATGAACAATGCTTTCAAACTTTTATCACCAAAATGAAGTTCATTTTCACTGTATGAATTTAGGCCCAGCCAACTGCCAGTAGTGGTTTCAGA
Organism: Pithys albifrons albifrons; assembly: GCF_047495875.1. NCBI lineage: Eukaryota > Metazoa > Chordata > Aves > Passeriformes > Thamnophilidae > Pithys > Pithys albifrons. Next base: position 99,020,439 of record NC_092458.1, on the reverse strand, counting down.
AGAAGAATACTTTTTCTATTTCAGCCCTGACTTGTAAAATATCTAAGGCCAGGCCAGCATTTCAGCTGCATTTCAAAGTCATGCTTTCAGCCAGAGCTGTTGGGGCACTTCCTTTGCACCTTACTGCTCTCTTAGAACCCAGAACCCAGGACCTGGACCGAGAAACATACCAGCACAATACATTTCTGAAAAAGCCTCACATGCCAAAACAGGAACATGGGCATTTTATACAGCCTGAGGACCCTTCATTATATATCAAGGTATATAAGTATTGTATAAAAACAGTTAAAAAAGACACTCCTTGTGTAAGTTAAAACCTTAACCCAAATTGGTTAATGTCAAGATCAAAGGATCCCAGAGGTGCAGGTGTCATGACCAGCTCCTGGGAAGGGGACAGGGGTAACTTAGATTGTTATTAATTGTTCCCTTTGGAGTGGATTAAAGTGAAAGGACACTATATAACTGGTGTTTATTTAACAATTCCGTATAGTGTGACATAGAAAATAACCTTATTGGGGGGGCGGGGAAGATGCATAGGGGGAAGAAAGACAGGAGAAGAGTCCAGGACAGCAAGGAAAAAGAAGAGATAAGAAAAGATGAGAAGGTTAAACAGTCACTGCCCTAGGGATCCAGCGTTGCATCTCAGCAGTCCTGCAGACGGCGGGGGCAAGGAACAGAAACCAAATTCCTAAAGTCACCAGTCCATTTTTATACCCTCAGCATGCCTTTTGCCCTTCCCCCCGAGGCAGGGGGTTGTTTTCCATGAAGCAGTGTCGGTGCCAGCCGGGCTGTGAACCCCCATAGGGCAGGGCAACGGCTCTTCTTGCCTCTTCAGGGATCAACACTTTTAGCACTGGAGGGAGGGATGGGCCCCAACTGCCCATCAGGGGTATAATGCAAAAGTCAAAAGCCTGCAAAGTTTCTTAGAATGCATAAATCATTAACCATTTCAGTCTCTGACAGCAGGCTAAATTTGCTTTATATTGAGAAATGCATTACCCAGAGCCAATTTTACCCAAGTAAGAGGCAAGCAAGAGGGTGATGTTCTCACTTGCCCTCTTTCCTTATGTTAGGAGAAATTATGCCCTGCATTGATACCAAACTGTTGCCCTGGGCTGGACAAGTGGCAGTGACAAGAGGTGACCAAAGGCAGAGTTGAGTGAGACCAACAACTGTCCAGTCCCAAAAGTGGGAAAAGCCTAGGCTTTTATCTTTTTCTTCCTTTCCGCCCCGCCCCCCCCCTCCCCCCCCCCCGGCATTTACTTAAAAAGTTAACCTGTTTCATGTTGCCTGTATTGAAGTAGCAAAACAGGGCAGTCTATTTTTACTGAAATTTTCTACCAGTTTTATTTCTACATCTCAAGCCTCACACCAATACCACCCAACCCCACCCTCCTACCTACACCTACAGCCATGAAGGGCCACTGCCGCCAAAAGGTCTGGGGGATTGAACCTGTCTGTTTATTAAAATAAATTTTAGGCATCTGTATAAACCCACTTGAAATATAAACTCCAAGGAATCACTGTGAAATAGTTAACAGAGATAACTAGACAGACAAGGACAAAATAATCACAAAGAAACCTCAGAACAGCAGTTGGAATGTTCATCACCCACAGTCAAAACTTCTGATCTCCTCAGTCACATGCTTATTTGTTCCACAAAAGGTGGTTTGTCTTTATTTCATACTCTTCCCCCCCGCCAACAGCTAACAGTTGGTTATCCATAGTCTGTATGTTTGCATTCATTTTGTTTTTATGTGAAACTTTGTACAGCATGAAGGCAAATACATGTAGAGGTTTCAAGTGTTCTGCCTTTGGATGTCATTTGCTGTTCCCTTTCCAATATTATGAAAGAAAAATTAATTTTGTGTGGAGCTTATAAGTAAACCACCTCATCCCTTTCTTTCACTCAGTCTCTGGACCTATGCTGTTCCTAAGTAGAAATCTAAAAAAGCTTTTCGCATTTCAGCATTCAGCTAAAAAGCAAAACAAATTGCAATCCCACACATAAACACATACTTTCATGACTCCAAACCCTCCTTTCCCCTACTCCAGGTGATCAGAATGTAGAAAAGAATAACAGGTAATCCTTGCCATCTTCCTGGGTTTGAAAAGGTTTCTTTACAACTTTGCACCTTGCTCTCTTCCTCAGAAAATCCTTTTCATTACCCATGTCCAGACTCGCTGTCTCTGTGAGAGATTTTTTTATGTTTTTTTAAAGGACCCCTTAGTCTAAACATTAGCAGAAGCCTTACATTAAAATTCAAATAAGCCTCTCTAAATTGCAAGTGCAGACTGTGCAGAAGGGCAAGAACTGAGGCTGCACAGCCTGCTCAGGAATGGTGCTAGATGCTGTGACCCCCTTTCCCTTCTCCAAAAACTCAGGGGGAAAAGCTACTTCTTCCCTGGTTTCTTCCCTCTGAGAGAAAGAAATGAAGATGCAATGGTGGAGAAGTTTGGAAAAAGCATTGTTTCCTTCTTTGAAAACTAGGGGGCCCAAGAGAAAAAAATCCCAATTGTGACACCTGCAGCCAGTTCCCTTTTCCCCTCAATCACCAGCTGCACTATTACTAAGTGTTAGGAAATCTAAAAAGGCATTTTATGGCAAGAATCAGGTTTATTTATTCTTGACTCACCCACTTGCATTCATTTTAGGTTTCTTGGGTTTTGACTACAACTTATCTGGGATGTTGTGCTGCTTTAAAGGTAAACCAGCAGGAGAAATGAACCCTACTCAAGAGAGATTACAAGTCAGTTACAATTTACTTAGAAAGATTACAATAAATACAATGATACGGAGAAAGATTGGTTTTAACCCCCCAAACCCAGAAGTATAACCCATCACCCTGGGGCACTAACAGAATGGTGTAATGGCCACTGTGATGAGCACCACATGGTCCCCTGAAAAAAAAGTAAAAGTAAAGGAAAACCTGTTGGTGAGGATGACGGTTGCAGACTGGTCAAGAGTGGCAGTTGTAGTTCTGCCAAGGCTCTGGTTCTCCTCTGGATCTGATGAGTGGTATCAGAAGTCCCCAATCCCCAAAATTAAACACTCAGGTTCAGGTGGGAATGCCCAGTACCTCCCCCAGGCTGGGATGTTTCACAGTAGGTGAAACTCTGTGAGTCGTGGGATATTTTTGGAATCTTTGATGGTCTAGGTCCTTGCAACTCCCTATTGTGGCAGTCCCTAACAGCCCATTAGCACACATGACCCCTCAGGCTGAATGTGAAGGTGCTAAGCCTCCCCAGATGGGAGTTATCACAGCTGAGTCATTGGTGTGAGGACAGAAACACTCCTCTCTCTCCCATGTGTCTTTCATACCCAGTCTGTAGCCTGAGGTGTCAGGTGTGCCCTGGGCACCTGCTGCAAATGATTAACAGTTCAACAGAAATGACAGTTTTGGTTACACCTACGTAGTGATAAATTAGCCTTGGCTGCTGTAACTAGAACAGATGTCCATTTGAAATACATGGATGAGGAAAATCTAGATGACATGCTGTCCTAGTTCAGCAGGAGGGACCAGTTAACACTGTGTGAGGGGTGATCAAAGCTGTGTATTCTACCCCCTCTATTCATTCCCCAAGGACAATGGACCATTAGCAGCAGCTGCCCAAGGAGTCATTATCACCTTCACACCCAGGCTGAGGGGGCGGAGCTGCTAATGGGCCATCAACAGTTCAACAATACCCCCTGGCTCCCAGAGTTAATCACCCATTGTGTGACTCCCCGCCTTGGGGGAGGGACTGGGTGCTCCCTGAGGGTACATAAGTGGTGGGTAAGAAGACCTCGGGAACTTCTTGTTGGATCCAGAGGAGCAGCAGGACCTCGACAGGAGTAGATCACTGCTGTCGCCCAGACGACAGCCCTTGCCTGCACCAACAGGTTTTTCATTTCCTTTTTGCTCTGGACTTGGGGGAGCCACAGGGGTCTCAACACAAGGGCTAACAAACCTCCTTGCGTTTGTGCCCCAGGACACTGGGTTATACTGCTGGGTTTTTGTGAGTTGAAAGCAATTTCCCTTTTGTGTCAGTGTATTTATTTTAATGTTATTATTAAATTTTAGGTCTGACTTATAATCTCTCTTGTGGTGAGTTCATTTCCCCTGCTGGTTCGCCTTTAAACCAGCACACATGCACTTGCTTCAGGAAGTCAGAAAAAGGAAACATCCTGCATTTCTACTCTTTATGTTCCCCACAAGACCAACATCAGACAGGTGGGCTCATTTATCCTTCCCTGGATCTATAAGATTTCATGAGCATATGGTGCAATTCAGAGAATTATACAAGCTCCAATCTGACCTACAGGTTATAAGCGAAAAACTTTTGTAATAAGTAACACTTGTTGCCCTGTGCTTGTGTGTATCTGCCAATATGCAGCACCCACCTCCTTAGACATACCAGCCTCCTGTATCCCACTGTACTTATCTGCCACTACACCAGGATAAACAAAATACACCAAGCATCCCTACAATCCCTCCAACTGCTCTTTTATTGCCCTGTTTCCTCCTGCAGGTGGATGGTATGCCTGAAAACATAAGGCAGCTGTAATAGATCAGGGAAATTACAAAGAGGGTTGTGGAAACCGCTGAAGAAGAGGAGAATAGAGCTATGTGCCTTCTGCTTTACTTTCTAGGAAAGGCTGGTGGAAGTCAAAGTTGGCACTTCCACATGCATGATGATTCCTGGCTTGAGGTCTGTTGCTCCTGGTGCCTCGGTTACAGGTTCAGGCCAGCTGCAGTCCTGGTCTGATCTCTTGTGCCCTTTGCGGAACAAGTTCAACACTTGAATCTCACAGCAGTATGCTTTGCTGCTCCATCAGTTTTCTGCAGCCCAGATCCTAGTGGGGATCTCCTTTGGCTCATCAGCAACACTTCCCAGACCAGCTGTCCTACAAAATGCTGCCCTGTTTCAGGCAATTCCCCCCACCTGCTTTTGAGCTTGCAATGTTAAAATATTGAAAAGGAATAAACATAATGTTCAAACCCCCAGAAAATACAAAGAATGAGTTTCATTAAGTGGATTCACACAGCCAGCCTAAATCTCAAATGAATACAGCTTTTCTCTACAAAACAGAATATTATAGTGTAACAAAATAAATATCTATTTAAATTGTCCTTTTTTGTATTATTCTTGAAAAGAATCACAGCAGGTTTGCTCGGAAGCTTGAGGTGGCATTGTAAGAGTTTCTCTCTTGCATATATGTAGGGTAGTTAGTTTCTCAGGTGTTCAGTGGTGTACTGGGGCTGGGGGACACCACAGGAGCCCACCTGCCTGCAGCTCCACACTGCCTGCACTTCTTGGCCTTGGTACAGGCAGGAAGTACCTGATGAAAGAGAGGGTGTTTAGTTCTTCAAAATACACGGATGTTTTAAGTGTAAGGGTAAAGATCCTGACTATTTGTAATGCTAAATGAGTCCTTGCATCTCTCTGTGTGAAGGGAGCCTCAAATTTTCCCCTTGCAATTCCACCAGCAGTCTTCAGCTTGGACCTAGCGGCATAATTTATTGCATTTCCTCCGCTTCTTATTTTTCTCCAAAATGCTTATCAAAAGTCAGGGTGTATATGTTAGGCATATCTTGCAAGGAGGATGAAGAGCTTTCATAAAACTGGGCTGTGATTTTCTGAAATGATCCCACCTCACTCAGTGTGCTTTCACCTCAAGCTTGCATCCTTCATCATCAGGATGACCTTGGTGAACAAACAGCAGTACCTCAGCCCCTGCCACCCTGGGCTTTCCTTATAGAGGCACAGTTTTTCTCTAAGATGCTGTTTTATTTGAGACATATCCTCGAAGCTGCTGCCTTTGTGACCTGCACTGGCTGTGCTGAGGGATGTTATTTTGGGAGCTGCATAAAAATGGTGCAAGGGTCTGGGCACTGCTTGCACAAATAATTTGTGCATATATATAGTAGTAGAGTGACTCTTCTGCTGCAGTATGCCTTGTCATTGACACAGTGAATGTCTTCTAGCTGCCAGTGCTGTTGGGTGTCTGTGTAAGAATCAGGTTTCCCCTTTCCAGTGTCCCACTGCCCACTGGCTGGGGGCTAATCCCTGTGTCCCGCTCCAGCTCAGGAGCAGCCTGGTCTGGGCAGTGTGTAGGTGCCCCTGGTGTGGCTGTCCAGAGCTGGGTCATGGTAATGATCCCTGGAACTGATGGGGGTGAGCCCTGCAGCACCCTGGGGAAAGGCAGACCTACCCAGCATGGCCAGGCTGGGTTTCTCTCCGGGTCACATAGGTGCATGAGGCAGTGGCAGAGGAGGCAGGTGAGAAGGAAGAGGGAAATTAGGGGGACGAGTACCCCCACTGCAATGGCAATGGCTGGTGCCGTGGTGCTGTCCAGACCTGTGGGAAAGGCAGCAGGTACTTGGTTTGCTCATGAAGTAAAAAAACAATGCAAAATCAATTTCAAACGTCCCTTTGCCATTCCCTGGGTGGATAGAGGCACTGGGAACACATGCCAGCATGACACACACAAACAGCACTGCCAGCAGACCTGTTATTGGGGTTTGATGCCATGGTCAAGTGTGAGGAACCCAGCCCTCCAAATTACCCAACACTGGCACATCTTGTTGGTGTGTCAGGCTACATGACAGGGAAACCTGTCACAGAGACAGGGAGGCTAGGACACATCATAGCACATAGGTGAACCTAGGGAGCAGAAAGACATAATATGTCATAGCCCAGGGCATCTGTATGTTCCAGGGCATCTGCTCCATCACTCCCAAACCCCCCTCCGGCTGCTCTTCAGGGTGCCTTCCCCATGTGCCCCCAAACCTAAGTTTTCTGATCTACCCCAGGAGGTGTTTCTTCACCCCACTCCAGAGCAGGAGCAGAGTTACATACTGACCTTGCTCCAGGCTGTCCATGGGCAGGACCAGGGTCGTATTTAGAGAAGGGTGTTGGAACACACAGGCAATGGGGTACTCCTGAAGGATTTTGGAGTGGATGTGGGTGAAATTGCTGATGACAGTTACAGTCTGGTTGCTGAACTTGATGTGGTATTCCCTTGGTTTATGCTGCAGGATGCTGGGAAGGTGCCATGTTATTTTTGGAGCTGGTTTCCCTGTTGCTGAGCAGCTCATCCTCACCAGTTTCTCAGGATCCTCATCTTTGGGTATAAGCTTAGCCTCCACTTTGGGATCTGAGATGACTGTAAATGACAAAGTGAAAAAATCCATTAGTTTCTGCCCATGTTTGAGCAAAGAGCATCTGTATTTGCAATTATATTGGAGGACAAGCTTGATATCTTACTTCTCAGTGACAAGTAAACATGAAAGTGATCAGGCAGCAGTCTGAAAGTGAAGAGCCTGACAAAAACAAAAGACAAGAGGGTAGAAAAATCTGTGTTGCAATTCTGTTATTAACAGCTGCACTGCAGCATCCCAACTGAGAAATGGTGATTATGGATGAATTAAAATCAGTAGGTAGTGAAACTACGAAACTATGCCGTCCTCTCTCTGAAAGAGCTGAACTACTTAAATGAGTTAAAATTTTTGTTCTTTTCCCTTAAACTTACCCGCAGGATTAGGTTTACTGCTGTTTGAGATGTGTAGCACTGTGGATCAAAGAACTAAATGCATGTGTTTATGCAAGATAGTAACAGTGAACCCTCATTTGGGGAGGGTTTATGCTTCTACAAATTTCTTCCCTCTAGTGCGGGGATTTGAGTGCACCATGGTATCCCTCAAAACCTTCATTAAAAATTACTTCCTCTGAACTCTTTCTCACCCTAGAAGATTTGGAGATACTGTCACATTTAATCTAAGTCAGAAAGAAGGATGAACTACATTCATACTCGCATGCAGCCTGCTTGTTGATTCTTATTTATAGAAACCGTATTTGCAAGAAACAGAGAAAGAAGAGGAGTTCAGGAATCTGTTTTCAACCTGGACTGTGGGGGTGACAGTGTGTGTGGATCTCTTAAGGTCTGAGGTGATTGATGAATGGATCCTTAAGGACCAGAGAGGCACCTGTGGAATGTGAGATGCCTTGTAACCAGTAGAATCTTTCCATGTATGTTACGTGGACTACTGACCAATAGTATACTGGCATGTTATATGTAGAGTAGATAAAAGTGAAGCCGTTACTAAAAATAAAGTCCTTTCTCTTTGGTGAGCCTTCTGATCACACTGTAGCCTGAGTTGTCTCTGCTTCCTCAACCACTGCTAAGATAATCTACATTACCCCAATAAAGGGTGACCCCAATGCTGGACAGAACTCCAGGTGAGATCTGAACACATAAGGATACATCTGTTCCTATTTATCCTTGGCCATAAAATCATACCATAATTTAAGTCAGAAAAGACCTCTGGAGGTCATCTAGTTCAAGCCTCTGCTCAGTTTGATTAGGTCAGTTTGCTCAGGTGAACAACTATAAAGGCATCTAGTTCTATTTGGAAGTGCAGTCCATGGGCAGCTCACCAGCTTGCCTTCTACTTCAGTGCATGTGCTGATGGAATAGGAGTCCAAACCACACTTTACTTTTAGGTCCCTGTTTCTCAAAATATTACTTTTTAAAAACAATTTAAGTGCAGTGGCAACTCTAGTTTCAATCAAGCCTGAGTTACTATGAATGTCCTCGGAATAAAAAAAGTATCCATGATTATATTTAGTAGAACTCCATGTGTGTATTACTATTTATGTAGCAAAAATAATAATGGTCAGTGTGCAATATTTACACTGAAAATCATTTTTTTCCCAACACTAGCAAACATACCACTTTAATTTAGCAATGCTGATTTTAAACAAACAAAGAAACAAAAGTTCTATTTATTCTTCTTAGGAAAAATTATTATTTTTCCTTTTGTGAGGTAAACAAAGATTTGCATAGGAATGAGGTGTAGCAAACACCATGAAAGGGGGAAAATGCTTGTGCTAGATGCAAAAAGGCACTTATAACCACCTGGTACAACTCCAAAAACACCTCACAAGGTTGTCTGTATCCTCCGAGCCATAACTGCCAGAGAGTGGAAGTTAGGCTTTGTATACCATCAGCTTTGCTGCTTTTTCTTTGTTGTTTGGTTTTTTAAAAAGCCTGACCTTATTTATTTACTATGGTTGTGCCTGCCTAGAAAAAGTAAGTGCATACTTCTCATTTTTTACATTACCAACAGACAGAAACTCAAACCCCACACAGCTGCTGAAACCTCTGAGAGCAACAAGGAAAGTGTGTAGGGGGATTTCAGCTGGAACTTCTCAAAATCTCCCATGTATGAAAAGACTAGTGTCACAAACAGTTTATGTTTCAACTAATAAATGATCTCTGAACTTCTTCTTTCACTCACGGGATGCATAAAAATAACATATCCACCCACAGCATTAACTTCAAGTATTAGGTTGCAAAATTCAAAAGCAATCAAAGAGACCAATCATAGATGTTTCCACAGAAGTTGAGAAAAATTGCTCATTATTTTGCCAGAAACTCATGCACTCCATGCCTGCTCTTCTTTTGATTAAGCAGTTCTCTCTCTTTGCACACTGGACCCCAAGGAATGATCCTATAGGGCTGAGCATCTAGCAAATGTCTGTAATAGATGCACTGTCAAAACCTGCAAGTGCCTGCTTTTGCAGTGAAGTCCTGCTACAGTGTTTGCTAGTGTGTGCCTGCGGTTGATGTTTGATGCATACACTTAAATTACTTGCTTCTTTCACCTTTCATCAAAATATTTGTTTCCAGTGAAAAAGTCTCTGCAAGAAAGGTTGTGTGCAAGTACTTGCTTTAGTTGGTCTTGAAGAGCAGTAATGTAGATGTTCCCATATTTGAGCTCTCTCGGCATTCCCCAATATTTGAAAAAGGGAGTTTCTAATGAGATACATCACTTTGATTATCTGTAATGGCTTCTGTAATTAGAGGGGGACTGTAAGGTCATGATGTGCTTTTTACGTTTAAAGGTTTGACAGTGGTGTCATAGAGACGGATAAAAGATTATAGGAATTATAGTATGCCTCGTGATGACATCAAGCCTTTTCCAACTATATGGGTATACAACAGCAGCACTGTGCCTCAGCTTCCCTGCCCAAGAGAGTGATGGCATTTCTCCACTGTGCTCAAGACTTCCAGGCAAATGGTACTGTCTACAATGAAGGCAGAAGGTCTCCAGAGGTGGTCCAGCAAATGCCCAGGGAATTTTGTGACCCAGCAAGTGTTGCCCATTCTCATGTGTCACATTCTCCTCCCTCCATATGTGTCCCTCAATCCCTTTCCTGGATTTCATTCTCGTCCTCTTTGGCAATGAAGGTTGGCAAAACATTCCCAAAGTAAAGTGGAGTGGGAGAGAGCAACCAAGAATTATTGACACTCTTCTGTTCTAAAATGTACTATGCTAAAGGTAAGAAATTTCTGCTTCTTCATGGGTTTGCTGTTTTCAGTCAGGCAAGTCTGAGGTCCCTCCAGTCATATCTGTTTCTTTTTTTCACAGTGTTGTATCCAGTTCTTATGTGGTTTCACTTCCCCTCACCATGCAGCAATGATGCTCATTCTGGAATAGCCCCTTGCAAGGCTTTTGTAATTGGGCAATTACCAGCTTGTAAACTCCCTGGTGGTCCCCTCTTGAGGGCAAAGACATGGCAGCATTTCATGTTCAGCTGGTGCGTCTGACTTGCTTACCTTGCCCTGAGCCCCTGAGCCTTGGGAGATTCCTTCTGGCTTCACACTCTATCACAGGGCACCCTCTGGGCTTGTTCAGACAAGTTATTTCCATCATTATGAGTCAGGGAATAAGGGAGCAAGACTGTGGCTTTTAAGTAGCATCACATAAGTTAGCTTCAATGAAATACACCATAAATCTTCTGTCACAGTCCCAAATACTCAGATTGTTCATGCTGATCCCCCCAGAACAAGTTTAATACAGCACGTTACAGGAAGGCCACCATGACCCACATGAGGCAGCCCCTGGCACGGGCCCACGAGCCCATGAAAGAACTGAAACCCTTCTCAGTTGATGTGTTTTCATCTAAGATGCAGGAAGGGATACTTGCATGAGTGAGCAAAAAGATAACTTCTTTTTTTAGAAGTAGTGCTCTGGTGAAGGATGAACCAGAACCACAAGGCTGGTGATTTTGGCAAGAAACTCCCCCACTTGGATAAAAAAACTCAAAAAACAATCAAAACCAGAAAACAAAAGAAATCTTTGTGTTTAGATTTACATGATAAACAAGAATGGGATCCTTCTGCAAGATACTTCCATGTTTTTCCTGTAATGTGTAATTAGCATTTACCCTCCAAATGACTCAGAGCTGGGTGTCTTTAAGAACACCTTCCTCTTCATATATGAAATACTGCACAAATTTCTCCTAATTTCTCTTTTCTGCTCTGAGTTTTCCAAAATATGGGGAAGAAGCACTTTTCTTCCAGACTTGGTTTTCCCTTGTATTTCCCACCACCACCCCCTTTCCCCTATTGCTTAAATCATCTTTCTCCTGTAATCCAGGGGCATCTTTTTTCCACGTAGATGATTCCAGACACATGTGTGTGGACATGTGTGTCTGTGTCTTTGTCAGCAGAAAACACTAGAGATAAAATACTCAGCAGAGGTCATATCACCAGCAACAGACTATAGACACTGATATTCTCCACATGGGATATGATCTTTGGCCTATGTCCCCACAGCAGAGTCATCCATGAGAAACTCAAGAGCCAATAGGGTGGCCTCAGAGCATGTTTAATGTCTCAGCTTGCTCACAGGTAGAAAAGATAAGCAGCTTTTAATTTGTTTCAGTTAACTTTATCTATTTGTCTTTATTTCAGCTTGTATTTGCTAGTTGATGATTTCGTATGGAGGTGACAAATATTGCCACCTTGACTCACAATTTTTTTAACTCTCTTCTTTAAGCTAATTGATGCTCACCTGCTCAAGATATTTAGGTGACAAATCATATGACCTATGCTGTATTTCAGCCCTTTTGTGTTTTGTTTATTTTGTTTGTTTGTTTTGGTTGGGTTTTTTTTGCATCCTTTTCCTGATCCAAGCACCACTAATGCTATTTTTTACTATTGCTTCAAAATGAGCTTCTAACTAGTCTGGCCATGCATGTGTCTCTTTGCCTTTTGAAAATACTTTGCAATTTTTTTAAGACCAAATGCAGAGCAAGGAAAAAATTGCCTGAGTTCCAGGCTTAGGAGGTGAGAGCCGCAGTTAAAGGAAGCAGAGGAGTGCAGGGTTCATGGCTGTGGCTACCCAGCTGTCAGCACAGCACAGAACCAGGGAAGCTTGGAGGAAGTTCATGGGTTACACATCAGCTTTTGAATCTCACTGTTGCTGACTTTAAAGGGAAGAAAATTAAATTACTGTTGAACGCTGGTTTCCCACCAGAGGTAAAACCAAAGAGGGAGAGAGAGCCAAAGAGGAAGCTGAACCACTTTTTCCACAGCAATGTAGCAATGTCAGGGAAGGTTTTTTACAGGGAAAATTACTTGGTCCTTAGATGAAAGCCTGTATGCAATTACAATGCCTTACCATAAACCTTGAGACACATCCTGCCGGTGACAGCCCCCGAGGGAAATGTGTTGAAGATGCATTTGTAGCATCCTTCGTCTTGGAGAGTGACTGCATGAAGGGAGATGGCCGAGGCTTGCAACTCGCTGTGGGCAAAGCTCACATGGCTGACATAGCCCTTGGCTATCTTTTGGCCATTCATTGTACTATAAGTCGCTATGTTGTCTTCAGGCCCGTTCGTCTCCTTCTGCCAGGTCACCTGTATCACATCTTCTTTTGTGACTGACCGGCATGAAAAAGTAATGTTTCCTCCTGCCTGGACTGACTGGATCTTTCTGTTCATCACCTGCACAGAGGCTGTGAGAGAAGCAGGTGCCACACTCAGCATTTCTTATACTCTTCTGCAGCCTACCCCTAGAAGAGGTCCCCGCCACAGCCCCTCACCCTCACTTCCAACCAGAGCAACTCTGGAGGATCTCTCTGCCCCTCTATCCAGGGAAAAAAATGTAGCTTGAAAGAACGACTCTGAGAATTTCACTGGATCTGCCTCTCACACCAAGCTTCTCATCAGCCTGATACCTGTGCTGCAGAGAGTACCAGTGAGAAAGGCAGCTCTGATGTTAAGAGCCACTGATTTCTGTCTGCTAGGACTGCTATCCCATGGGCATCCACAGAGAGGTTTCTTAAACATTCAGCTGTGCTAATGACCAAACAGTCATTGGGCAATTACTGTTCTCTTAGCTTTCCTGTGGTGCAGAGTGAAGCAAATCAGTAAAACTGCTGAAAAGTATTATGTGTTTCACTATACACCATGCATTTGCACTTGCTGAGAGTGGCAAGAGAACGGAAAACCAGAAGGAAAAAGCGAGGTATGGAGACAAGAGATAAACTGCATGTGCCCTACTATCTCAGGCTTGAGGCCGTGCAGCTAGGAAGCAGCTGTAAAACAGACCCTGCTGAAGGCCCACAGACAGAATACTTTCACAGCATAAATGCCATGGTATTAAAGGTCTCCAGAAGAAAGAAAAAACAGTCTCCTCTTCCAGTTTAGTGAAAAAAACTAAAGGTACAGGCAAGGAAAAGGGATGCCCCCAGGCTGATAGCTCAGCTCCATAGTCCTCTTAGGATAATAGTTTTCAAAGTTTATTTGTGTACACCAGCACGGGAAGGGAGACATCAGCAAGGACAGGTGCAACACTGAAAACAGAAAATATCTTTTCAGGCTTTAAAGAGGAGTGAAGCTGTCTGCAGTGCCCAAAGGTACACTTGGCTAACCCACTTGACAAACTGCTATCACGTTCTGTCTGTGGCCATGGCCAGGCAGATCATCACTAGAGACCAAGAACTCAGCTTTGAAGTTTGAAACTAATTCAGCTTTTATACATGATTTTAAAATACAAAACCGGTATAACACACACACACACACATACGCGCACGCACGCGTACATACATGCGCACGCACGCGCACACACACACACACACTTTTGGTGGCCTGAGCTGATACCTACAAGCAATGTTTGGCTGGTTGCAATAAATTTGTACATCTCCCTGGAGATTATAAATGAACGGGTGATAAACTAAGGAGCAGGTGCTGTCAATGCAAACAGCAGTGACATGCCTGAAGCCAGGTGAGCACTGCAGTTGTGTGCAGTGCCACAAGTGCCATATCACCTCTGGGCTTGCCCCAGGCAGGTACGGGATGACGACCGCAGCATCCAGCAGCACAGAAGGCTGGCAGGGCCACTGAGGTCCCCAAGGCCATTACAGTAATGACACAGACACACAGACAGACAAAAGAGTTACCTGATGCAATGGTCCAGATGCTGGAGAGGAGCAGGCAAGTAATCATCATCATCTTAACTGTGTGCTCAGTGAGACAAGTGAACGACTGATCCATCAAGTGTGACTTCCCTTTTTTATACACTGTGCTCTTACTCTAGGGACATTCCCACTCCCTTCAACTACAGTAAGAGAGACCTCATAAAAACCTCCTGCCCCTCTGATACTCAGCTGAAAAACAAAATTTTTGGAAGACGTGACAACAAATGTCAGAGTTGGAAACTGAAGATTTCCCAGATGGGCTGTTAGACAGACAGGGGTAATGGGTTTTTCACAAGCACTTTTTCCATTAGGTTGAGTTTTCACAAGTGCCTAAATACAAGCACAGGTTTTCTAAGCTGGCTGAGCACCCAATGTCTGCAGGTTGCAGAATGAAAGGCCACCCTGTTCCTGATCTGAGCTCTAGGAAAGGAGCTCAGGTTAATAACCACGCTACAATAAGTAGCGCAAATGGCCCCAGTATGTAACTCAGAAGTTTGAGGCCTGCACCCTTCGTACACAAGGTCAGTAGACAGCTGGAAGCTGCTGATGCTACTGTAGCACACAACTCTTTTTCTAGGTTAAGGAGACCACATCAAGCCGCGGGCTAGTCCCAGGGCCTAGGTCATATGATGCCTCGGGGAAAAAGTAGAGCTTTGGTCTCTTCTCTCTTCCATTGAGGTTGCCCCCATCTCCACAAGTCCATAATCCATAATCCTTCCTCAGCCCTGTCTCTAGGAAAGCTAGGTCTACTGTCTCACAAGTACGCTCCTACACTCTCATTTGAGGTGACATAAAAATAGGTGACACAGCTGGTTTGAGACATTGTTTTTGTGCATTTTTGCTTTCTCATTGTTACTTCAGTGTTTTCCTTTTTTCTGTGGTTGTGATCACATTGCTGAAACCATCCAAACCCTCAGCCCACGGGTGGCTCACACACTGCATGTTGGGGCAGCCAACCAGTGACACCTCATTTGCTAATCAAACTTCTACTGGTAAACCGTGTTTCATGTTTCTGCTTTCTGACGATGTGGCTTAAATTTTTGCAAATTCGTATTACTCCAAATGATTATGAGTACAATTAAAATGTTTTCTTTCAGCCGAATGGCTGCACAGATAAGCCTTGAATCATGCAAATAGTCTGGGGAAAGCCAACGGACCCAAGTCATAACTTTTCACAAAAAATTCTTAGACATGCTTAAACATTTACAGTTCCTTGTCTCCTCTCAAGTAATAATTAATCTGAAAACAGAAACAGATCAGGTATCCTCTAAATAAACATTTTGCATGTGCTTTTGAGCAGGTTCAATAATTAATTCGCATCAGTCTGCAAAGTGCAATTGTTTCATACTATGTCTTTTGCATTTGAGGTATCTTATTTTCCTTTCCTTATTTTCATAGTTGCATTTTCCTGCAAAATTTCTAGAAGGGCATTCTGGCCTGATCAAAATATGAAATTAATGAAAAAATGGTTTTTGTGGGATTTACCAGACCATTTTACAGCTATTGAGCAATATGAATAGCTCCAACAGGCTCTCGACCAAGACTCAGGACCAAGTCTTTTGCAGCAGAATCTCTTAGCAGGATGCAAGTGATCTCTGAAAAGATTCATTACAGGCTTTGCTGATGTTCTCATCCTAGTTTTGATACAATTTTGAAACAACAGAACTTTACACAAGCTTGAAGACAATGGGTAAGTCATTATAGCTGACACCGCTTAGTGATCACAAAAGGAATTGCACTTATTTTAAAAAGAATTCCAAGCCCACTTGATATATAGGAAATATTCTTGTCAACTTTAACCAGGGTATTTTGTTACAGAAACCTCTAATCATCCAAAACCCTGAAAAACTGTGTGCTGCTGGAGCGAACGCTTTTCAATAAAGATCAAACTTTCCATCTTAGCAAAGGACAGAGATGGGTACTGGGATGCAAAAGATTTGCTGGCTCTGTTTCCAGTATCCCTGTATACCCAGCATAACTGGTCATAAAGAACCATGTATTTTGGGTGCTCTCCCCAAGCACTGTCTTTTTCTGAGTTCCAAGCATGCAGAGACCTTCCTTACCTGTTTATATGAGTGGTTGTCTGCATAGACATCTGATTGCTGCAGCACCTCTGTCTGATCCTTTTCTTCAGGGATCTGGCAACATCAGCACTTGATTAATTAGTTTAAACAAGAGGCAGGCAGGAATATGAGATCCATTCATTAACCCCGCCATTTATTTAAATTTTGTGAGTGTATCTTTCAGTGCATATTATTCAGACAGTTCCTGCTCTGTTCACCTTTTGGTTGATTACAGACCTCTTATTTCCTTGTCAGTCAGATCCTAAGCTCTTCTGCTTCAGTTACACAGATTCTTCATTTGTAAGAACTGCACACCAAGCTTGAGCTTCAGTCACATTTTAAAGTCAGTGAAAACTTGGGAATAAATCAGGCAGAAGATAGTTCTGCAACTACTGCTTGAAAAACTTGGTGATTCATATTCTTTTCCTCCTTTCTGCTTCACCAGGATGGTCTCTCTAGTTCCCAGTAAATCAAAACAAGGACATATGAGAATCAATTGCAGTCATGAAAAGCCAACATTTCCCCACGGCCCAAATGACTAACGAAACTGATAATTCACATAGCTGTACTTCCAGAAAATGTTTTTGACGGGAACCACTCAGTCACAATTGTAGTCCAAAACATTGTTTTGTCAACCATCAATCTAAAACATTTTTTTTTCAACCATCCAAACCCAGGTTAACAACTCGGCAGCTGCCTACCTTGTCAGCAGCACTCAGTGACACCTGTCAAGGCATTGCCTGTAAAGATAACAAAACAGGTGGGGATGGTTTCATCCACTTGTGATTTGCATTGACTTTTGGAGGTTGGTTCACCACTGCTAGTTATAGGTACCACTATTCGGAAGCTTCTTGTCAAATGCAATTGAACAGACCTGGAAACTTTTTAACATATTTATAAGTAGTGCCTGCATACGTGTAATAGACTGATCCCTTGTAATGTAATGGACTGAGAGTTTTTCTTCTCCATTGCCTCAGGTAAGAGCACTGCGCTGCAGGAGCTGAGCTATTTGCAGGACCTCAGTGGGATGCCTTGGACCTGAGCTGAGCTGCTTGCATGAGCCCCAGGAGATCTCTTGCAGACCACTGAAGGCAAACAAACAAGCTAGAATTGTTACAATCTGAGATGTGGCGGGAAACTCAGTTCACCATATATGGACCACTGAGGGAACCCCACTTGGATACCAAAGGATGAGCCAATTGGTGCCAGGAAAAACTTTAAGAACCACATTGCCCTCCACATCCAAGCAAATCCCCCTATATCTCCATTTTGAGTCTGGAGAGCTGCAGTACATTGGAGTGAAGATAGTATCTGCATCTACCTACATATTCTCCAGCCTATGTCATTGCATTGTGGCTGACTGTGACAGGACTTGCAGCCCATGGACAAGGGATGCTGCAGGACTAAGTAGTGCTCATTTGGGCTGGGTTACAGGCAAATTGTCATGTTTGTGCACAAGTTTTAGATCAGAGAACACAAAGGTAGTTTCATGGACACAGCTGTTTATCCTTGGTCATGTTTGAATTGGAGCTTTTTGACCTGTGATCTCTCCCCAGACTGGACTACCTACCTCTGCTAACGCACTGCTGTCAGGTAAAAGTTACAGCTGCTGGTGCTGAAATCCATTGTGGGACTGCCTAGCAAAGTGCAGAAGAGAAACAAAGGAGGGCACTAATTAGCTGAGACCTACTTCATAGTGCTGTACACATATCTGCAAAACCACGTGTTCCCAGAGGACAGCACATCCTGTCAAACCGTCCTGTTAAATGCTCAACACTCCTTATCTCTGTGTTTTGATGAATTTGCTGCAGACATCTAAAGTCTCAATGTGACTTTTTTCCTTTTCCAGCAAGCTACTGCAATTAAAATGTGTGAACAAAAACTTGCTCATTCCCCAGAGCACCAGCCCTAAAAATAGTATTTCTGGTTCTTCTATTTTATTTCTTCCTTGAAGCTCAGGAAGGAGAAAAATGGATAAAAATGATAATAATTAAAAAAGACAAAAAGGAGAAGAAGAAGCAAAAAAAGGACTGCATTGAAAAGCTTCAGTAGCAAAGGCTGTGTTTCACTGGGGTTTGAAGTGCTTGGTTTTTACCATTCAGTGTGTCATGCCATTTCTCAGAAGAACAAGATGGCCAGGCATGTGATTTCCTCTTGCCAAAAGCACCATAAGTTGCTATTTCAGTCGAGGGGACATAAAGGGAGTACATGCTGCAACTCCCTAGTCACTTCATGAAGGCCCTCAGCACCAGCTTGCATGCCAGTGCCCCAGGAAGCCACACTACTTAGCCATTCCACCCCTCTTCCTCTCCCACCCCCACTTAGAATGTTTTCATGCAGTGGAGGCTTTGGGGTGGGGTTTTTTTTCAGGTGAACAACATCTGGGTGCTGCATATGTTTACAGTATGAGTGATAATGAGCTGCTTTGGTCACTGAGTTTCATTCAGTAACACAAAGGGTACAGAAAACAATTCATAGAGCAAGGAAACCCCACCAAAATTGGCTACCCATGGAAGGATGAGAAACTGCCTACCAAATATAAAGTAGGTTCAATACCATTTCATATTTAATCACTAAAAAAGAGCATTAAGAGAGTGATTCCATTACAACAGGAGGAAATAATACCTTCAATGAATCAGACCTGAGACCATGCAAAGCACTGGGAGGAGCCTCTTGAGTAAAGAAAGGTAATTTAGCAAGCAAACTAGGATGAACAGTACAGTTCATAGTATGTCAAAAAGTATGACCTCAGGATGATTTTTAGGGAGGTAACTTCATCTGTAGTCTCCCAGCCTGCTGAAGGGAGGAAGGGTGTTGAAGAACACAAGGAACAGAGAGTTCTTGTTGTTGCTCCAAGTTTCCAGGCAGGAAAACTACATTTACAGGTTCAGCTTTCCATCTCTTATCTGTTGGCACCGTGTCTCATAAAGAGAAGTTTTCATATACACTATATGAAAAAAGCTTAAATTGTACAATATATTCAAATGCTGTACATGGATATATAAGTATGCTATAGTTATGGACAACAGTTGTTAGGAACAGATTTTCTCCTAAGGAACTGTGAAGACAGGGGAGGATGCTCAGCAGAAACCACCTAGGACAGGTGAAAAATTCCATTTCCCTTGTCTTCTTGGCAGATCAAAGACAAACTCCTGCAATTTCTGAGTACTGTACCCTGACTGCTTACTTGGTCATAAGGAGCTCAGATGAAGCAGTCCATTGCCAAAATTAAATGTTCTCCCAATTTCCAAAGAGACTCCATCCCTCAACCCCTGGCAGGGCTGTGGCCAGACATCAAACTCCTGACCACTTTACCTGGCCTTGAGGGAAAGGCAAAAGTGCCCAAAGCATGAAGCCTTACTCTCAGAAGCAGTTTGAGTCAAGGCCAGCAAAATCCATTTGAAGGTGCTGGGTCCTCACCTGTGGCAGCAAGAAGCAATGATCAGCTCACATGCCTTCAGGGTCTCATCTCCAGGCTCTCTGCTCCCAAGCTTGCAGGATACCCACTGCTTTAAGTGGCTTTGTCACACTTACAAGTGGGACTTCTGTGTGCTTGTGAAATCATTCCTGACTGCTTTTTAGGAGCAGGAATCAGAAAACTGTAAGCAAGGTTTTTGTAAAGCAGATTTTTCCTGCTGGCTTGACAAGGCTGTGAACCCCATAATAGCAGAAGGGAGGAAGGGCCACTGCTGTAAAAGGCAGAATCTGCATGATTCTGTGTCCCAGGCTGTGCTCATGCAGCTCCATACTCTGTTTTCCTCACTTTCAAAAATTCTAACAAATCACTCCCAGGAGAAGTAACTCAGGGAAAGCATTGACCAGCTCCCCTTGCAGGATATAGAGCAACTGCAATTAATCTCACTCTAGCTCCTGTGGATGAGCTGTGCCAGTTTTGTGTGACTTTTGTGTAGCATTTAATTCTGCTGTCATAGCTGCCCAATTGCTGATGAAGCTGTATCTGTCAAAAAAATCATAGACCTTGCAAAAGTTCAAAGGGATGGAGAAATGACAAGGGTGGAGGGGGGGTTTGTCTGTTTGTATGTGGGGGGGGGGGGGGGGTTCAGAGAAACAGCCATCTTTACAGAGCTTTGGTACTGCAGAGGTCCAGTCCTGGCTGCTGCTGCATGCCAGGCAACATGAGAGGCAGAGACTGAGGGTCAGCTGTGAAAGGTTGCTCTGCTCCACAGCACTGGGCAAACTCAGTCAGACTAAAGGAAAAGCTTACAGGTTACAACATAAAATGTGTATGTAACTTGTAGCAGTCAGCACATCCACACCAAATTCCTAACGAATGAGGCTCATGCAGGTACATCCTTCAGCTGTCAGCATCTCTTCTGTATAACTTTAACCAGATCTGGAAAAAAGCAAAGTAAATGGGCACCTGCAGGTGGGTGAGTATCTACAAGTCTTGGGAAAATTGGCAGTCAGGTGGAGGAAATAACTCCAAATTACCACTCTAGTGAGACTAGCAGGAAGAGTTCATCAGTTTGAGGTGAATTAGCCTGCATATAGGTGCAGACCAGCCATGGCCAGTGGGGTCCCAGGAATGAAATGTACTGAAGTTACAGGGCATTGGGTATTCTCTGCCAAGCAGCCAGGTGCAGAGTAAGGATGACACTTTTTCCTTTGGTTGGATGTCGGGATTTTTGAGGGTTTGGCGGGTTTGTGTCAGAGGTGGTGGGTTTAAGGAGCCAGGTAGGAACTGGGTATTTCTGTAGGAAGGTCCAGCTTGTTCTGGGCCAGTAACTTCTTGTTGAGGGACACCAAGTTAGATGGTGACAACAGATGGAGCAGCTCCCCACTGAAGCCCTCACTCCTCAAGGCTGGTGCTGTCAAGTCCCATAGCAGATCAGAGGAGCATATTTCTGGAAGCGGGTGAGGCTGGGCTTCACCCCTTTTAAAGGTGGTTCTGTGGGATTCTCTATGACTTTATCAGCGGTGTCCCACTACCTCTGCCCAGGAAGTCCCCCTTCAGGGACAGAAAGTGCACCCACTGCCTTGTCTCTTGGCCCTTTGGCAGTTGGGTCAAAGTAAAATCAGACTGAAGGCAACCTTAGTTTTAGGTGTACAAAGCAGACCCAACATAAACTTGAGCTCTTAATAACAGGTGCTTAACGCTGCAGCTGCTGGGTGAAAAGGTTACAGATTTCAGCCTCCCCCCACCCCACCCCCCCTTATCCATAGACTCTGCTGCTTCCTCTGTAATTAGTTTTTTGACTGTCTTTCCTTCTTCCTATATATCCCCCAAGTCTGCCATTTCATCCTGACTGTTTGGAGAGTTAACTTTTTAGCAGGACTTCTATATTTGGTTTGACCACTTCCTGAGCATGACAGCTCATGCAACTGCTCTGCAAAGAGCAAAGTGAAACAAAAGAAAGAAAGACTTAATTCTGCCTTTGTTTTCATTTTAATATTTGAGTCACATTTCTCCTCTTTTAAGACTGCTGGCCACAACTGTTTCCCAGCATTTTCACCTTTAATTGCCTCCAAAAACCCCAACATGAGCCAACTCCCCAGAACCCCTCCAACCACAGGCAAGTTGGGCTCCCTTCCCCTAACTGCTGGGGACCTGCCTCAAAGAGTCACCAGGTCTGTAGCATGAATGCAAATGCTGAGAAATGCTTTCAATTCTCAGACCATGTTATGTATTTTCCCACAGGATTACATGATTGACTAAATTGGAGTTTATCTGAGCGTTGTCCAATAGTTTACAGGTCTAATTAGGTAGAAGTACATATGCTATTTATCTTTTGACAAGAAGAAGAGCTAGTCAAGCTCAACAGCTTTTCCACCTGAGCAAGGGACTAAAAAATCAGAAGCCAACAATATAAACAAGAAAAAGTGGAATAAATAAAAAACAGTAAACAAAAATACTTATAACTAACTCACAACATCTAACAGGTACAAGAGATTCCTAATGTAAATTATGCATATTATAAATATACATACATTTTTTATTTTAAATGTATCTCATAGGAATTCTAGGATGAATTGTATGAAACAGTCCCCCTGGCATCTCCAACTAAGCTAGAGGAGTTTATGCTCAGTATAGAAAAAATACTATACAAAATTCAAAGAAAATCAAGTAGTCAACCTGGAATGAGGTAGGATTGTAGCTTTATTTTTATACACAGCTGTAATGAAAACAATCTATATTCTCCCACTAAACAGAAAGTTGGGAAGTTTATGAATATGCAAAACTTTCTGCTACTCTGATTGTTAAAGGTTCAAACAAAAAAAAAGGGGGGGGGAAGGGGAGGAATTTTTCTCTCCCTCCCAACACAAAGGTTTGTGGAGTTGAAGTGTCAGGACGGAGAACAAAGGAGTGCTTGATGACTCTAGATTCCAACTTAATGGTGGGTGGAGGTGAGGAACAGACCCCCAGCACCTGGGAGGGGGAGAAGCTTTTCCTGTTTTCTGGCTTCAGTTCGTTTTCAGTGGCTGTGGCGATTGGAAGCTGCCATTTGCCAAGCTGGTGAGTGCACCTCAGAGGGAGCCCCTTTTTCTAGCTTGGTTCTTCCTGCTTTCCCCCTCAAACTTGTCCATGCACCCCTGCCTGGGCTTCGGAGGGAGAGGGAGCCTTTTGGATTTGCTGCGGACTTCCTGAAGACCGATTTCAGCTGCAAGGTGTTGCTGAGAACCACCACCCCACTCACCCTCAGCTCCCAATGCCTCTTCTTTCGGACAAAGGGACAAGGAGAGCCTATTCTGCTGCCAGAGAACAGCTTCCATCCTGCCCCTGCATGACTGCTGTTACCATGTGAGTCATAAGGCTGGCAACTTCTTCCTTTTTTTGGTCTCTGCCTTGCTGAAAACAAAGACTGGAGGCAGATGTTGCGGCCAGCCAAATTGAGACACTGCCAACTGCTGTCCCTAATTGTAATTGCACTGACAGAGACACGGTTGTTTTGAGGTTGTTTTTGCTACAGGGAGGGGTGGCTTGGCTTTGGTCTGTTTTATAGTTACACACACACACACATATATATAAATAAATATGTGTAATAGTTAAGAGCTGTTATCCTCGTCTATGCATTTCCTAATTAAAGTTCATTTCCTTTACCTTAAATTTAAAGGGGGTGTAGTGTTGGTTCTTGAGAAGAAGTTCCATTCTCTAGTTTAAATATACATTTTGGTTTCCTTTAAACTAGGACACTGATAAAGGCAGCAGAGACATATATAGAGAAAAATCATTTCAGGTGAGTTGCTGAACTTATGTCGTATATAGGAGAAATTAGGCCTAAGAGCACACATTTAGCAAGGAAAGTATCAACAGCAACAAAGAATGATGGCATTACCTATTAACCTCAGTCCTGGGAAAGAAAAAGCATATGTAAATAATCAGTTAGAGACCAGCTCATAATGTACCTCCACCAGCAAGTTGGGCATAATTCCCCACTTCATATGACTTGACATCTTTACATCCCTTAGTGTGGTTTTATTACATATATAACTCTAACATATAAATATTAACACTACATTGCAAAATGATTTGTAAAATACAGGCATTTTACGAAAAATAGTATTTTACAAAAAAATTTACAAAACTGTAAACTACAAGCAATAGCACACATCCTAGCAAGCTTATTACCAAGAAGCTTGGTAACAGCTATCTGAACATAAGGTAAAGGTTCTAAATTTGCCAAATAATTTCAGTACCTAAACCTGAAAGTACAGTCCTTGAAACAGCAAGGATTATTTCAAACGCTGGAGACAGATGTGCCAGATGCTGGCATGTCGGCTAGCCCTGCACTTACCTATGTGTTTACAGCTTGTTACACAATTGCTGTGTTTTTCTTCCTTTTGCTTTTCACCAAAACACACTAAAGGTCAGATTATTTGGGGGAACATGAAATTGGTTCTCCCCTATCTCTTTCTGATATTTACTGCTGACCCACTTATCCAGAGGTATTTAATACAGACAAGCCCAGAAAGGCTGATTGCTCCTCAAATCCACAAACTTTGCTGAGGTACTGCCAAGCTGCCCCCGTGGGACACAGGCTGTACTTGCCAGGAACAGCTACATGCTCCAACACCTACCCACAGCCACCAGCTTGTCAGTCATCTCTCCATCCTTGAACCTGTGATTTGTGCCTGTGACAGCCCCTGCAGGCAGCTTCCAGTGCAGAGCTGGGTGCCTGCCAGTGGCTGCTGCCCGGGGAGAACAGCAACAGAGAAGCTACATAAAGTGCCTTGTCCAAAAAGCTGGAAAAGTGGTCTCACTATGGTACCACAGTGCCCATGGGTTGGTAGTGGGGAATGAGGACCCTGAAGTGCCAGACCTATCTGCTCACCTTTATTTCCATGCCCTAAGTGGAAAGTACCTGTTCCAATTAGAAGAAAAAGATATTCCTACAAGCAAAGTAAGTAAAAAGGTTCCTTAAGTGCTTTGGGGTGATCCAGCATGGCATGGGGCAGGGCATGGGGGAGTTCTCTGCCAGCATCCAGCATCACTGCAGAGGCAGCTGGCAGCTATGGCTGTGGGCAGCAGCCATAACAAGGCATGTTGCATCCCAACCAAGGGAAACATCCTCGCATCCAGTGGGGAATACCTGCCCTCTGTGCTCAATTATTTGGGACCTCTTTGGTCTTTTTTGTTTCTGGAGAAGGCAGTATAAGGGGACAGCCATCCCTTCCAGCTACTAAACCACATGTGCCTCAGCCACCACATTGCACCTGCTTCCTACAAGGGTGAACTTGGCCTTCCTACGTCACAGCTGGACCCACAGGCTTGCAAGCATTTGAACCACACTGGGGGGAGCCTCTGCTATGCCCCTGCTTCATCACCTGCAAATGAGGTACACGGTTGCTGAAGGAAGTGAGCTGCCATGCCAGCACAGTACAGCCTGCATTTGGTCACACATCAGCCCCCATCTCCCTTACATAAGCACAGTTTAGACCTTTCTCTAAACAGACGTCAGTATAATGTATTCTCCTAGTGAAACAGTTTCTGCATATTGAATATGCAAATAGGGAAGACTGACATGAGAGCTAGGATCACATGTGCTAATGTGAATCAGGAGGTCTTGGTTTTGATTCAGACTGCCATCTTTCCCCTCTGTGGATAAAGTCATTCACGTAGGAAAGATCTAATGCTTTTATCATTTTCACAAGCCTCACTATTTGCTTATCAAAAAACTCCTTCCTTTTACTCATGTACATCAGCAATTTCATTACAGTGTTAAGGCAGCACAGTAATGTTTGAAAACACCTTAAATTCTCTAAGATAGGCAGCTTTAACACAATATTGAGAGGCTGACATCTCTCCTTTTGCCAAGTTGCAAAACAAGTATGCTTAAAACCCCCATTATCTTAAGCAAAAGTGAAAACTCAGCTGTGAAATTTTACAGGAGTGATCAATAGTTCAATCAACCTTATAACAAGAAGCATCTAGACTGATAAAAACAAGGCTGAGTGAAAACATGATGCAAATGACAGCCCTCTGCCATTTAGATGCGTATGGGACAGAGAGACAGGTTTCCAGAAAAGCTCAGGCCTGCCAGACTCATGCACCCAGTGCACATTCAGGCATGCAGCACAGCATCTAGTGCCTCTGCACCCCAGTGCCCAGTCCATGCTCACAGGCAGAATTCAGGCTGCATTGGCCATAAAGCTAAAACACAGAGTGCGAGCAGGCAATAACATCCATTTCTAAAACAGACATGTACAACTGATTTCAGTTAATTAAAAACCCCAAACCAAAACAACAACAACAAAAAAAACAAGGTTGCAAATCTAGGTTTTATTAAGGTCATTGAGCACTGCTGCATGACATAAGTGTGTGCTAACTTAGAGAAATCTTGAAAAGTCATCAGATTTATTTAGCCCTTGGAGACTCAATCCTTTCTCCAACTAATGTCATGTGAAACTCATGCTTTTGTACAGCCTGTGCTCAGTAGCTAAGTCCTGTGCTGCCTAAAATCCTTGAATTGTGTCACTGCACCAGAGAATGACAATCAGATGTGTTTTCTTCTTTCCTCAGCACAGACCTATGCCATCCAAATGCCATCAAGTTAAAGACTAAAAATGATTTTTTTTCCTGCTGCTCTCTGGGTGTCCTAGTTCAGCAGGTGGGACCAGTTATCACTGTGTGGGGGTGATCAAAGCTGTGTATTCTACCCCCTCTATTCATTTCCCAAGAATAATGGACTATTTGCGGCAGCTGCCCAGGGAGTTGTTAGCACCTTCACACCCAGCCTGAGGGGGCGGAGCTGCTAATGGGCCATCAATGGTTCAAAAATACCCCATGACTCCAGAATTAATCACCCATTGTGTGAGTCCCTGCCTTGGGGGAGGGACTGGGTGCTCCCTGAGGGTACATAAGCGGGGGGTAAGAAGACCTTGGGAACTTCTTGTTGGATCCAGAGGAGCAGCAGGACCTCATTAGGAGGAGACCACCACTCTCACCAGACTACAGCCATCACCTGCACCAACAGGTTTTTCATTTCCTTTTGCTCTGGACTTGAGGGAGCCACAGGGGTCTCAGCACAAGGGCTAACAAACCCCCTTGGGTTTGTGCCCCAGGACACTGGGTTATACTGCTGGGTTTTGTGAGTTGAAAGCAATTTCTCTTTGTGTCAGTGTATTTATTGTAATATCTTTCATTAAATTGTAACTGATTTATAATCTCTCTTGTGGTGGGTCCATTTCTCCATTTGGTTTACCTTTAAACCAGAACACTGGGGCAACTGAGTCCAAAACTTTCATGTTTCAGAAACACATGGTGTCTGTCATGTTTCTAGGGGACAGAGAAAAGCCCATAACTAAAGTATTTGCTTGGGATGCAGAAAAACATCCATTTAAGCCTATGTACAAAATAAATGTATGCACATAAACTATAACATTGATATGCAGCCCTGCTCTTGGGCAGCCAGTAGCCAAACAGACTGCAGCACTCACTCATAATTTCTGAGGCTGAGTGTAATGCTGCGTGGCTAAAATCAGGAGGCTGAACCTTGTGATCGTGTCCTGGATAAGTGTCCACAGCCACTGCAAAACTTATGGCTGTGTGGGTGCTTCTTTGTTCTCTTCCTCCTTCCCTTCTCCCTTCAGCTTTCTGGTAGCCAGCATAGCCTCTCGTGACTATTGACATGTTTCCACCAAAAGTTTCATTTTCAACATGACTGAAATATTGCCAACCAAGTTTAGTAATAAAAGAAGTGTTCCGATGAAAAACAAAGGGAAATATAATACTTCAACGTTTAAAATTTAATCTTTCCACTGTAAAAAAAAAATTAGTAGATGCCTCAACAAATGGCCAAGTCTTTGTTGGAACAGAATAAGGTTTCCCTTTCCAATGTCTCACTGCATGTAGAAGGAAGAAAAGATTAACCAAACAAACATGCCCTTTCGGGTTGCACATTTAGCTTCTTATAAACCAGAATGGAGCAAATGGTTATACTGCAACACAGAAAAGACTGGTAAGATAAACACTTTGCCCAGTCCATCTACTCTGGGGTTAGGTTTAAGAGTTCTGACAATGCACCCCAAAGTAATTTAAGAGGTAGCTCTATAAGCTGGTGTGTTCCCTGCTTCTCTGCTCAAACTTATCATCCTGGAAGGGGGGAGTGGGGGAACAGCCACTTGTCAACTGCTGCACTTCAGAGACTTGTGTGGTTGTCTGTGTTAATATGCTGGGTTCCAAGAGGTAGCAGCTGAGTACCTGTGGTTTTCTGCCTCTGATTTCTACATAGTTCATTTTCGCAGGGGGTAAGTGAAGTTGCCTTGAGTCATAGATGAGGAATGATTACCACAAGCCCTATGTACCACAGAACAAAGCGTTGACATTTAGCAGCCTAACTGGCTTGTTTGATTGTTTGTTTTTGTTTTGTTTTAATAAAGATGAAATCAGTAAAACAAAAGTTGGTGTCCAGCAGAAAAGTAGGTGTTTAGCAGAAAATTCTGAAGCATGTGGGCAAGATGACAGAAAAGGGTGATGAAATGAGCTTATCATTTGTACACATGAGTGCAGGATGGACTGTGGGGGAAGAGGAGGAGGTGAAACTGTAATGGGGAACCTGCCAAGTAGCTGTCTACTTCGGAGTAAAAGCTCCAGAGCATAGTTCAAGGATGGTTCCAGGAGTGTTGTTAGTGCAATAGGAGAGGTGCTGCTTCTGAGTGTTAATCTTGGCCTGTGAGTAACTCTTCACTCATGCTCCTCCATCACCATCAACATGTGGGAGAAATTACTCCACGTCTGCACTTCAGTCTCCCCACTGATAAGAGAAGGTTGATATTAACAGCCTTTCAAAACATGAAGACTGGAAGAATTTGAACAGTCAAGAGGTGAGATTCACTCAGAGGACAGGGAGCCAGTTACTCATGAAAATTAAGAGCCTACCTATTCTCATTTCACAGTCACATTACCACTGCTGTCCTCCCAGTTCTTTGCAATCATGACTAGGTGAGGAGAGAGCCATGGACTTGCAGATAGGTAGGGAACTTCTTTTCTTAAACAAGTCTACCCTCGATTGCTCTGCTGCTTAGAATTTCTGGAATTTCTAAATCTCAAAATTTTATAAAGCCTCAAATCAAAACTCAGGATTTATTTACAGTGAAGTGTCCTCAAGGTAAGAAGAACTTTCACACCAAGCTGAATGTAAACAGACAACATGATTTACATAAACTTGGAAAATCCAAGACAAATTCTGCATTTTTTTCTAAGAACTCTCTCACTTCTAGGTTTGAAAAATAAAAGCTAACCTTTCGGGGGTTTTAACCCATGAAGCGAGACCTCTGTTCCACTTACAGAATGTGAAAGCTACAAATGTGTCATCGTGAACCCAGTAACACTCACTTAAAACACTACCACTACTGATGACAATAGAGGATTCCACTGTAAACCCCATAATTACTCACTGGCTTCA
This sequence comes from Pithys albifrons albifrons, assembly GCF_047495875.1. Classification (NCBI taxonomy): domain Eukaryota; kingdom Metazoa; phylum Chordata; class Aves; order Passeriformes; family Thamnophilidae; genus Pithys; species Pithys albifrons. The sequence continues at coordinate 98,991,258 of NC_092458.1, read as the reverse complement.
ACCTGTGGGCTCAAATCAAGAGGGGGCAGTCCTGTGGTGTAATGGAGAGAACTCTGGACTCTGAATCCCAAGGTCCCGAGTTCGAGTCTCAGTGGGGACTGTCCCTGTTAAATGCCTCCCTGCTATCCAATCCCATCAGATCTCAGATGCTAAGCAGGGTCAGCCCTGGTTAGTACCGGGTGCTGTAGGCAGTCTTGAGGACTTCACTGTCACTGTCTAAACTCGCTTGGCCGTGGCAAGTGGACCTTAGGACTTAAACGGTGGGGCCAGTTCTGCACACACTGGAAGGGCACACTCATGTGGGGAGAGCCCTTCCCAAATCATTCACAAAGTCTGGCCATACATACATACAAATCAAGAACACCAAATGTTTAACTTCTGGTTCCAAGCACTTAATCACTTCACATTGTCCCTCTAGATTTAATGTCATCCTGCCAGCTATTTAGGTGCACAATCACCTACAACCCATTAGCAAACACTTTCAAGAGGCAAAAGGTGGGACAAGTCTAAACAGAGTTGGGAAGGCCCACACAATCTTAACTCCTCCTTCACTAATGGCTCTTGTAGAAGTTACATCAGGCAGGAGTGGGAGAATATTCTGAGTTGGAAGGGACTCTTCTTTCTCCTCCCTCTGTTTTCATGGGGAGCATTAGACAAGGGCTGCCAGGGAAGGGGTTAGCCATTGCTTCATCTGCAGTGAGGCCAGAGCCCCTTGCAGAACAGTGTGTCTCCTGCACAAACACAGATACTTGGAGTCTTACACCCTACAATTTCTCTGGCCACTGGCTGTGACCCCTCTGTCCCTCCCTCTATTCCTCTGTTTTCTTATGCACTTTACTCAGCAAATCACCCTGAATCCTTCCTTTAGTTCCTCCTCTAAACACCCCATGTTAAGTCTTGTGCAAATCCCAAATGCTCTCCCTTCTCATGAGTCCATAAGATGTCCCAGGTAACTCTCCCTTCACCCTCATCAGCACTGGTTGGGTGGATGTCACCTGGGGCTCACCGGGATGATCTCCCTTCTGGCTCAGCCCTGGTGGGAGGTGGGGCAGGGGGATTATTCAGGCTGCCTGGCTGTAATTGTGCTGCTGTGCTCCCTTCATGTGGTGGTGAGCTTTTACCATATAACTCGCTGCTAGCAGTGGTGGTACCTCACGAGATGGTGGTATCTCTGGACAAGAGTCAGGCCTTTGTCCTCCACTCCCGCTAAGTGTCCATGTGTTGTTGGGGGCTCCAGGTGTGCAGCCACAGCCTGTATAGTACGGAAATGACTGCCAATTTGCAAACCCCTCTTAGTATTGTGTGTATTGGTCAATATTACTGCATGAGTGTATAGGCTATACTAGATTTGTTCACGTTCAACTTCTTCACACTTTCTCTCTCTCCCATTTCCCCACTCAGGAACATGTTGCCAAAAAAGATTCCATGACTTCCAGTGAACTGTGGTATTCGACTGTCAGCCACAATGTAAAACAGGAAGCCTCTGAGATTGATAGGAATAATCAGACAGAATACCCAGTTGTCAATGTGCCCAAGAGGAAGAAAAACATCAGCAGCCCTGAAGCGTGTGGTGAATAAGATGATGTACCTGTAATTTAAGAGGCACTCTTCTACTTGCGTGTGTGCAGCCATGATAACCATCCTACTCCTGCTGTCAGGTCTTCAAACAAACAACTCTCTTTCTCGGTACCAAGCTTATGTATTAGGATACATCTACCAGTCATTTCCTATGAGGGAAACCTGTCCATGAAAAGGTGATCAGAGAAAGAAACATGGACAGGGTACAGGACTTGACAACAGGAGGAATTGGTAGCAAATGCCATCATAAGACAATGTTCCTCTATAGAAAATCAGGAGCTTCAATAATAGAAGCAACTGTGGCTGCACATTTTTCTGGACTTTTGTAAGATTTTTTTTTAACTTTAAAGGGGTCCTAGAGAGCTACTGATATAAATCTCAAAAATGCAATGCTAACAGGGTTACTGATTATTTGGAGGATCTTTTATGTTTTAAATGAAAGCATAAACTGTAAGGTGCACTTACAGTTTTCTGAAGTTTCTCTGTCCTGCTTGATTTATACCATTATAAAATGCCCAATTTTTATAAAGAACCCGTTTCTCAAATTCTCCCTTTCCCCTTTTAATGTAATACTACTTTTACCTTATAGTGAGGTCTTAATGAAGTTGGAATAAAATTAAAAATCCCAATAAACTGCATGCAAAACCAGTATTACACCCACTAAGAAGACTGTGAATACTGACGCTGCCCTGATGGTAACTACCTTCAGTAGTAGAAGCCCAGGTGTTGCTTCCATGACACAACTCTTCCAGCTCACACCTGCTGGAGTCTCAGGTTTGGCTTTCTGCAATATAGAATATAACTTCCTTACAGCCCACCACCACTGTGCAAGATGCATTTTTGGATTTGCGCGAAGTACAGAAACTGGTTATTCAACTGTTCACCAGAGGTCATAAAGTGATTATGTACTTGTGTTCTTGCTTAAACATGCTATTTTGCACCCTCCATTTTTGTAACAAAACAACGTGGAGAAAATTTTTTATAGTTTTCCTGAATTTAAGTCTCTCCCTCTATGTGGTGGCTGGCTGCAGCCCTGGCTTGTGTGTGACTCACATCTGCTTTTTCCATGCCAGGATCAGTCCTGTGTGTGAATGGTTGCATGCAGTATGGAAGGACACACTGCTAGCAGACACAGACAGCACTCTACAGGTACCACTGCTATTTCAGGCAGCTGAGTCTGCCCAAAACTGGTACTGGCTGCTGTGGATTTTAAAGGGCTGGTTGTACACGCCATACTCTGCTTTTTACCAGTGTCTCAGTTATCTCAGTCATTAAAGTATTACCCACATTCCTTCTATTAAAATTCACGTCAAGCATCCTTACAAAATATCTAACTTGATGAAATAATGTATTTTCACACTGCTGTGTCCCTAATAAATTGAGCCATAATTAATTCACTTTTATTTTCTTTTGCATGATCAATTTACCTCACATATATAAAACCAGGAAACACTTTTTTTTGGCATTTCCTTCAATGAGATTTCAAATCCTGACTGCATGTAGACTTTAAAGTCAGATATTTTCTCTTTAATATCACATCTTACTACAACTCCACCTCCTTTTTTCCTGTGAGTAGCTGGGGTAAAGGTACTGGAGCAGAGGAGAATGGCTGGGTAAAAAATGAATGATTGGCTCCTTTTTTTCTCTCAACTCTTGATGCTCATAGGGTTATTACCATAAGAAAGTGTAATAATTACATTATTTTTCAGTTCTTAGAATCCAGATAAAGAAGTGTCCAAGGATATGTTCAAGTGTCTTAGTAAGAGCAGTAAGTTTGAGCAGCATCTCAATAGCAACTTATTTCTTTGCTGCTAGTACTTTCATAACCTGCTGCTTTTGGAACAGACCATACAAGGCATGGAGTTTAACCTTCCCCAGTGTAAGAATTGAAAGAAATACCTCTGCCAGCTGTATGCTGCATAGAATATTACAGCAAGAGAAATTATGACTCTCACAGCCTATGCTACATCTTACAAATCAAGATGGGATCAGAATTAGCCACAAATGTCAAAGTCATGGAAACTCCAAGCTCAGTTAAAACTCATGCAACAGCAACCATGGATTTGAGTGTATAGATCAGTCAGACAGATGCTTCATACAGCTCTCAGCATTTAGAATTCTAGAAGTTATTTTCCAGCTCAAACAATGAAAGACTGGAGCTTGAAAGCAATCACTTTAAGAAGTAAAAATAATTTAATTAACAATAACATTGACAGATTACTCCTTAAATAAAATAGTAATATTAGAAAAAGAAAACGCAATTTCCTGTAAGATATTTCTTACAATACAAAATGTTTCTTAAAATAAATGTGTCTATCCAACAGCACTATACAGGCTATAAATAAATGACAAGAAAGTATACTTCACTAACATGGTAGTGAATCCGTCCCACTCTGCATTAAGTTAATGCTTCGTCTTCAGGTTATAGCCAGTTACTGTCTATAACTCTCATGCCAAACTGGCCTATGTCCACTTCAGCTCCTGCCTCTTGACATTGGTCCATCTCATCTGACCTCTCATCAACAACTATTTTGCTGCCTTATTAAGGCAAATATCTTGTATCTGTTAATTTTTATCTCCAGGGCTAGGACAGGTACTATAATTAAGGGTGTAGACTAGTTTGTCTTTGGACTTACAAATGTGGGTTAAATATCTGTCTATTCTCTCATAGCAGTAGCTAATTATTAAAGTACACATCTAATTTGACCCTAGACATTCAGATGCATTAGTGAACAAGACATGTTTCTTCATGATGGTTCTTTCTTCTTTTCTATTTCACACTGAAGAAGAGAAAAATACAGCAGACACCACCTTATCCAGGAAGACTGTAGGATGAATAAGGTAATTATGAGAGTTAAAGCTTTCTTGAGAATCTAGTGCAAAGATCTTGCATGTAATTAAAGAATATATACACATATATGTATATATAGGAGTTTTCAGGTTGTTTTACAGTGAGAAGAGCAACAGGGAAACATGGCATATAAAGTTAGGAGGGGAAAAAGTAACAGACATGAGTATGGTGCAAGTGAGCATTAAGAATGAAGCTGTGCAGATAATTTTGGATAAGCCAAGAGAAGAAGAAAGGAGCCATATGCAAGACCTCTTTAAAAGCTTGCACAGATCATTCAGATTTAATTGTAAGGTAAGACAAAGCAGAGCTTTCAAAGTCAACAGACCATGCATCAGGGAAGATACATGATTTTTACAAGGGCAAAATGGATTATTGAGGTATCAGGACAATACAGAAGGAGGTAGTGGTGTTATAGGAGTGCAACACTGTTATAAATATACTACATATTCCATTTACAATATTGCATCACAGGCAGTATTTACAGGACAACTTTAGAAGTGTTTCTACCTAAAGATTAGCTCCCTGTCCTGGGATTACTATTAGATAGGAGATCCCATCTCTTCTAGATGGTGATGAAGATGAGGAATCTTTCCATCATTTCTCTGAAAGTTAAAATAGTACAGTATTAGAATTAAAACAAAACTTCAATATCAGTTAATCCCAACTCTTAGTTACATACACTTCATGCTGAAGTGTTGGCCTAGGATTATTCTGAAAGCACATATGTTTGGCTTAGTAAATTGGAGGTTGGGGGAAGCAGCTCCATGCATTTTCAGTGTAACTGCAAAGCTCAAAGGACTTTTATACTGGCATTTCTGTAAAGTCAAATGCCTAGTCACTGGTAATCATTGGAACCACTGCCTAGAAAACCTGGGAAAATGAACATTTGTTTTTTTGAAAGGTATCTTGGTACAAAATAAATTTTCAAAAACAAAACAAAACAATCTAAAAAATGCCCAAAGCCCCCAAACCTACAAAAACATCAAAAATCAAGAATCTTTTTTCATCCTTGACTGTGAAAAAGTAAATGCTGAAATTTAACCTCAAGTTACTTATCCTGTTTTATTTGGTTTCAAATTTGGTTTGTAAGCATTCATAACTGAATATACAATAAGGAGAAATATTTTCATTGTTCATCTCCCCATTATAGCACATACACGTATGAGGAGAATTTCTCTGTGTAGACAAAATGTAAGAATAGATCTGAGAAGTGTTGTGTAAGTCCATAGCTTACCACTATTCCCTTTCTCAACAGATGACCTGACATTGAATCCCAGATAATCAGTTAAGCATAGCATGACTTTCTGAAAACTATTTTACAATGTTGTAATAATGTTGTGCAAAATATATTTCCTAAAAAGTCTCAGCATCTTTCTAGACATATTTCCCTTCTTTACTGTAAATGCATCTGCTCTTTGTAAAGAAACAGTTTCTATAATGTACAGAACTTACATGTGAGAGTAGTCGGGTCAAGCTTTAACCTGTCACATTCAGATGTCCCAGGATTAAAAGTACCAGCTTCATCATAAATATTTTGACGTAAAATGTTCTTTATAAAATCTGGGTTCATAGTGTTTTCCATAAATCCCTTTGTTGATGGTGGTACAGAAAACACTAGGTGATAAATTACAGTGGAGCTTTCATTACTGAAAAACAAAGACAAGTATGAATGCCTTCAAGCTCCCCCTGAATATTTTACTTTTTTGAGAAGACTGACTGTTCATATCAATGTTGTCATAGATTTCTTTAAAAAAATGTTTTCTAAAGAAAAGCTTTATAAAAGACAACTGTTATCAAAGATTCCAGTTTCTTCCTCCCCGTCCTGTCTCAGAACAACTCTTGAAACTGAGTGGCTACTTGAAGCCAGCCAGAGGCATGTTTTCAAATCCACAAAGAGCATTTGGACATGTGTCCTAATGGGAATGTGGTTTTCAGTGCTCATGCTTCACAAGAACATATTGATAAGAGGTGTTGCAATATCATATGCGTAGGTTAGCTAGGATCCTGCAGAAAGATTTGCTCTCCTGCTGGCAATACCTGGGACCACCCAGTTGTGCTCCTGACTGAGCTCTGGAGTGGATTACACAAACCAATGAACTGGGTGAAATCTCTGGAGATTTCACTGTTTGTGGCCTATCACATCCACTGTCTACAATTCAACAGTTACCTTTGTACTCAGAATTTATAGCATTTTATAAAAGTAGTTGCAGGTGAGAAAATAAAAGGAAATGGAGAGAGAGAGGCATCAAGATAGATGCACACAAAGAGGCAGAGAGATCAGCTGATCAATATATATGCAGAACTACACCTTTGTACTGGATGGTCTAAATCATAATTTTTAGACTTAGAAGAAATATGATTGCGAAGCTACAGTTCACCACAGAACATGCTCAAGGCTGGCAGTGCAAGGGAGCATATTCCCTCAAGGGAGCAAAAGTGCCCTCAGGACTTCCCCTTGTCACATCTCAAGGGGGCTCTTTCTCTGTCCTTGCTCTCCCAAGGGCCTTGGGACTGCAAATCTAATTTCCTTGATTATCTCCTGTCTTTCTAATTCCTTTTGTAATCATGCTTTTTCACAACTCTTTGGGGAAGCTCTCTGTCTTCCCTTGTCTCTGCTATTTCTCCATTATAGGAGGCATGTAAGGGCCTGTTGCCTTTACCTCTTTTGGGAACACAATAGTTCTCTCCACCTCATGAGCTCCATTTTATTTATTTAAGACTATTTAAGCCACATCAATTTTAATAAATGTCCTTGAATATGTTTCTCAAGGGTTGCAATTGGAACCAAAGATAATAGAGATACTTTACAGCAACAAAGTGTTACTGTCATTATATACTATTAGTAGCACTTTCCAGTTACACCAGAGAATCCTTTGACCAGTTTTCACTACCTATAAACCTAAGTTTCCCCCAAACAACCTATTTTTCACAGATTTAAATATTAGGCATATTAACATAGGCATGTGTATATCTCATCAAAAGCCTGTAATTTTCAGATAATTTTTGTGACAAAGTGCTTACCTGAAAGCAACCACTTGAGCTGACCTAAAGTAACGTCCTAAAGCTGGAGATGAACTGTAGACCTCTGTTAACTGGGACAGAAAAAAAAAATAAAAAGCAAAACTTACTTCTTTTATTCAACCCCTCTTTTCTCCACTAAAGAAAGCACAACAAATCATTCTTAGAAGGTGTTTTAAGGGTTCTGAAGGTCAAATATCAGCAAATATCTGTTCTAGAAAAGATACATAGTCCCTTTAAATTTGACAGAAAAGTTAATTGTGTGGTTGCTGTATAACCTTAACACAACAGAGGCATTCAGGGTGACCTGAAAGTATGTGCTCATGTTGCTATGTGCAATTCATGTTGTTAGGTTTGGGATTTAATTAGTGCCAAAAAGCTCTTCTAACTTTTACTTAGTAGAGAAAAGAACCTGTCTGCTGACACTCTCCACAATGTCTAAATGAGCACTGCCTTGCCTGCTGAGCTTATTTCAGCTGTAACCAGAGCCATGATGGCTTGATGGAAATTGCAGCTATAAACCCAGGCTGTCATTGTATACTCACAAAAGAATGCAGTACACAGGATTTTTAGCCTCTATTGGCTTTGGATGACTTTCACAAGCCCCTTCTAAGTTATTCAATGATTCTGTGCAACAGGTAAAGACTGTCCTAACCATTAGTAAAATCTGATGAAAAAAAGTCAGATGCTTTTCTGTGCTTAAAAGCAGACAACTCAATTTTTTTCTAGATTAGGACTTTAAGAAGTACAACTCTTTTTCCTTTTTTTTGGACTTGCAAGTGATTGAGTTGCTACATAACGAAGCAGAAACTTTTAAAAGAAAAAGTACTGAAACTATGTTGTAAGTAGAATCAACTCTGCCAAGAACCACATCAACACATACCCTCTTAGTGATGTCCTCAGAGAAAAAATGTGGGAGACCACACATGAACTCCAATGTTCCTGAGAAATTGTGAAAATTTCCACTGTTTAGTAGTGCATCAGGATCCCAATAGTCATCCTCATCTGTGTAAATATCTAATAATCCAAAGGAGATAGAAAGGGAAAGGAAAAGTTCCAGTTAGCTGAAGTATTGGAAAAAAAAACAACAAACACCTTCTTGGCTTGCTCTGTGGTGGCTTTCTCACAAATTTCCCAGGTAAGGACTGACTGAGAGTGACAGAAAGAAAGTGCAAGTCACCCGAAGAAAAGTGACACCATGTGGAGGTCAATCACCCACCCCCATTCACAAAAGTCAGTTCCTCTGTTAGCCTTACTGACAATGAAAACACTTCAGGGGATCTAAGTGATCCATTGCACTCATTGCAACATGACAAGCTAATTTTCATCCTCATTCCCCAGCTCTCTTTTCATAACATTTTCTCACTTAGCTACAAACTGGAAGTGCCATCTGATCAGGATACAAGCTGCTTGCTGCCTGCTAGGGTAAAAGCATTCACATCCACTGCTCAACACACCATCCTCCACAGTCAGTATCCCAGTTCCTTCAGCAGTTTAATGAAGGAGTTTAAAGGATGCTATGATTGTTTTTGTGTTATATTAGATTGTATGTATTGTATGTATTTGTGTTATTGTAACCAAGAGGAAGATACTTACTAGAATAAAGAACTAGGCTGATCAGAATGACCAGGAAGATTACTAGAAATATTGTAGTTATAACCATCCATAGTTTACACTTCCAGAATACTACATTCCTGCATGATTTCCAGTGATCTCTCTCCTAGTTATAAAAGGGAAGGACATATTGATTAATGAAATAAGGCAAGAAAAAAAGTATCAAAAAAAGAGTATTGAAGCAAATCTCTACTGTCACATTTAGAAACAAAACCCCCACATAGATAGGAGAGCATCATTGGTAAGAGATGACCTACACCAGGGATTTCCACCCTTGACTACTGCTGCAGGTGGGAATTTAGTTTCAGAAGGCAAAGGATTTTCACAGGCCAGCAATTACTTGAAAGATATTTCATTCCCATTTGTGTAGAATTTCCAACTCCTGAATTGCCCTTAAAGCCAAGGTCCTACAAAAGTGTGTTCTTGATTCCCTATTTATTTTTTTAACTACATGAATTTGATTTGCATGTTCCACAAGCTGTCCTTTTAATGTTTGCCATCTCTCCCAGCCAAGAGGTGTCTAAAGAGGTATTTTCAAAATAATTCACCTCTGCAATGTTGATGATGTCCACCTGCATAGCTGCTGAGTGCCAGCACCAAAGCAAAGGGACTGTTATTCAATAGATACTATTGCATTAAACCCATCATAAAATAATTGAGAACTTTATAGCTGAATCCCTTTTTCTTCAGAAGATGGGAAACTTGAAGGTTAATGAATATATTTTACAACAAGCTTAATGTGAATCTCACCTATTCTAGAAGACCACAAGCAAACTGTCTCCAAAGCAATTGTTCACATGTGCATTCATATGGGAGAGAACGAATAATACTTGCCTGATGTTTAATTTGTAATACTATTTAAGACCATGGCAAAAATTAGACTTTTATTTAGTTAACTTACTGATATGAATATTAAAAAACAAGCAAACAAAGAAAAGCCCAAACCCAACCAACCAAAATGCAAACCCAACCAAATGAAAAAAACCCTGTGTAGGTGATGTAGCAAAACAAACAAAGAAAACTTCAACTGCTTTGTTCCACAGAAAAAAAACTGAAGGAAAGGCTTAAATTCATAAGTAGACCATGCTGCCTTTCTAATTCCTCCTTCTTTCCCCTCTCCATCCATCATAAACCCTGTAGTAAACTCCACATCCTTTTTGACATCAGTGCCAGGTAAGGAAAAGTGCATACTGTAGGTTGTCTGGGCCACATACATGCAGATTGGAAGGAACCAGCTGCTTGGCTGGAGGTGCTAATCCACGTTGCCTTCCTTTACTTTTTGAGCTTTCTAAGAACCCTGCATAACAGAAAGGCTTTCATTGAATTAAACTGAATCCACCAGCTGCCTAAAAGTTTTTGTGGAAGTGGGAGGGGTACAGGTGGAGAAAACAGACACTTACAGACAGATCTTACAGGAGTCATTTCTGCAGGAGCAGAGGCAGAAAAAGGGGAACACTCTCTGCAGACATCTCTGCACAGAACTTTGCTTTGGTGGAGAATGAATAGCAAAAACTGAATATGATTTCACTTACAGCACGCTTTCAGGTACTAATACATATTCATATTTTTTTATTTGACTTTTAAAATATATTAGGATAATTAATTTAATAAATTCAATTTAATACTTCACATTAGCATATAGTTTTGTATTTAACATTTTTTTAAAAGCCAGTAACCTCTGCCTAGAGTACAACTTTGAAATCAGTCATAGTTGAAATCTGTTGGACAAACAGCTGTCAATCCCAAGATTGAGTCACGCCATATTTAGACTATTACAAAACATAATTCTTAATCACATATAGCAAACTGACTTGATCTCAAGAAAATGTTGAGCTCCACAACCAGTCTAACACCCTCTGGACTTTGCCCATATGCATCACAAGACTGCTGGAGGGAAGCAACAGTGGCAGAAAAAAATCTCTCCCCAATGAGCAGGGCAGTTCTGATTAACCTAAGCAGAAAGCAGAGCATAATAATTTTCCAGCACTCCCTATAGGACAGGAATCCAATTTCCAGAATCAGCAGAAACAGAGCTCAAATGAAAACTCAGTTCTTGGAAGGGGAAGGGTAAACTTAAGGGTAAAGTTTCGCAATATAGTCCAGCTAGAGCTCACCCCTGCTTTCTTCTACCCTTTCCTGTTCCTCTTTGCATCTCCCTCAAACTTATCTCACCCTAAAGCAATCTAATTCAGCTTACCAGACTAGAAGAGAGGTCAAAGACCCCTGATATAGTGGAATATATGGGGGATTTGCCCGGCCAGTGGAATGAATCAGCACACAAAGATGATCAGTGAGGCTGCCACAGGGGAGCAGTTGCAGTTACTTTGTCAGTGGTGAGATGGGAGGGGTGGTGTGACTAATACAGCTCTTGGGGGACTCAGCCATGCCTACAGAAAAGTAGGAAATGAATTTGCTCTGTCACAAATATTCCTTGAGTAAGTAGTGTAAATCATTGTACAACAGTCACCTGTGAACATATATTATACTTCTGCCAGCATTAGTCTGCTCCGTAGCTTTAAGGTAAGTACTAAAGTACTTCCCTCAGTACTCATATACTGGTCTTGACTGAGGTTTGGAGTATTCCTTTAATACAAATTCATAATGTTTAGTAACTGCAAATTACTCGAAGATAAAGAGAACATGATTCCAGCATGCTCTGTTGGAAGATATCTTATTTTTGTTTTGGCAGCACTGTTTGCTGGTTAATTTGTACTGAAGAAAAGCCTGGGTTTAAAATTTCAACTTAACTCCTTTTTGATTTTGAGCTCAATCCCACTGACAGCATGTGAAAACAAAGCAAAACTCAGATTACAAATTACAACTTCAGTTCCTAAGTTAAAGCTTAAAATCCCACTCCAATATTAGAACACCTCATTGATAAGGAGAAAAAAAAGCAAGTTTTCAGCTCCTTTCCCACTCCCTCAAAAAACAAATTGAACTACCCTTACAATACATTTCTGCAAAGTGTCATTTCTCTTGCTGCGTAGTGTTTTTCTCAAGGGCAAAGATGGAATGAGCAAGTAAAATTCCTACCTTTTGCATTGGAGCATTTAGAGGTTTGTCATGATCAGCCTCACTTTCCTCCACATTATCTTCTTGCAATTCAATAATCTCATGCTCCTGAGCAGAGCTTTGCCTTTTCATTGCTTCTGTCTCTGTGTGAGGACCTCTGTCTCTAAAGAAAGCACAGAGGCAATTAATTTCCTTCTGATTTCAGTTGCGGTTATGGTCAGTAATAGTTCCGATGTGAAGATGGAGACAGTAACAGGGAGAGTCAGGATAGTTTTTACAGGAGTGGTTTCGAAACACTGATAAATAAGGGGAATTCCTTGGAATAACAAATAAGGTCGGCTGCACTAGTTATAGAGAAAAGGGAGGGGGAGGAAGTATCAGTTTGCCCAGCTGTGAGAACTACAGCTCTCTGCTGTGCAATACTAGGTTTTCCAGTTTGCCTACCTTCCTGTACCAGCCTTTGACAAGCAAATGACTAAACCTTCAGCAATGCAGTCATTTGCTGAGGCAATTTTCAAAGGAACCAGAGTGCTTTCCTTGCTGCTGTCAGCCAAAACAATAAAATACTAATAATGTTATCCATGCAGCTAAACAGATGTGGTTCTGAATAGCACAAACTGAGTGAAAGATCATGTAGCGTGTAGTTTGCTTAGGCTGTGAATCCATTAACACTCATAATTCTAGTCTTCCTGTATAGACAATAAAGAAATGAACATTACTGACACTTGTGTTGTGAATTGTCTTTTCTCTAGTTGTTACACTCCCTAAAATCACATCAGGTGTTAAAGAATCATTTACCTCTATTAACATACTATCCAATCTAAACCTGAGAAGCTGATTTCAGGTAAGAAAACTGCAAAGGATAGATCTGAGGAGAAGAGGAAGATGACCTTCAATTTCAACCTATGCTCTACAGGTGATGTTTTTATGAAGCAATCATGGTGATCTGCTTTGCATTAACTTCCTACAAGAACTCTCCTGTGCACTTAAAGTCACTCACAACTGCTTACTGCAGCCGGGGCTGATTCCATCCCCAACCTCCCCACTATCCTTCTTTCTACCTCCTCTTATTTCTCCTGTTCTGACTCCATCCTCGGGTTTCTGCTTCCCTCTGGATCAAAGGGGCAGAGCAGACAGGTGGTAACTGCATTCTTGCTTACTAATTTGTTCCAGCAATGGGAGCATCATGCATTAAGAGCCTAACAATGCCTCTCTCACCAGCTCCCTTTCCTGCTGTCTGGGTATCCACTCAGAGTACTGCTCCTCCTTTTTGCTTCCAAAATCTTGGTATGCTTTCTTCCCCCGCCCCACCACTTCTTCCTTTGTGCAACTCAACTGGCTACTGATGCCTGAAGCATATCCAGGGTTCAGATTCCTGATGTAATGTCACAGCCATCCAGGCAAAAGCATGCTACAAAACTAAGCAAATGTCTTATGTTTATTCAACAAGTTAAAAGAAATTGTATAACTTCACCTTTTGGTTCTGAGAATCCTTAAAACTCTGGAGGACTGAGCATAAATCTGAGCAGTTATCAAGATTAAAAGGTGTGTCTGGATCCACAAGGTTTTACCTGTGACATTTTCACTAGAAAACCTTTTTCAGCTACTCTGGCTGGAGAACAGCTTCATTAATTTCATTTCCACTCACAGTAAAAGACATTACCTCCTACAGAATTGTCTGCAACCAAAATGGTTCTTGTGAGTCAAATGAGTTAATGATTATGAATCTCACTATGCAAAGGCAAAAGTCCTTATTTTCTTTGTGTCTGTGAAGGAGCTCCTTAAAGCTCTGATTTTCTTTCATCTGAGGGTTCTAACTCCCACACTTGGTGCCCTTCTTGCATATGAAATACTGGCTCTTCTGACACACATTGCTGAGAAACTCTTAAAGAAAATGGGAAATCAAGAGCTGACCTGAACTTTCTGGGCTAAGCTTTTATCTAAAAGAGAACAGCAGGAAAATTTTTCTTCCCTAGCCAAGACATCTCTGGTTTCCATATAAGGAAAAGAAACTAGTGCCTATAAACATGCACTTTAGTAACAGGGTTAGTCTAGGCTTAGGTTTACAAAAAGAAAAAAACACCAAGGTGCAAATGTAGTTCTGATTACACCTGGGGATTATAGTTTCAGAGGCACAATCAAACAAATACAACATAGCCACTTGCAATTTGACCATATTTTTAGTAAAGAGAAGATGTGAATGACTGTCTAGCCACTAAAGAAACCTCCTGAAATACAGGCTTTGAGTATAGCTTATGCTCTAAGTTTGACAGAAGCCTGGGCAAGGTGCCCAACACTGGAGTGAGAAAGGAAGGAAAAGTAGTATCAGTGTTAGAAAGAGGAATCTTACTGCATGTAGATTACAGTGGTAGTTCATTCCAGCATTTTCCACACATGCCATCAAGTTGGTTCTGAAACTAAAAGATCACATATTCATGTGCAGCAGAGTAAGTGTGCTTAGGTGGACAGCAATGCAATGACAGACATTCAAATTGTTGACTTAATTTCAGTTTTTTAAAAAATACATTAGTGGTGAAAGCTAGACACTTCCAAATATTGAGCACAATTTAAAGACCATCTACATGGACTTCAGGCCATCTAAACAGATCTTTTTTAAGCTAAATACCAGTATTCTAAAGTCCCATAAACAGTTTTGGAAACCTTAATTCAGCTAGATTTGGGATGATCAGCTCATCAGGAGATTATCAAAACTAGATTTACTGACAGGCTTAAAGGAATGTGGCTGTCATTTTCTTTTCTACTTTCTTTGAGCCCAAGGATACATCCAATCACATAAATCTATTTTTCTTTCATGTCCCTTTCAATGAAGTGTGGCCATGTGGGCACAGCCCAGAAAGATACACAAAACAAAAATACTGAGCCTGAAACTCTGCTTGCTGTGGACCAAGAACATGATGAAAAACAGCACAAACAGCACAAATGTAAAAATTCACAACGCATGCCACAGCCAGAGAAATACACCTGTAACATATTGAAAACATTTAAACCCTTCAGTTATGTTCTAACTGTAAAGAAAATGTAAGAAAAAGCATTAAAAGTTTTTTAGTTTAATTAATTAAAACTGATTAATTCTTCCCCTTTATTTAGACACCATGCTCTTCCAGTTATTTAAGAGAAATTTCTTGCATCCTAAGATTTGTGAGCTATATGTCTGGTATTTTTAAGAAAACACAGGAGAGAACCCAAAAGTTACAGTTTGGAAAGTAATAGGAGTGCAGTAGGAGCATAACTAGAGGATGTAGTTTTATGCACTATACATGAATTGTACTTTTGAGAAATATGAAATAAATATTTATGTTTAGAATCCTGTAGTGTCACTAAGGCAACATACATGAGTTAAGTATATATGGAATGTGGCTATGACTATCCAGATATATGCATGTGGAAATAGTTAGAGGTATAAAGATAACCAGGGACATGAAAGAAGTCTTGCACAAGAGAGATTTGACTGGATATTTTTTACAGTTCTACTCCACTTTGTTTTGTTGCTAAAGCAGTGCTGTTTCTGATAATGAGGATAAGGAAGATGAATCCCTAAGAAATTTGACGTTGCTCTGGATCTGAACAGTTATTGCTCGGTGAACCACAAATGATGGTTTCTTTATTAAGAAAATGTATTCTTTCACAAAGAAACAGTCAAAGGCATTTTCATGTTATGTCATCAGATAGACTAAAGTAGGAAGTGCCTTTCATATGGAGATGATCCGCATTTTCTCCTTGGCTGATCAGTTTGTATTCCAACGGATCCAGTCATAAAGTGCCACCACTCTTTGTGTACACACCAGGATGTTTGTGCTGAGTGCATCCTTCACCCCAGCTCACAATGCCAGCAACGTACCATCTATTTTCATTTCCTGTGCAGGCCAAGGGACCTCCAAAATCTCCCTAAAATGAAGGGAGTCCAGCCATTAGTATACACAGACACATAGAGCATTGTAACAAAAGTTAGGTTATTTAAGAACAATAAATAAATCTCTTGCTTTCTCAAATTAAAACTTAATACTAGAATCTAAATTCTGGATAGAATGTACCCAGCTAGACATCAAATTTATTCAATCATTTTAACTTGAGGAAGTAGAACACTAAGCACTATAAAGCATTGGCAATAAGTAGTTTATAAAAGTACTCTTTGCTAATTCCCACTACAGGATTCATAAAACAACTCAACACATCCCAAATGGGGAGAGATGATGATAGGGATAGAAAGGGGGAATTCTACTACTATTTGACCATAAATTGTTCACAGGTTGAGGGCAGAACTCCTATACTGCATGTTAAATAGGAACAGAAAGATACCACATCCTTCAATTAAGCAAACAAACCAACCCCCCAAACAACCAACAACAAAACCCAACAAACCGAAAGAAACCCAACCCCCAAAACCAAACCAGGCCAATTAAGTATTATCATGAGTTTCATAATCAAGACTGTCTACATTTGTAGAGGGAGATGAAGGAATAAAGACTAAGGAATGTGGAAATAAGAACTGGGTCTTCAAATGGAGCATGCAGCTCTACACAGCAATGTAGGAAAATAAAAAAATCTCGTTCAGTTCAGTTCACAGGATCAAAGTGCATTTGGGCTCATCAATGCTTTTGTGCCCTTCATTGTTTTAACCTTATATGTCTTCTTGAACTGGTCTGTTCACAGAATTGAGTAGCTACAGTGCATCTCCTCTCTGCAGCTGTTCCTTACGCACACGAGGCAGTCAGCAGCCTCCAAACTGACCCTGGGATTTAGTTGCTGAGCTCAGTTGGAGCTAAAACATGCAAAACATCAGAAGAAAGCCATGGACCAAGAAAACAGAAGCCTTCATCACCCAAACAAACAAAATTATCTAGAGATAACAGAAGAAGCCAGAGAGTTCTTCCTCTCTCTCAGGCTGCTGTCCTACTAGCAATTTTAATGATCCAAGAGGCTGATCCCAAAGTGACCTGAGAAAGAAGGATACACAGTCCAGCCAATTACACAGCCTGTTCTGAAAGTCCAAAAGGGCTGCGTGCTGGTGGAGAGAGGAAGGATCCTACTCAGAGGAACTAAGATCAAAGAACATCCTAGAGCAATAAGAAAACAGTCTGAAAGAGTCAGTGTTTTATTTTTCACTGTAAGTATGAGATCCTCTGAAGATGAAAGGTGTTTGGAAGCTTCACATAACTTGTGAATACCACTTATCAACTTGTGCAACGCATGCACAGCTTACATGTCCAGGAAGAAATGAACAAAACAGCATGACCACAGGTCTGAAATGATAGTAAAAGGGTTTCAGTGTGTTGTGGGGGTTTCCTGAACTGCAAACATCAGCACTGTACAGGAAATATACTAGTGACAGAAAACAAAAAAATAGCCAAGATGCTACTCTAACCAAGAACTTAAAGGTCCAGGGGGCCAGCATGCTGGGATTCAAATGCAGCATATTGCGTTGGAAACTGGCCAGTATGATACATAGCTGAATTGCTTAAATATGTTCATCTAAAAATTCAAGGGCATTTCTTAAGCAATACATTTCTTTTGAGAAATGTCATACTTCTAAACCAACATGCTTTAGCAAAACAATTCCGAGGTCTAAGGTTATAGATAAACTGTACATAAAGATAACAAAAAAAATAGTTCACTAAATTAGAACTTAGAGACTGCAAGAAAATCTTGCAAATGGTGTATTCTGTATAAGGAAGTTTGACCCATTTTGAGGTGCAATCTTGCAAAAATTATCCTATTACATTGAAATGGTTTTTTATGTTCTAATTTATGTATTACATCAGAATATAATCTAATTGCCACAATCTGAAAGTCAATAACACATTTTTCTCCTTTACACAGTAACTGGTATAAAAACCACATTTGTAATTTTCATCATAAGGAGTTTAAATACTAATCAAGTACACAACCAATCTAATAACTGACATGGAGAAAGAAGGCAGAGTCAGGACAACTGAAGTACATCCAAAGAGCAGTTTTCGTGTGTGTGTGTGTAGATAAATGAGGTCATATAACTAATGGTGCAATGATGTAGTCAAAACTTATACACATGAATGAACATCTGAAATTAAAAGGCAGCATTGCAGCTGCAGTACCCAAACCTAGCTTAGCTTTTGCATTTGTATTTCTTTGTGACAACACATTACTTATCATACTGTTATCGTATTTTACCAATTCCACACCCAGACACAAAAAAAGAAAAAAAGAAATTCATACAAGTAGCAGAACTCACAGATGGACCTGAATTTATTTCTTTCATCCTTATATTTTTGTTCTACAGTTATATTTCATATAAGAGGAGATGAAAAAGAATTATTCCCAACACATTTGACCCTTTGTCTTTGCAAAACAATGTTTCTCAAGAGTTTCAGAGATTATCTATGCCATAGTTCCTTCCTTATTTTGGAGAGCCTTTAGTTACCATGTTAAGTTAACCATACACTCACACTCAAAATATCTCACTATTCTACTAATAAAAACAAAAAGAAAAAGTACACAAACAAGCCACAACTCTGAACAGTTTTCCAATGAAAGCAATAAAGCAAGTATTTCTTCTTAGTTTTTCTACAAATTCCAGATTACCTGGCATGCATCAATGTTACCATTAAGATTCTCAGCACACAGCATACATGATGTAATAAGATCATAATACAGTGTGTTGCAAATGGTTTGGTTAATTATTCTCACTCAAGCTTCCTGCAGTGTTTGATAAAATGATCTAGAAAAAAATACAAATTGTATTGCAGAGGTTAAGGTGGTACAAATTTCTAATAGAGATACATACCACTTATGAAAACAAAAGAGAATTGCTTCAAGCTCTAAATCTATCCACCTAATGACAGCAGAGTAATTCCCTTCCCTTCAAATGGTGCCTGCCCTCAACTTTTGAAAGTTGTTGTCCACACTACCCTCTAGACATAGAGGTCCCAATGCACCACCTGTCCATGTCCCTAGTCTTTATCCTTATGAGCTTGTTCTGCCAGAAAGTAGTAAAAATGCTATGCAAATGATGAGATAACTTTCCACACAGGGTGACTAACTTGGAATGCCATTTCAAATTATGTCCAAGGACAATATGTTATTATTTACATTATGGTTGTGCTACAAAAAAATGTCCAAGTGCTACAAAATGAAATTTATATGTTGTTTTCAGTCATCTCACATCTACAGGAAAAACAGAGGAATAAAGCTGAAGGGGGGAAAACATATAATTTAAAAAAAACAGCCTGCAAGTCACACCTGATGCTGAGCTTATTTCTGTACTATAATATTACATAAGATGCCATTCTGAACTAAATGTTTTGAGTTATGTTTTGGCCCAATAGTGTACATAACCTTTTCAATACCTGGATGATCAAAGGAGGTACAGGGTTTTGGTTTGTTTGCTTATTCAGCTTCTAGGGCTGGTTCTGAATAAAACAGATAAGATAGAAGAATATGTTTCTTTTATGTATCATTATATTGAATTTGAATATTACACAAGTCATTTTGATAAATGCCTCCTTGACACCCAATCCCGTCAGATCTCGGAAGCCAAGCAGGGTCAGCCCTGGTTAGTACTTGGATGGGAGACCTCCTGGGAATAGCAGGGGCTGTAGGTTCTAGTCCTGAGGACTTCACTGTCACTGTCCAAGCTCGCTCAGCTGTGGCAGATGAACCTTAGGAGTTAAAGGGTGGGGCCAGTTTCGCACACACTGTGCCTCACCTAAAAAATCCACTGCGCAGGCTTGAAGGACACACCCATGTGGGTAGAGCCCTTCCCAAATCTTCGTTTGCAAAGCTTAGCCATACATTTTTATGAAAAGCAAGATGTTGTATCAAGGCATCAATTGTAAAGCCATTTGCACTTCATTAGGTTATTATGTTATTAATGAGATTTAAATATATTTTAAAGGCATATTAAGTAATTCAGAACTAGCACAGCCTATGGCTTCTGACCAAACATGAGAAATTAGGTCTCAGCACAACTGTGGTGACCTCTGAAGTGCTGAGGGACTGTCCAAGCTCAGGTTTCAACTCTGGCTTCAATTTCATGTTGAGACAGGGCTGAGATCCCCTGGGCTCCCCACCTCTCCTCTCCAACTCAGTTTGCTTTTTTCTGCCTTCCTACTGCAGCTGCACAGAGGCAAAACTCTTCATGGGGCAAACATTAAACTGACTTTAGTTAAGACAGAGAAAACAAAAAATCCTCCATGATATTTTTGCAGTTACTGCTATTTGTGGCCCCATATTGTCGCAAATGTAGTCTTAGAGACAAATGCTTCCTCTGCAATAGTTGCAAGTCACTGTTTATCTGCAAGATACCTATTCAACAGAAAAAATGAGTCATGAGCAGGGGCATATTTTTGTAAATCTGTGGTCATTTGCTTTTTGATGATCCGTGACAACTGAGTGTGCATTTTATCACTTACCATCTGCCACCCAAGCAAACATTCAGAATTCACAGACTGTAGCTAAGGAGGTCTTTTCTAACCTTTTGTAGATCCACTAAGCAAACCACAGGGTGGTATTTTTTTTGCTTACAAGTGTAAATATTTAATTTTTAGAGTTTAAAACTAAGACAAACTTGCTAGAAGCATATCCAAGAAATGAACATACTATTTTCTTTTATGGCTCCCCAGCCAGTTCCATAGCAGACAGTTCCATAAAGAAATCCTCTAGAGGTACTGGGTAAACAAATGGACTGTACCAGCTCACCGAAGAATACAGTCATCACCATTTCCAACAGGGCAATGTCATACTCTGAGACAGATTGGCCATACTGTGGGTGGACAATAATCCTTTTGATTGATCTCATAGCTACTTGATTGCTCTTTCCATTAATAGTATGTAAGTCCATATATTTTTACATCCAAAAGGAGTGGAGTATCTGTAAAAAGAATGTTTTTAGAACATCCCATTGGAAAGTAATGTAGTGTTAGTTCTTCTATTTTAACTACTTTTCAGTATTAAAGGAGATTCATCAAAACCAAAGTGAATGAAGTAAAATACTCCTTTGCAAGATAGATGCAGTGTAGTCTCTGTCTCCTAAAACATATAATGTTTTTACTTGCTATTTTAAAAAAAACATTAATTTCCTGGAGTTCTGCAATCAATTCCTGGCAACGCACCATGCTTTGGGAGTCAGAAAACCATACTATCAAAGTCTGTTTCCTCCTTGCTACATGTAGAAGGTATGCCTTTTCAATTTGCACTACTTAAACTGAACATCAGTGAGTTTTACACTCCGTTTATCCATAAATAGGAGCTTTTCTGGAGAGAAAAAGCCATAGCTTCTATTCACAAAATCTCTGCCTTATGAAAGAAAAATAAACAAACAAACCAACCTAACAAAACACTGCTTTATTGTGCAAGGCTGACTGGCAATAGAAGCAAAATAATAAGTATTTCAGACTTTTGAAGCCAGCAGACTACAATATTGAGTGTTCATGCAGTGATATGTCACAGAGTTATAACCTGAAACAACTTTTCTAGACAAGGAATAGCTATTGCAGACTTTTGAAAGAAACACAGTAAGGTTATAAAACTGTACATACTCTGAGACAAGATAATTTCCTCATACCTCACAGAATCAGAATCCAGGAAACAGTACGCAGCAGGTATGAACCACCTGTTGGAAATAACAGAGGGGCCACATATGTGACCTTGTGCTCCCATGTCTAAACTTGCTTGCCAAGGCCACTTTCCAGTTCTTGCATTTTCACCTCCAATGATTCTGTTTTTCTTAATCTAGTGTTTTTCACAAGATAATAGAAATTATTGAATACAATAGTAACAAAGCACCACAACGTCATTTCACTTTGCCACGCTTAACACAAACTTTTATCCATATACCACAAAGCTGTTGGGAAAAAAATATTTTATTACTGTGAAATTTGTAAAAGGGCAAATACTTAAACATTGTCACTCAATGGGCAGGCGAGATATAAGCCAATCATTGCCTATTCTCTCTTGTAGCTTTCTAAAGAGGTTAAAAATTCAAAAAGACATTTAAGTACAATTCTAAGCTGAGTTGTTTTCAAAAGTTCACTTGAATATATTCTCACATTTTCCCCTCCTTCCAAACACAGTTCTTTGCATTTCATTCAGCTCCAACAAGCACTAAGACCTTCCAGCTTATCCTGGAAGTGTGCATTGCTTGAAAAAAGTCAACACACAGAGAATGGACGAGTGGATTTAAAACAAGCAGTGCAAAAGTCAAGACAGACATTTTCATACAGATGCTACTGGGATTTGGTTTTTAACTTACATTTGATTTAATCAATTCTCAATCCAATAGTGCTTGACCATAACAAATTCCTGACTCAGTTTCCCAGGTCATGAACTAATTTTTACATAAATGTTACCACACCACAGTTCATTTCATCAGATCCATCAGCACATTCTCTCTTCCCATCACACTCAGGATTTGGTTTCAGCAAGCACTTTCCATTGAGGCATTTGTATGCATAATGGGAGCAATCTTTGTAGGCTGAAATAAGAGAGAGAAGATAGTGCCACCTCTTTCAAATTATTAAAAAACCCTTGCATGTTCAATAAGTTGCTCAAAACTACACATTCCAGTCTGCTTGAAGCCATAGTCTGTACTGGCGTAAACTGGTCCCTCTACAGAGAAGATACAGGGAAATCTTTTACTCTGATTAATGATCATACTAATTTCAGTCTTCATTATCTATGAGGAAAAAGGCAAAAAAGCATCCAACTGTCTTCACTACCCCTTTACTTAACTCTAAACTGAGTAAGCTAGGCTTGTCAGATCTGTTCTTTTACCTTCACCAGCACTAATGGCATTATGAGTTATAAATCTTCACAGCACATTTGCATTTTTAAGTGAAATTGAAAAAAAAATGTAGAAGAACTTTATACCTCTCTCCAAGAATTTTTTTCTAAGTACTATCAAACTTTACTGTGTAAGAGTCCCAACATATCTCAGCAATAGACTTCCATCGCTGTTGTTTTTATCACCAGTTGTTTATGCTGACCTCTAAACAGAGGGAGGGAGGTTTCATTCAACAAAGACATAATCCTGGCTGCCTCAGGGACCTAAGATTGAAAGTAAGCAAAGAATTATGAAGGCAAAATGCAGCAAATCACTGGGGAGACATTGGTAGTACTGGCAAAGTCTGTAACCATTGTAGATCTACAGTAAAAAGACTGTGAATGTGGCAAAAGTAACCAACCTACTATATCTCTTTCCCTTACATTATTTTGTACCAATTTGGCAGCACTTGGGCGAAAAGTGCTCTTCCAATAGGATCACTAGCAAAATGTGGTTTGCTCATCTTTCTAAAATCACAGATATTTTGGATTTTATGTCATTAATTTTCTAGACTCTCCTAAGATCTGGTTATACTCTGCATATTTTATTTTCACTACTATGAAACTTAGTGCCAGGAAAAAGAAATATTTAGAAACAACACATTTGTCCATTAAAATAAGCATGTTCCTGCTTCCACCATATTTCAGAAGATAGCTAAAAATATAAACTTACGGCAGTTGTTTTCATCACTGTCCTCCCCACAGCCATCATCATCTTTACAAGACTTATACTGGTGCTTACACTTCCCGTCACCACAGTTCAACTGTTCCAGAATACAACCTGAAGAAGAAAGGTCTGTAAATGCTTTGCAATTCAAATACCAGGCTAGCAGCTATGAGCTACAAACCCTACCAGAGGTCACCTTGATATTGCTGTGCCATCTCTGTCAGACATTAATCTACCATGGTTTTAATAGCATCCAGTGACAGAGAGACTTGGTCCATTACCTAACTAGTGCTGTGCTCTCTAACCTTGGATTACCTCCTGGTCACTTTTTCTGGCATCTCTTCACTGTTGCTTGTCATCTTTGATGTGCAGTGCCAAATTTGGGTACAATACTCAGCTGAAGCCTTCCCACTGATGACTAGGAAGATATTTTCAAACTCTCGCTTTATGTCCTAATGTGACACTTGAAAAAAACCCTGAAACAAAACAAAGACAACCAAACAAAAAAAAAAAAAGAATGTTATAGTTTGAGCTGGCAAAATGCCAACTGCCTGGTACCCAGTCAAAAAGTCCACTCCCAGAGCAGAAGAGTGAGGGAAAACAGCAGAAACAAGGCTTTAAACATGGTGAGGTTTTTATATTTATACAGAGAAGAGAAGAGCTTAACACAGAATATGAAATAGCACATAGTGACAGGAAACAACAACAGGCTCACCAAGGTTGCCCCAGCTAACAAGCAAAATTCCAAGCCAACCAAACCTCCTCCCCAAAGGAAACCTCCCAGCAAGAGGGAAAGAGGAATTAAGAGGAATATGCTCACGTCCCTGGGTAAACAGCCGCGCGGACCAGCAGCAGGGCCTGATATCAGCAGTCAGGGAGTGGGAACCCTCCTGGTCAGAAGCATGGACCGAAAAGGGGCGAGACTCCTCCCACCTTGCTTGTTATACTCTCCGACACTTCCTGATGATGTCAGATGATATGAAATACCTCTTTGGCTGCTTAAGTCAGATGATACCTGTCCCCTCTAATCTGTGTCACATCCTTTGAGGCCTGCTAAAAACTGAGGCCTAAATGGGGACCTATGCTGACTAAAGCCAAAACTACCACAACATCCACCCCTAATTTCATATCATATGACGTCAACAGCCCATATCCCACATTAATCATTTTCCCGTGCTTATATGCATATATATGGTCCACATGCAGTCCTTTGAGGCAGATGTTCTTTCATCAAGGATCAGCACCAGCATCAGTTCAGCTTGGGTCCTTCGCCTTTTGGTTAAAGTCACAGTTCCAAGTTCAGGACTGGTTCATGGGTTAGGGCTGCCTTATTGTTGGACATCATGGGATACCAGTAGCAGCTTTGTTTGGGTCTTTCTCATCTGGTGTCTGGTTTCCTGCAAAACACAACTCAAGGCACACAATTAGTTTTTCCCCAAGGCTAAGTTGCCTTGGAGCACACACTGGATCTCAGCATCTTTTCTCATCACCCACCAGGTATTCCCAGGCCCTTGGGCAAAAACAAACCCACGAATGGGTTTGCTTTGGCCTGAGGGAGAAGTAATCCTAGCAGATTTCCCTAACATGCCTCTCAGGTGAATTGCGGGAACTTTGTCTCCATCCACCGTGTGGAGGGGTTCTGTTTGGGCAGGACCAACTCGATTGATAGAGCCTCTAGTGTTAACCAACCAGGTGGCCTTGGCTGGGTGCTTATCCCAGTTCCTCAGAGTTCTTTCAGCTAGTGTCTTCAGAGTTGTTTTCAACAGTCCATTGCACCTTTCAACTTTTCCAGCCGCAGGTGCATGATATGGAATGTG
The DNA here is from genome assembly GCF_047495875.1 of Pithys albifrons albifrons. Classification (NCBI taxonomy): domain Eukaryota; kingdom Metazoa; phylum Chordata; class Aves; order Passeriformes; family Thamnophilidae; genus Pithys; species Pithys albifrons. The sequence goes on along the minus strand of NC_092458.1, from coordinate 98,965,886 downwards.
ATATACCCATTCAATACCATGCTCCCGTGCCCAAGTGGCCACTAGATTGTTTTTGAAATGAGTCCCATTGTCTGACTCAATGCGATCTGAAGTGCCATGTCTCCACAGGACCTGCTTCTCAAGGCCAAGGATAGTATTCCGGGCCGTTGCATGTGATACCAAATAAGTCTCTAGCCATCCGGTGGTCGCTTCAACCATGGTAAGCACATAGCGCTTACCTTGGCTAGTCTGTGGCAATGTGATGTAGTCCACCTGCCAGGCTTCTCTGTATCTATATATGTCCCAGTGTCCACCATACCAGAGGGGCTTCAACCTTTTTGCCTGCTTATTGGAGCACAGGTTTCACAATCACGGATAACCTGAGAGATAATGTCCATGGTTAAATCCACTCCTCGGTCTTGTGCCCATTTATAAGTTGCGTCCCGGCCTTGGTGACCTGAAGCATCATGGGCCCATCAATCTAAATGGAAACTAGCAAATTAATCTCATATTAACTCACTCCCTGTAAGGGTTGAAAGTGATTCAGCACAGATACATAAAAACTACTGATAGCAAACACTTTAATTTGTTAAGGGAATGTATTTTACACAGGAGCATCCAAGGAGAGGGAAAATAAAAATCAAAACTAGACATTCTCTTTAACATTACTGTGCTAGTTTAAAGGTAAACCAGCAGGAGAAATGAACCCAACACAAAAGAGATTATAAGTCAGAGTTACAATTTAATAAAAAAAATTACAATAAATGCAATGATAAAAAGAGAAAGAAGTATAATTCAGCCCCCTGGGGCACAAACACAATGGTGTTCATTAGCCCCTGTGCTGAGCCTCACATGGTACCCCCTGAGTCCAAAGTAAAAAGAAGTGAGAAACCTGTTGGTGTAGATGGTGATTGCAGTCTGGTTGAAGGTGGTAGTCGCAGTCCTGTCGAGGTTCTGGTGGTCCTCTGGATTCAATGAATGGCCCCTCAAGTCCCCAAACCCCCAAGATTATATCCCCTCAGATCCAGATGGGACCACCCAAAATCTCCCTCAGGGTGGGGAATTATGCAATGAGTGATCTCACTCTGTGAGTCATAGGGTATTTTGGAATCACTGATGGCTGATTAGCAGATGCGACACCTCAGGCTGGGTGTGGGGTGCTAACAACTTCTTGGACGGGAGTTATCACAGCTCTTATCTCACAAGTGTCTTTCACTTCTAGCTCACATCGTGAGGGGTCTGGTGTGCCCTGGGCAGCTACTGCAAATGGTCCATTGTTAACAGTTCATGGCAAATGAATAGAGGGTGTAGAATACATAGCTTTGGTCACACTCACACAGTGATAAACTGGTCCCACCTGCTGAACTAGGACAATTACAAATACATATTTCCTGATATTAAAATATTGTAGAAACTAATCTGTGTTACTGAATTCAACCTAATGTCTGATGTAAGTGCCCTGTCAAACATTTTCCAAATCCAGCAATCTCGTTATGAAACAGTCTTTCACCAAGAATTGCTTTCATATTCACTTAAAATAATAACTAGTATAGATGGTCAGTTGTTCCTTTGCAATATATAAAAAATGTTTGTTCTCCTCCACCTTTTCAGATATGTCAGGGGGAAAAAAAAGGAAATAAAATACCTGTGGAAGAATAGGTAGCCAAAACTTCTCCTCTTTCTGCCCAAGCCAAGTCAAATGAAGCTTTTTCCCATTTAGCACCATAGGCAAATTATGAGCAACATCAGATTGAAGGACTAAACACATTTGTCCCATAGTTGTTTTATCAGTTCCAATCTGGAGCAATTTACTCCTCTTCATTGCCTTGCATGTGATGTCAGTGGGAGGAAAGCACACACTGGGCAGCCAGAAGTGTCTCTATTTTCTCTTTACCACTCCCAAAGTTCTTCAGCTGATGGTTGGCATGTGTTTTCCAGGTTAACGCAGAGCAGTGCCTGTGATTTTTAATAACTGTGCTTTAATGGGTACTGAACAATGGGAATAAACTAATCTGAGGTGGGTGACTGCAAGTACTACAGTTGTGGGAGAAGATAAAGTTATTTTTCCCCCTCTCCTGTTACTTCTGCTACAAGCACAGCTGACATAGAAAACCAGTGCTCTCAATACATGCTGCACTCTCAGATAGTCTTCTACAAATTACTGAAATGACTTGATACTGACACAGTACAGCTATTCTACTGCTCCTGGTGAGTCTTAATACAGATTTTTATGACTGTGACTAAGACTTGATTAAATAACTTTGAGCCATCTACTTGCTGCACAGTGCTAGAAGCAGAGCACACAGATAGTACTAGACCTCAACAAATTAGAGTGCTGGGCAATCACCAACCATATGAAGTTTAACAAGGGAAAGTGCCAAATTCTGCATGTGGGATGGGGCAACACCCATTGTGTGTATAGACTGGGGAACAAGAGACAGGTGAGCAGCGCTGCAGAAAGTTACCTGGAGATCCTGGTCTAGGGCAAGTTGAATGTGAGTCAGCAGTGCCCTGGCAGCCAGGAGGGCCAACCATGTCCTGGGGGGCATCAGGCAAAGCATCACCAGCTGGTTGAGGGAGGGGATTGTCCCACTCTGCCCTGCACTGGGGTAGCCTCACCTCAAGTCCTGTATGTAGTTTTGGCCACCACAATATAAAAATTACATTAAACTCACAGAAAGCATCCAAAGTGCAGTCATGAGTACAGTGAAGGGTCTGGAGGGGAAGCCATATGAGGAGCAACCGAGGGCAGTTGGCCTTTTCAGCATGGAGAAGAGGAGACTGAGACCTCAATGTAGTTACAACTTCCTTGTGAGGGGAAGAGGAGGGGCAGGCACTGATCTCTTCTTTGTGGGGACCAGTGACAGGACTCATGGGAACAGCATGAAGCTGAGTCAGGAAAGGTTTAGGCTGGATATCAGGAGATGTTTTTTCACCCAGAAGATGGTTTTATACTGGAACAGGTTTCCCAGGGAAGCGGACACAGCATCAAGCCTGCCAGAGTTCAAGAAGTGTTTGGACTATTCTTTCAGGCATGTGGTGTGATTCTTGGGGTGTCCTGTGCAAGGCCAGAAGTTGGACTCAATAATCCTTATGGGTCCCTTCCAACTCAGTACATTCTATGATTCTAATAAAGAGTGGGGATTTCTCTGTTAAAAAACGTACTCTTAGTCTTAGACTAATCTTCAGCCCATTTTTGAGACAGTAACCAGAGAAACCATAGGACATGGTATAGTTTGTAACTTTTTCTAATAGAAAGAGACACACTGGTGGAAGAAGAAATCCCTAAAATTGTGTGAGTCCTATAGAATGACCAACCATAAAACCTGCCACTTGTTTATATACTGAAAGGCATGAAACAAGAATCTTTACCAGAGACCTTAATACATAAATGATTCTATGTCAACAATGAACAGAACTACATTCAGTCAAGCAAGCTGAGGATCTGAAGAGTTTCCAAAAACTCAACTGATCTCATGAAATTGCAGAGAACTGTAGCTACCTAGACATTATTTGGATAAAGGAGATAAAAGGCATAGAAAAAATATTCCCTCTTTTCTAAGAAATGTCCCATGTAAATATGTGTACCTCCTGAAAATTCTCATTTCACCCTTGGAAGACCCCCAAAATCTAACTGTGATCCAGAAGTGCATAGTCTAGGGAGTCAGGAGAGAGCTATAAGAAACTGAGTCATATTTCTGCAACTGTCAGTGAAAACTATAACAACTTTCTAAACCTGGAAACTGACCCAGAGCAAGTTGAGTTGCGATTTTAGAGAGAAGACTAAGCATTCATGGCTAACTTCTGCTGGCAGAATAGTCATGCTTAGAGGCTCTCTGCCATACAATTTTTATGCTGCAGCTCGGTTATTTTAAGGTGTCAGCAAAGTGCCAAATAATGATATCTACAGAAATGGGGAAATTTTATTTTTACTTCCAATTTTATAGAAGTGTTAATAAAAGCTAGGAAATAAGCTTCTGAAAGCATCTTACATCTAAATGTGTACATTTATTTGTTAGAGACAATGACATTTTAAACATTTGACTCTTGAAATCAGGTTAAGTATAAAAGGTTGATTTGTATGTGGCTGGCCTGTCAAGCATGGTTTCTCAAAAGTTTCTCCTTAAAAATTAAAGTATGTGCTCAATAACTTATGGTCTGTGTGACTGAAGACTTTGTATTTGATATAAAACCCTCTGTAGGTGACCAATTCATCAGAATGAAAGTTGATTGCAACAGAATAGCCATATTCTATGTTTCTGTTGCTTTCTGAAAGAGCTTTACAGTATCTAGCAAGGCAGAAGTGAGATTTATTGATTTCTAACCAAACTGACCATTAGCACCCACGTACATGTATTTTTATTGAAAGGTAATGACACCAAAAATCTTTATAACAATGCAGTAAAGATCAGTTATATTTTGGTGTTACAAAGAGCCTGACAGAAGTATTAGGAAGTCTGTTTACAAATGCCTTCTAATCTACAACTTTTCCAGGAACTTTCCTGGGACTTTGAAGCAAAATACAGCAAGATGATCCGTGTCAGGATCTACCTTATAAATGCAAACTGCTTCAAGCATGCTTCATTTCAGATTTCCCATTTAGGTTTGCAACCCAAAAACTACAAATCCAGTAATAGATTAAGTCATAAAACCAAATCCAACAGCTATTGCTTATTTCAATATGCTCCTTCTCAGAGACAAATCACTCTGAGTAGTAGTTTTTTCAGTGTTAGTGTAACAATTACAATCACTAAAGAGTAAGTGGTATGGAAAATGAAAGTTCTGAAGATGCAAGCTCTTCACCCACATCAAGACCACTGCCAGGAATTTACAGTTCAGCTTCAGCTGCATAAAATCCTGTAGTTTTCTGTATTATTGCTCTTAAGGGAAACAAAAAAGTAAATGCCTGTAGAAAAAACAGGATGCCTAAATTATTGTAATGACAAATGTTCAATACTAGGGCAGGATTAAGAACATTCTTCTGCCAAAGTTCTTTGGAAGCATGAATTTTTTTTGTTGTTGAAAGTTATCTTTCTGCACTGTAAGTGGTGATGTATTTTTTTCTTATGTACAGTACATTGTGCAGAACATCAATGTGCAAATCAATATGTCAGAAAACAGTGTATTTATTCACCTAACTACATTCCATCAATTTCTAACCAATTTTTATTGTATTTACTGAACCCTGGAGTCTTCTTTTGAATTTGTATTACAGGGACTTTTAGTGACAGCTTGCAGCCAGGCAATGGTGCCTAAAAATTGAAGGATAATTATGCAGATACACATATTCACAAAGTGAAAAATGCCTGTGCTTCCAATACGGCAAATCTTGGTTTCCTTATTATCAGATTGAGAGTACTGCCTTTCTATTGTGCTAATTATTGTCTTTGAAGAATCAAAAAACTTCACTAATTTAAAAATCTCTATAAATCTTTTTAGATCTAACTTTTGCCATACTGTGCTAGACAAAGGAGTTGCGAGCATTTCTTCAGTCAGCATAAAGCACTATATCAGAAGTTTATGCTATGTTAGTCCTGTCACATGTTCCCATTCTTCTCCTGCATAGAGACGAGAGTTTTGTGCTACAAGCTGCTAATAATTTTTATAGAGCACATTAAAGGTAGTGACTGTTACCGAGTCACATATATTGAAAGCTTCCTTGTCCTAGCAAGTGAAGTAGTCTCTACACTTTAATCCAGCTGAGATAACGGTGCTCCTTGCTGATGAATTTCTCTCCCAGTGTGTGGTGGTCATTATATTTCCTGGAATGGGACACTGAGTTCCCCATATTACCCAAGTTACTATCCACCAAACATTGACTGCAGCTGGATCATCAGAGTAAGTTCTGGGAACTCTTCTGAGTACTGATGACTTTTTAATGTTAATGAGCAAAAAAAATTGGTTGAAATTACTTTTGATGTGGGTGGAACAGAGAAAAACCTAATGAGACTACTGCACCTGACTTCTTTTTAGGCACCCATTTCTTTCCTGCCTTATGCAGAGGTACCAGCTATGGGAGGGAAACATTGCCAACTTCGAGTATTATTCAGGACAGAAGCAAATTAGTGGGTAAGATGACAAGTCCTAGCAGCCAGAGAAAATTAATAATAATTGGCACCTTTTCTTCTATGTCAGAAAGAAAAAATGGTCATGTAAGTCACACCTCATAGGATGGATACCACACTGAATTCTGCAGAAAATAGGATGTTCTCTGGCTCAGAAATTTAGCTCTGAATTTTCAGCAAGTCTTTTGGCAGGGCTTAGAATCTACTCATGATTTCTACCAATTCCCCAGTGTGTTTGTCTGTTGCTCCATCAAGCATTTAAGTACTTTTTTATTTTCCCTAGCAAAGTGTGATTGTTTCTACCTTGTCTGAAATTTTACCCAAGAACTTAACAGTTTTTCAGCCACTGATCTAGCTTCTTTTGCATAGCAGTATCCTTTCACAATCTAGACTTTTCTAATCCCCTTTTGCCCCTACCCTTACAACTCTATTCTCTTTTCCTTACCAGACTGCATCACCTTTTCCTGCTCTGGCCAAGCCTCACCACCACCAGCTCATCGCACACGCCATGAACAGGAGGCAACTGGGCTGCAGTTGCTACAATCTCTGCTTCACATCTTCTACTTCCTGTGTCATATTCTCTTTGCCCCTCTCCATGCAATAAGAACACCAAGTATATGAAACCAATCTCAAAGTATCCTTGACGTGGAGAAATCAGGCAAAGTGAATTAAAGCCAAAACTATCTAATCACAAGACAAGTAAATTATATATAATTTTCTATAGGGTTTTTTTGAAAATGCCAAGAATAGGAGCCACAGCTTATTGCAATTCAGTGGGAACTATTAAATTTCAACCATTTTAGTCAGAACATCAGAATAAAAGCTATAAGGTATTTTCATCTGGCCTTTATTTGGAACACAAGCCAGAGAGATTTCCTAGTCTGGTTTAGTTCGTAGGCCCTACACACATAAGGAAACTGCCTTTTTTTCTGTTACAGGATTCCTCTCCCCCTCCCCTGCCCCCCTCCACCCCAACCACCCCGGTATAAGTTGGGATTGAAGCATAATTACCTGATTTTAACATCCCATCATATTCTGTGGAATCTGAAACTGACATTTAATAACTATCAGCTACACAAGCCAAAGACACAAACTGGAGAAAGAAGAGAGAATAAGTATTAAATGACAGACACATTGTTACCAAAAAGCTCCATTGTAACAAGATTAAAATCTTCCTTCCCAGAAGAACTGAACAAATGAGTTGCACCCGCATTTATGTGCTACCTGCAAAAGGAATGCAAAGTCCCAGAAGTTTATTATTGCGCATACCGGCATGTCTCCAGACATCTGCATAGAACAGCCACCACAAGGAACAGCCCTCTTCCTTATTCACCAAGATTTGAAAAAAGAGTAATTGTTACTCCCATATGTGAATTCCAGAATCAGCAAGACACATACAAAGAAATTCCACCACCAAACAGTTTTTCCAAATGTGATTTTTAATTAAGATATCCAGGACATGCTTTATTCCCCAAGAACAGTTTTCAAGCTACAAGACTGAAGGCACATATTTGTGAATCCATGGTGCAAAATTTGACACTCTTGTGTAGACACCTGGGAAATTTGGTCTTCCGCATCCATAACCCCAGCTCACAATGCCAGTCAAAAACCATTTTCCATCTCCATTGCTTTGACATGACAATGGTCCGCCAGAATCACCCTAAAAATAAAAGATTGAGGTGTATGTGTTTACAATGAAATATAAAAACTGCATGAAAATTCACAGGAGATATTTTGTCTGCATAATTCAACAGTGATTATATTTTCATATTCATACAGTTCAAACCATTGACAGTTTGGTTTTTTTAAAGCAGATAAGATTGCACAGTTGTATCAAAGTTTGCTCTTTCACAAGAAAGAACTTCCAAAAGCAAAAGGTGAGTTGGCAAAATTCTAATTTTTTGCAAGAGAAGTGACTGCCTTACATACATTTTGCCAGAGCTAGAAAACTATTTTAATTTTATAGAATGTTAGGAATGTAGGTTAGAAGGGACCTCTTCCTGGGTGCCTTGGTGGCACCTGCTGCTCAAAGCAGGATTAAACTTTAATTGCCTCACAAAAATGTTAAGAATTTAGAAGAAAACTTTTTCCTTCTTTGACAATTAAGATTTTACATTTAGTAAGTCAAATTTTCAGTTTTTTCCCCTCTAATTTCTAGGACAAAAGCAAAGTGGAAGACCAGCATTTTTCAAAAAAACAGGAATACCATGTTTTGATCAGCTCTAACTGGCAGACACAGCCACAAATCATTTGCCCTTACAACCATGCAGACAGAAGACCTGTAAATTATGCTTTTCCTTGGCTATATTTTGAGTGGCCACACAGATAACTGCAGCAACAAATTCTCCAGTTAGTGAAAACTATGCTTAATATCACTGGGTTTACTAACCTCTAAAAAGCAACTGGTGCATTATATTCCCTCAAAGCCCTCAGAGCCATTGTAGTCTGCCTGACTTTTACATAGATCAGTGAAAGCTAGAACATTGCAGGTCTCCATCATAAAAAATGCTCTTATTATTATTTTAGCAGAAAACGTACTACTATTTTAGTATCATAGAGTCATAGAATCAATTGGATTGGAAAAGACCTCCAAGATCATCAAGTCCAACCCTTGGTCAACTCCAGTCCATTTACTAGATCATGGCACTCAGTGCCACGTCCAATTTCAGTATAAAAACCTCCAGGGATGGGGAATCCACCACCTCCCTGGTCAGGCCATTCCAATGCCTGATTACTCTCTCTGTAAAGATTTTCTTTCTGATCTCCAACTTAAATTTCCCCTGGCAGAGCTTAAGCCTGTGCCCCCTTATCCTAGTGCTGACTGCCTGGGAGAAGAGACCAACACCCACCTGGCTATAACTTCCCTTCAGGTAGTTCTAGACAGTGACGAGGTCACCTCTAAGCCTCCTCTTCTCCAGGCTAAACAACCCCAGCTCCCTCAGCCTCTCCCCATAGGACTTATGCTCCAGTCCCTTCACCAGCCTTGTTGCTCTTCTCTGGACCTGCTCCAGCCCCTCAATATCTTTCCAGAACTGAGGGGCCCAGAACTGAACACAATACTCAAGGTGTGGCCTCACCAGCGCGGAGTACAGGGGAAGGATCACTTCCCTGGTCCTGCTGGCCACGCTATTTTGCTCTGCAGCCACTCTGTGCCCAGCCTGTAGTGCTGCAGGGGATTGTTGTGGCCAAAGTGCAGGACCTGGCACTTGGCCTTAGTGAACTTCATCCCATTGGAATCAGCCCATCTCTCAAGTCTATCCAAATCCCTCTGCAGAGCCCTCCTGCCTTCCAGCAGGTTGACACTCCCTCCCAAGTATTAAGATTATATAAGTTCAATATAATATAATATGGCACATATTATACCGTCTCTAATACGCAATTTTATATAAATATATATATTTTATATATATGTATATGCACAGTTTTACTTCTGTTCACTAGAAGAACTTTGTATTTATTATCTTTCAGCTTTTCCAGATCAGAAATATTTTACATTTGAAAATTTATGCCTAATTGTCATTGTCTCATTATACAGTCCAAGTTGGAAAGGAGAGATCCTGAACTGAGACAAGCTAGTTTCTCAGTTGCTTCTTCAACTGAGAGCCTCTTATACAAAAAAAATTGCCAGACTTCAACTTGTAATTGGTACTTGCAAATTGATTGGCTCTTGGCCTGCATCTGAAACTTAGTGATGCTACTCATGCACATAAAGCAGCAGAACTCTGAAAACACCCTGAGGACAGATTTGCTGACAGACAACTCTCATATTGCTCTTTTTCAGAACTGAAACATGCTGACCACAAAGGGTCTGCCAGTCAATTCTTTCACCTCATCATACAACAATGAAAGACAAGATATGCTCTATGCAAAATGTGCTGAGATACATACTTTACATCCATCCCTTTTCCCAGACAATAGGCCAGCACAAAACATCCTAGCTGTGATAATCCCATATGTGGAATGACATAATGTCTGGTCAATAATTTCTACCTCTGCTTTCTGTAGAACTGCTGAGCCTTCATCATCTGGAAAACAAATTCAAATCAGGGTAATTAAACAGAGCTTAACATTTTACTCATCTACTGAAATACAAAACAAGAAGTCTTCAAAAATATCCACAGATACTTAGGCCACCAATTTTATTCCAGATTCCAAACAAATGCAACAGAGCAGAAAGCTTCGTCTAAAAGGCAATTTTATAATGTGGTCTTGGTCCTTTAGATACACCAAATACAATGGCATAATCACTAGGGTTGACCAAAGAGTCTTTTCTTTGCTTTTTGCAAAATGTCTCAAGAATTCTTAACTTATTTTTTTTTATCTTTAAAAGGAAACAGGATTTTACAAAGATATTTGGATCATCATGTGACAGATTTGCAGTTAGGGCAGTATATCTGAAGGACCCACATCCAAGATTAGGATGATGAGTCAGAGTTTCAGAATGCAAATTTTGGCAGCATAAAGAGCTTGAGTATTTCTCAAAATTTGGTTCTCTCTGTCTGAAAGATTTGGTAAAACACCTCTTTCCTGTAAGCTATATATTTTCAGAAAAAGAGAATTCAGTCAAATTGTCCTCTACTTTTAATGCAAAAGGTCCAATCTCCTCACCAGCTGATCCTCTCAAAGTCTGATTATAGCCAAAGAAACCTCACTTATATATATTCAATATATGTACATAAGTACTGGTTTGCATCAAAAAACTGTTTCAGTATTTGATAAAGCTAGTAGGTAATAAGGTTTATTTTAGAATTACTTAAAAGACTGAGAGAGAAGCCACAGCATGCATCTTATCTCAGTTAGGTGGGTGCCATTGGTTTTCAGTCATATATTCTCTCACAGCTATTTATAGAGCGGCTGAATGTAATTTAGCATGTGGGAGTCCTGGCTGTGAGCAGCAAGTCTAAATGCTGGAGGTTAATTACCCGCTCCTGCCACCTTGCACCACACACTTGCCTCCCCTACAACCTGCCAAGAGCAGCAGGGTGGCTTGGCCAGCACAGTGCCAGCAGCCCCAAGAGGGCAGTGAGGCTGCCCCCAGGCGGATGCAGCCACCTGGGCCACAACCCTGTAGGCAGACCTGGGGCTTGGTATGGTGGCGGCAACAAGATTTACACCAAGGGAAGCCATCACACCTACACTGGAAGGGCTTTAGGAAGGTGGCCATGGGATGGGCAGAAGGTACCACCATTTGCACAAGGGAAGAGGCAGGTCAGGACAAGCTGATGGGAGGGCCAGACCTACTCCTGCCCTGGTGTAGTCCACAATTACAGTGTCAAACCACATTCTGAGGATGGAGCTGGCACCTCACAACCAGGATTGGCACTACAGGGCTGCTCAGCCTGCAGAGGATGAAGGTGGGAGAAGTAATTTCATCTCCCTGCACCAAGCAGCAAAGGCTCCATTTAGGCATGCTGACACACCTCCAAGGGTAATAAAAAGCAAAAAACAATACCATGTTATTTCAGATTAAGTATAGCTCCCTGCAAATCTTAGCTAATGACATGATCCAGAAGACCTGCAGATCCATTGGACCAGTAGCCAATTTTCCTGAACATATGAAGGTACATGCACAAGGCACCAGCAGTGCTAAGGCATGCAGAATGTAATAGTGTTTTGAGTTTTCTGTCCTATGCACAAAAGCTGGTGTCCTGCACACACACACACCCAGCTATGAAGGCTGCTGTTTACGTGGGAAAAACAATTAGCTCAACTGAAGGCATAAAACTCACCTGTTTCCTGCTTTTGGCCCCAACCTGTTATCCAGCACTTGTCACCACTGCGGACTTTATGGGACAAGGGAGGCACACAGATTGGCTGGATGACATGACTCATTGTGTCCGGCCACGGCCTGCTCAGCTGCAGCAGTGCAATGTCATAATCATAGTTCCTGCTGTTGTAGTATTCATGGACTATTATCCGTCTCACCGCAGATACAAACTTTGCACGGCCTTGCATTTGCATCCCCAGGTGGGCACTCCATGCTCTGGGGTCAGCCAGCCTGCTTGGGAGTAAACAGTGAAGGTATTTCTTTAAAAAGTACCCCAAAACATCCTCTGACAGCAGGGCAGATGAAAGGGTGTGGCAGTACTTCCATGCAGTTTAAACTGAGATATAAAGGCATTTGTGGATGCTGGTCAGGTTTGGGACGGGGTTAGAGGGAAGACCGCTTACTTGCTCCCTTGAAAGCAGTGAGCTGCAGTCACAAGCCATTCTTTAGATATCACTGATGCTCCGCAGTAGGCAGCTCCCACAAAATGAAGGCTGACCTGCCAGGGCCATTCACCTTCCTCGGTGTTTGAGCCACCTACAATCCGAGAGATGAGACTGCTGATCTTGCTACTTCCACAACCTGCAAGGGATATTTTAGGTTATAAACTCCATCCTCAAGTGCTTTTCTTTAATGAAGGGGCTTCCCACACAGGGCATGAAAGAATCTTGCTGTTTGAAATGTTTTGAAATCTATTTCCTTGTCCTGAATCAGAAAACTTCTCTATTTGGCTATTCTATTACCGAAACAAGAGGTGACTCCAAGTCAAAAAAAAGGCACTAGTCTGGAAAATTTACCACATTCCTTTTCTAGCTTCGCTACAGGAATTGGTCTCTGAATATTTGTTATGTCAGCAATGTCAGAGGATTCAGTAAGAATCCCAATGAATATATATAAAATAGACAATACCTCATCTCTTTTTGATGCAATTGGCCCTGACCTGAAAGGACACCATCAGTAAGGAAGTTCAGCATCATCAGAATATTTATTTCTTGCCAAAACAGGGGAATGATACAAGAAAAATGTATGTGGTGGTTAATCATTCATAACTTCAGAAATAAGATGGTCCAATCATTAATTTGTATGGAAATAACTGACAGTCTGACAATACTGTATATTACTAACAGGTGAAGAAGTCCTACCTCAGCACAAAAAGCTGTCCTCTGAAAACCAAGGAAGAAAAGCCCTTCTATAGGGCCTCGTGTCCACCCCCAGTGCCTGCACATAAAGCTTCTGGTCAAGAGTTTTAGTCCCACACTTGCACACAGAAGTGTTAATATTTCTCAATACTTTCCTGCTCACAACCAAAAAGTCAAATGCAGCACTAATGTTTGCAAACAGGAGTAGTCATATGGCTACTTGATACAAGGGAGGTGCTGGCAGATTAGACACAGAGGTAGCATGCCAGAAGCAGCTGAGGGCCAGGCAAAATCACAAAATCATAGAATGGTTTGGGTTGGAAGGCACCTTAAAGATCATCCAACCTCTCTGCCATGTTCATGGACACCTTCCACTAGATCAGGTTGCTCATGGCCCCATCCAGCCTGGACTTGAACACTTCCAGGGATGGGACATCCATTTCTACAGGCAACTTGTTCCAGTGCCTCACGACCCTCACAGTGAAGATTTTTTTCCTTATACCTAATCTAAGTCTACCATTTGTCAATATAAAGTGATTCCCCCTTGTGCTGTCAATACACGCCCTTGTGAATAGTCCCTCTCCAGCTCTCTTGTAAGGCCCCTTCAGGTACTGGAAGGTGCTAAAAGGTCTCCCCAGAGCCTTCTCTTCCTGCTGAAAAACCCCAGTTCTCAGCCTGTCTTCATAGAAGAGGTGCTCTAGCCTTCAGATCATCTTTATGGACTTCCTTTGGACTTGCTCCAACAGGTCTATGTTATATACTTCAAATACCTGAAAGTATTCAGTTTAAGCAACTAATTCTAATCCCTCTTTGAATGCTACCGTGGTAACACTCATCTGTTCGCTTTACAGCAAAGCAAACTGGAAAGGTTGTACAGAGTTTACTTTAGGAAGATGTGAAACTAGACCTTAACTTGATACTGTGAAATACTAGGGTCTTCACCATCAGGAAGAGACAGAAAAAGTAAAAAGTTTGTGGGTTTTATCTCATTGCATCTGTATCACACCTGAAGTGCAAATTAAGTCTGCCTTAAGAAGTACCTGACATCGCTTCAGGCAGCAAAAATGCTGCCTCACCAGCTAGCCAAGTTCACTCCGCAATTAATCCTGCTTCCCTAATCCTTAACATAGCTTAACATAAACAGCTGTTTAAGACTCCTCGCACCTATAAGCTCACCGTCCCACAAGAACATAGGAAATTCTGCTACCAGACATGAAGTAAACTGATAGCCTATCATTACCCCACTGTTAAAGACAGAATGCAATAAAACCTCAGTACCTCCAGCATGAGTTGTACCCACTCCAAAAGAGGAAGGAAGAAATGGCTTTATATATAAGTTCAAAAAGATGAACGTTTGAGAGGAACTTACTGCAGCTGCTTTCATCACTTCCATCAACACAGTCCACAATCCCATCACACTTCGCGTATTGTTTCCTAATGCAAATGTTATTCCTACACTTAAATGTGTGGGGTTTGCAAGGAATACCTGAAATAGTTGTGAAGGGAAAAAAAAAGAAAATTATTGGCCTAGCTTAACACACAAAGAAACGTCTGTGCAGAAATAAGGTTCATACATGTATTAATAGGAGGGAACACAGCAAAAAAAGCAATTTGACTGGGATGGCTTAAGTCAAGCTCTAATTAGAATAAACTATTCAAGTAAAACTACATCTATACTAAGGTGTGCATCAAGTTGGTCAAGCTTGAACAAAGATTTCCTCCCATCCTTTCCCATAGCACTAATGAACATAGATATAGCAGCAAAAATTTAGACATAGAGTGTTAAATTAGAAAGAGAAAACCTTCAGGATTCTGGAAAAAAACCCTCTCCTTTATATTTCAGTATTAAATGTGAAATGAAAAATTGTAGTGAAAGCAGTTTTATTAACTGCATTCAATAAAACTGAAAACCCCAACCTTGGCATTTTCCTTTTGCCTTATGGCTTGCAATAAATGAGGCCACTGAAACCCAACCTCTTTTTCTTGTCAACACACAGAAGTATCCACTATCCATTTACACAGACTGCCCAGTCAGACAGGTCAAAAACTTTTCTTCAAAAAAGTCACTTGCAGGACTTATCAGTTGTGCTCCCTTTAATGTCACAGAGTTCCTTTATTCTCTAAAATCCAAGAAATATTTATTCAAAACTTTCATGGGCTGACTGCTAAATTAATAGCTTCCATAGCATTCTGAACACATTAACCTTATAACCCTGAAAAATTGCTCCAGAGAAGCTATTATTTTTGTAGTTATTTTACAGATGGTAAAACAGATCCAGGAATTAATTTGCACAGCTTATGCTTTAAAGAGATAAAAGCAGAGATTCAAGCTTCAGATTCCTAGATCCCCATCCTGCACCCAAAGTGGTTAATTCTTCTGCCAATTTGTTCAAACAGGTATTCATGAGCTAATTTTTAAAAAAGAAATAGTTTTAAATCAATAAAGACTTGTTTCTAAGCATTTTAGAAAAATAAACACAATTACATAGTGCTTCTTAATGCAGCATCCAGTATTCAAGTCAGGGGTAGATAGATAAGAGAAGAAAAAAAATATTCAAGAGAGCAGCCTTACTGTGAGTGCAGTTCTGCTCATCTTTTCCATCCTCACAATCACTTACTCCATT